>NC_046321.1:61135949-61441452 GCF_009819535.1 Lacerta agilis
GAACAGAAATCGTGCGGCGGCAGCGCAGCGGGAGGCCCCATTAGCTAAAGTGGTACCTCAGGTTAAGAACAGTTTCAGGTTAAGAACGGACCTCCAGAACGAATTAAGTTCTTAACCCGAGGTACCACTGTATCTCAAATTACCTCAACACTGTGTAAATTACCTTTACTAGAAAATAGTGTAAGAACATAAGTAGAGCCTGCTGGATCAGGCCGATGACCCATCTAAGCCAGCATCCTGTTCTTACAGTGACCAACCAGATGCTCGGGAAACTTTGCAAGCAGGACTTGAGGGCAGTTTCCAGCAACTGGTATTCAGAGGGATAGTGCCTCTACGTAGCATCCATGGATATGATATTAAGTGGGCCCACATAATTAAGAATAAAACATGACTGCAAGCTCTGATCTCCATATGGAGCAGAACAAAGAAAGCTGCCATATGCAGAATCAGTCCATTAAGGTGACTAGTTCAGTATTGTCCACACCGATTGTTAGCAGATCTCCAGCTCTTCCTGAATGGAAATGAGGTGCCAGGATTCTGAGGTGATAAAATGAACTGTGCCACTCCAGCCCTCAAGCAAGAACAACGTGTTTGAATGTTTCCTCACGTAAAAATTCCCTGAAAGCTGAAAAGTAGTAGTAGAAGAAGAATTTGGATTTGATATCCTGCTTTATCACTACCTGAAGGAGTCTCAAAGCGGCTAACATTACAGGTGTCTAGTTCTATTCATTTTAAACAAGCTCTGTTATCTGGTGATAAAAATTGCACTTCTGTTCTGGCAGCTGGAGTTTTGGACTCTCTGTGTGAAAGAGAGTAACATTACATCTGCTTTCAACAGGAGACAGACATTGTGAGCTGCCTGATATGATTAACACCTTAATAAAACTCCATGAGTTAGTTAATAGCAATAGATGAGCAGCTTGAGGAGAAATGCTGGGATATTTAGCACTTAATCTCAAAATTCATTTTGAGCTTGTTGTAGAAAGTTAAAAACATCTTTATATTATGTTAACCATGGCCTTAAAATCGTAAATGGTGAAGAGTAGTACAGTTGTGAACCCAAGCCCAGTGAACAGCAATAATTTTGTATTAAATCAGGCCACAACTTTATTGATTGTAGAGGCAAGAAGGGTTAGGCATAGGCATTGAGTGTATATCCATAAATCAACCAGTTTATCTCCTGGTTGATGGTTGGTAGGGGTTGACCAAGTTTAAGGGTCACCCTGAGACATGCACTGCCTCCAGGCAGCCCCCATGACCACCAGTAAGGGGCACTGAGGCCTGTCAGCTTCCGAGCTGGGTATCTGGATGTAAGCAACCCCTTCCTGGTCTCCCTCAAAACCACAAAGATGGGGAAAACAGCATCCCCAACCCACATAGACTAAGGATCCAACCCAATCCGCCAACAAGTTGTGACGATTGCTATGAGGTAGACAAAACATGGAGATAGGATTAATTAATCTGCAAGAGAAATTTCCCCCTGCTAGATATAGCCACTGATATAGAAGGTCCACATTGTCTAAAGAATGTAACTGATCTAAACAGCCGTTTACCTTCCCACCTGAGTGGTACCTATTTATCTACTTGCACTGGTGTGCTTTCGAACTGCTAGATTGGCAGGAGCTGGGACAGAGCAACGGGGGCTCACTCCATCACGGGGATTTGAACCGCTGACCTTCTGATCAGCAAGCCCAAGAAGCTCAGTGGTTTTACACCACCGTTTGCTCAGTTTCCAGGAACAATAATACTGCTGTGGGAAGGAGCTATATCACCATGATCTCATAAGGTTTCTGATATTTCCAGAGCAACACAGGCAGGACTCAGCACTGCGGAGGGTAACTTGAGCAGCGCTCCTTAGAATCCAAGCATAGGAGGAGAAGAAGCATTTGTGCCAGAATATTGGCACTGTCAGGGAATGTTCTGTGTTATACAGTTGAAATCAATGAGCAGATCTGCCTTTACCAAATGGTGTTTTTTTGTTTTTGTTTTTTGCCATTTAACACATTTTGTTCTGACTCTGCCAGCCTGGCCAAAGCGAGCTCTTCACTTTAGCACTTGGAGTCTTTGCAGAAGCAAAGTTTGATTCAGTCTAATTTTCTTCCCAGCTTGGCACTTTCTTCTACTACCACGCCTCTGTCCCATTAATTTAACTTCCCCCCCCCCACAACCCCTGCAGGAGTTTCATTTAAGCCTTAGATTTGAACGGGCGAATCAATACGAGCACATATTCCATTTCTACCAGTTCCTTAACAAGAGCTGTCTGCGAAAGTTAAACATCCTAGCAAATTGCTCCAACAAGCTCTTAAAAGGTTAAACACTGCTCTGAAATCTCTCTCTCCACCCCCCCCAATCCTTTTATTAAGCCAAGTTGTCATCAGCTTTCAGAATAAGCCCACAAAGAAGGAGATGGGCTTAAATTTAGCAATCTATTACAATTAGTAGCTCCGTTACTATGGCTGTGATGGCAAGTTGCGAACCAAACATCCATCATCCTATTTATTAGCATCCACCATTACACTGCTTGCATCACATACATACACTTACTACAGATGGGGCCTCTTATTTCTAAAATGTTGCTATATTCCTCTATTGATTTTTTAAAAAATAATAATCCTGCAAAAATATCTTCACAGAAGTTTTGTTTGCAGATGCTCTATCCCCATCTCCTACAAACTGTTCCACATATATCAACCTGTGCATTATCATCTCCATTGCTTATAAGCCAGCCAGATGGGCAGGGTATAAATAATTATAGAATCATATAGTTGGAAGGGACCCCCAAGGGTCATCCAGTCCAACCCCCTGCAATGCAGGAATCTCAGCTAAAGCATCCATGACAGATGGCCATCCAGTCTCTGCTTAGAAACCTCCAAGGAAGGAGTGTCCACAACCTCCATAGGGAGACCATTCTTACTGTCATGAAGTTTTCCCTGGTGTTTAGTCAGAATCTCCTTTATTGTAACCCGAAGCCATCGAGTCCTACCCTCCAGAACAGAAAAAACAAGCTTGTTTCCTCTTCCCTGTGACAGCCGTTGAGATATTTGAAGATATTTGAAGATAGCTATCATATATCTCCTCTCAATCTCCTCTTTTCCAGGCCAGACGTACCTAGCAACTTCAACTGTTCCTCATAAGTCGATCATCTTGGGTGCCCTCCACTGCACACGTTCCAGCTTGTCAATGTACTTCTTTGATTGTGGTGCCCAAAATATATTATTATTATTATTATTATTATTATTATTATTATTATTATTATTATTAGATATTTATTGTTATTAAGTGCCATACAGGTAATAAAAGTTAAGTTAGTTTCTGCCTGCAAGCTTAGGTAACGGTAAAGGGACCCCTGACCATTAGATCCAGTCGCGGACGACTCTGGGGTTGTGGCGCTCATCTTGCTTTACTGGCCAAAGGAGCCGGCGTTTGTCCGCAGGCAGCTTCTGGGTCATGTGGCCAGCATGACTAAGCCACTTCTGGCGAACCAGAGCGTGCACGGAAACGCCGTTTACCTTCCCGCCGGAGCAGTACCTATTTATCTACTTGCACTTTGACGTGCTTTCGAACTGCTAGGTGGGCAGGAGCTGGGACCGAGCAACGGGAGCTCACCCCGTGGCAGGGATTCGAACTGCCGACCTTCTGATCAGCAAGCCCTAGGCTCAGTGGTTTAACCCACAGCGCCACCCACATCCCCTGCCTGCAAGCTTACAATATAATAAAAACAATGCAAAAGGAAAGAGGAATAGAGAGGGAAAAGGATGAGAAATATAGCGGAGATATAACAGCGGCATGATCACTGACCATTGAAAGAGCTAGGTTGCTCTCCCTTTCGTCATGATGTTCTTCCTGAGAAACAGGAGGTACAAAGCCCCAGCAATTCTTGGTGACAGAAGACAATAGATACCTCCCTTGAAATCTGCCAGGTAACTGACAATTGGAGCAGACCAGTGCCAAAACATTATCCAACAGGAAGTCAAGATGTTAACCAAAGCTTCTTGGATTGGACATTCAGGTTTTTTTGTTTTTTAATGCATTCAAGAACCAATGCAAGCTACCAAATAACACCTCAAAGTTCTTGTTGCTCTAACTTGTAGTCACTCCATAATAGCTAGTTAGACAAATTAGAGGGCTGAATTTAGCACTTTTCACCACTGGCAAATTCTGTTTGGGACAACATAAAGTGAAATCTCTTCTTAACAGCATGCCATAACTAAAAAGACTGCAGTGCTTGGACAACACAGAGAGGCGTTTCTGAAGCCTTTTTTGCTCTCAGATAAATTGCATCGTGAGTTGAACGTATGTGCATTTCGGTCTAGGGAAGGAGTCCTCAATGTTTTATTGGGGGGCACATTTCAAAATCATGGAAGCTTCTTTAGGCAGCATGAAATATCAGTTTCACAGAATAAAAACAGTTGATGCTAATAATCGCCCCAAATAAACATTGGCAAAGCGGCTACACCCACAAAAAAGCAGATAAAAGCAAGAAACCTCTGCTCAAGTTTTCCCAAAACAAAAAAGGAAAGGCCAAGGGTCTTGAGAGGTGTCCGAGATACTAAGTTGGGGGTCCCAGCTGTAGGGCATACAACTTAATGTATTTTGTAGTCTTTCTCTCAACTGTATAAACACTTGATATTCGTTGCACAAGTTCATTTTAACCAGGATCACACGAAAAGGCTCAAAATATTACAAGAATACAAGTATCACAAGAAAACACAACTCCTGTTCATGAATGTAGGACCATAGTACAACTTCCTGAACCAGGGTCTATGTGCAGTAGTCTTGTCAAGAAATAGCAGGGTTCTATAAGAACACTAGGATGCAGAACGGTTGGGTAAATGGGTTTTGCTTGTTGTTGTTGTTGTTGTTGTTCAGTCATTCAGTCATGTCCAGCTCTTCGTGACCCCATGGACCAGAGCACGCCAGGCACGCCTATCCTTCACTGCCTCCCGCAGTTTGGCCAAACTCATGTTAGTAGCTTCGAGAACACTGTCCAACCATCTCATCCTCTGTCGTCCCCTTCTCCTTGTGCCCTCCATCTTTCCCAACATCAGGGTCTTTTCCAGGGAGTCTTCTCTTCTCATGAGTTGGCCAAAGTACTGGAATGGGTTTTGCTAGAAAGGCTGAATCCATTCTGCTAAAGTACACAACATTTTTTTTATTCCATTGTATAACTAGCATTTTAAAAATTATTATTAAGCCCAGTATGATCCCAAGATGCTGCAAACAGAAAGCACGAGTTTTCTTTTATTAAGTCAACATTCAATTCCATCTTCCACTTACAATCTACCCTAGGATAGCAAAAAATCTTGGTTTCACATTGCGCATTATAATGCTCCCCACGTAGGTGGCAATAAAACAGCGGATGCACAACCTGGTGTGGCTCATTCCTTAATTATGGACTTTAATCAGCGCTTCACTCAGTAATAAGTAATTCTACAGTTCTTCCATGCAAATAATCTAAGAAGCAAAAGCATTCCATTCAATCTGGCGTGAGTGAAAAGAAACCAAATAAATACTCCAGAAGAAGAAGAAATAAAATTTAATTAAAATTTTGATTTTAAGTAGAATAAATGTGGAGGAGGCAAAAAAAAAAAGTTTTAAGCACAGTATGTAATAAACAATTAAGCATGTAATAAACAACCCTCTGTGTCGGGAGTTAGAAGCACACTCAAGTTATATGCATATATAAAATCTAATCCTGTACCAAGAAAAAGTACGGTAAATTCGGTAATCTGAATTTGTATAGTATGCAAAAGAAATGCAAGATCTTATTGATGAAGAAGAGCAGCTTCGCACATTACATTGTATAAAATCAAGTATCCCTTTGATAGCAAGAGATAATAACAACAAAAACAGAATAAGTGGAAATGAAGAATGAGGATACCATGCCTCCCCCCCCCTATGTAATGCATTGCTTACGATGACCAGAATCTCCTTATGTCATGCAAGATGAGTAAAAGCTCTCTTTGCTTTTATTAAGGCCACGGGCCTTAAAGCAAAGATGAGACCTCTGCCCTTGGTGCTGAAGAGAAGAAGAAGGAAACTGACCATCCCAATGAGAAATAAAATGGCTTTCACCGTTAAAGACAAGAGGGCCTTAACAAAAAGAATTTTAACACCCCAGGCACATTGAAAATAAGGCAAAGGCAACTATCACAAAAAGTTCACAGTCTTTGGAGGAAGCAGGTGTTTGTTGTGCAAGCTGAATTTGCCAGTATGAATTTGCCTGTATTTGAATCGGGTGGGAAAGAGTGATAGTTTGGAAGTGTCCTGCTCGTTCCCATTGTGCTTTTTGCCTTGCCAAGAGCTTTGCATAGAAATCCTCTCAAATTCTGCCTCCCATTTGTGCACAGTGCGAATATGAGGAAGGGGACAATTTTGCCACATTTCTCCAAGGAGAAAAGAAACTATTCAGCAAATCCTCAGGGCTGGGGGGGGGTCACCATTATGGGAGTTGGTAGCTCATTCCCAACCCCCCAACCTCGGATATTTGTTGTTAATTCTTTTGTTCTCCCACCGCAAGTTGCAACAGCAGCAACAACAGTAGTGTGACTTCAATTCCACCAAATTGCGCCATCTCTAGCCTTGTTCCGGGGCATTGTGGAGGGAAATTAGTTTGCTACCTGTAATTAGCAAATTACAGGCAGTGAGAGATTTTACTTTCTTGGGCTCCATGATCACTGCAGATGGTGACAGCAGTCAAGAAATTAAAAGACGCCTGCTTCTTGGGAGAAAAATGATGACAAACCTAGACAGCATCTTAAAAAGCAGAGACATCACCTTGCCGACAAAGGTCCGTATAGTTAAAGCTATGGGGACAACTGAGGACGAGATGGTTGGACAGTGTTCTCAAAGCTACTAACATGAGTTTGACCAAACTGTTGGAGGCAGTGGAAGACAGGAATGCCTGGTGTGCTCTGGTCCATGGGGTCACAAAGAGTCAGACATGACTAAACGACTAAACAACAACAATTAGCAAATTATACGCAAAACATCTTTACAATAAGCTAGTTGATTGGATAACAAATGAAGCTATTCTTGCCGAAGAGGAAGCAGGATTTAGACAAGACAGATCTGCTATAGAGCATTGTTTTGTACTAGCCCCAGTGTATAAGATGACCCCTATTTTTTGGGACTCCAAAATAAGGAAATGGGGGGAGATGGCCCAGAGTTGTTATGGTTTTTTTTGGGGGGGGGATACAGCAGCAGCCAATCGCCAGCAGGCCTTGCCACAGCCACCAATCACCCGCCTTAACATACTGTATCACCACTGAAAATCTCCTGCTCACGTCTGCCACCAATTGCCCGTCCCCGTCCCACGCACTATCCATGTATAAGACGGCCCCCAATTTTTAACATTTTTAATAATAATAAACATTGTCTTATACATGAAAAATACAGTATGTTAAGAAACCAGGTGGTGTGCTATATGCTCTGAAAGCTCCATTTGATTCTATCTCTCAAGTAAGACTGTGGGGATGAGGTGATTTCCTGTCTCCTGAGAAATTTCAGCTAGTAGGAACAGCTAATAGGGACAGGCGATGATGATGATGATGATGATGATGACAAAGAAGAAGAGTTTGGATTTGATATCCTGCTTTATCACTACTGGAAGGAGTCTCAAAGCGGCTAACATTCTCCTTTCCCTTCCTCCCCCACAACAAACACTCTGTGAGGTGAGTGAGGCTGAGAGACTTCAAAGAAGTGTGACTAGCCCAAGGTCACCCAGCAGCTGCATGTGGAGGATCAGGGAATCAAACCCGGTTCACCAGATTACAAGTCCACCACTCTTAACCACTACACCACACTGGCTTCTTCTTCTTCTTCTTCTTCTTCTTCTTCTTCTTCTTCTTCTTCTTTTCATTATTATTATTATTATTATTATTATTATTATTATTATTATTATTATCTGATGACAAGCGAATTACTGAAGGGTACCATCTTAGCTGTTGCTCTTCAAACAACTGTTTGTGCTACAGCAGCCACAATGCCAGATCTACAGGAACGGGAAAATAGTACCTTGTATTTATAACATTAATATAAAAAAATTAAATGGGAATAGGATTCCAGTTACTCTCTCTTGCATCCGTTTGATGGTGTAAAGAAGTGTTCGCATTTATAACTACACCAGTTAAACTTAGTTTTAAAGTTCTCATTGTCTGTTTCAATCCAATAATTTTATATTCCAGTTTATTAGCCTAATCATCAGTCGACCTGATCTTTCCTTCAAGGTTAGGAATGTTTCAGTTTTATGAGCCCAGTCTTGCTGAGCCAAGGCCAGGGCCAGTTTAGGATATTAAAAGAAAAATAGAAGTAATTTCAAATAAAAATTGACACCGCCCCAGGATCTTTTGATAAAGAGTGGTATAAAAATCTAATAATAATAATAATAATAATAATAATAATAATAATAATAATAATTTGTACCCCACCCATCTGGCTGGATTTCCCCAGCCACTCTGGGCGGCTTCCAACAAAAATCAAATACATTAAAATATCACACATTAAAAGCTTCCCTAAACAGGGCTGCCTTCAGATGTCCTCTAAATGTCTGGTAGTTGTCTATCTCTTTGACATCTGAAGGGAGGGAGTTCCACAGGTCGGGCGCCACTACCGAGAAGGCCCTCTGCCTTCTAATAATAATAATATAATTTATTATTATAATAAATAATAATGATAATGTGATCCTGCAGCATATAGCTCTAATGTGTAGCAACTAAGAATGAAGATTCCAATGTGAGCTATGAGTGCTTAATTTCTGAAATGAAAGGAACTGGGGCTGCAACTTGCCTTCAAATCATGTTGAGATGCATGTGGAGAACATAAGCCCTGCTTGGCTGCATAAAACTACAAGATCTCTCCAAGTCCATCATCCTATTTGGCTAGCCAGATAACTCTGGGAAACCTATAAGCAGAGCATGAAAGCAAATTATTATTATTTTATTTATTTATTGAATTTATATACCACTCTATACTTGGAGTAGTAGTAGTAGTAATAGTAATAATAATAATAATAATAATAGCCCCTAATAGTAATAATAGTAATAATAATTTATATCCTGCCCATCTGGCTGGGTTTCCCCAGCCACTCTGGGTGGCTCCCAACAGTATATTAAAAACACGATAAAACATCAAACATTAAAAACTTCCCTAAACACGGTTGCCTTCAGATGTCTCCAAAAAGTCAGATAGTTGTTTATTTCCTTGACATTCCACAGGGCGGGCGCCACTACCGAGAAGGCCCTCTGCCTGGTTCCCTGTAACTTGGCTTCTCACAGCGAGGGAACCGCCAGAAGGCCCTCGGAGCTGGACTTCAGTGTCCGGGCTGAACGATAGGGGTGGAGACGCTCCTTCAGGTATACTGGGCCGAGGCCATTTAGGGCTTTAAAGGTCAGCACCAACACTTTGAGTTGTGCTCGAAAACGTACTGGGAGCAGTGGTGTCAAGTATCCCGTATCCGCCGGGATTCTTCCGTTCTCCTCCTCGGCTGGCGGCGGCACGAACTTGCTCTTCTCCTCGTCGGCCACCGAGTTCAATTTCACTGTTCCCTTCATCCCTGTCAGCCAAGCCCCTGCTCCTCCGCCTCCTCCAGCTGCTGCTGCTGCCTCTGCAGGTGCCTCGGGGCCTGGTCTCCTGCCCACAGGTAACTCGGCCCGGGGGCTTGGACATCTTTGTAGGTTTCCTCCCCCCCCCCGCCGCCACACACACAAGGGTTGCTTTTCTGTGGGTTGCCCGTGCCCGAGGCACGCCCATTCGTTTGCAGGTGGTGTATGTAACGGAAGAGCACTCAAAAGATGAGGAATTGGATATAAGCAAGATTCCCAGACAGCCCTTTGCTTGCCTCCCCCCCCCCTTCCAGCTTTTAGGTCATCTAAGAAATAGGCTCCATAAATTTAAGGATTTGCTAGCTCTCAGGTTTTGCCTGCCTTTTCACCTTTGGCTCTGTGCAATTGCTTGTTATGGCATACAATATTAATAGCTGCTCCGCCCACTTTTGCTTCTGGCTCCGCCCACCACTGCCATGTGACTGTCATAGGTGAGGCTGCTGATCCCTTATTTTCAAATCCGAAAGTTGACAGCTATGACTGGGAGGCAATGTAGGTCTTTCGGGACCGGTGTTATGTGGTCTCGGCGGCCACTCTCGGTCACCAGTCTAGCTGCCACATTCTGGATTAGTTTTAGTTTCTGGGTCACCTTCAAAGGTAGCCCCACGTAGAGCGCACTGCAGTAGTCCAAGCGGGAGACAACCAGAGCTTGTACCACTCCAGTGAGACAGTCTGCAAACAGGGAGGGGCTCAGCCGGCATACCAGATTGAGTTGCACTGGACACAGAATTGACCTGCACTTCCATGGATAGCTGTGAATCCAAAATGACTCCCAGGCTGCGCACCTGGTCCTTCAGTGGCACAGTTACCCCATTCAGGACCAGGGAGTCCTCTACAGCTGCCCACCCCCTGTCTCAGGGTGGTTCACAGAACAAAATCAAAATATAAAACCACAAAATAGATAATTAAAAACAACAACCCAATAACATTTTAAAAGGGCATAGGATGTCAGTCAAATTAACCAAAGGCCTGGTTAAAAAGGAACATTTAGGCTTGGTGCCTAAAGAACCTTTTCCATTTCTTTGCCCTATTTGTACTGTATTCCAAAATCCACATTATGGCCAAGGCCATTATTGGGAAAACCAAAATGTCACAAAACACCACTCAAGCATATGAGTTCTCTGGAACTTTTAATGGGTTGTGGTGTTAAGCAAAGTGAGTGGAGGAGAGCTGGCTTGGCATTAAATCCTACATCATCAGGTTTCAGGTTACACCTAAGGATGCTGGAATGAAGAAATGTTCAAATGTTCATGGACTCCAAGAAGATCAAACCTCTCCATTCTGAAGGAAACCAGCCCTGAGTGCTCACTGAAAGGACAGATCCTGAAGCTGAGGCTCCAATACTTTGGCCACCTCATGAGAAGAGAAGACTCCCTGGAAAAGACCCTGATGTTGGGAAAGATGGAGGGCACAAGGAGAAGGGGGCAACAGAGGATGAGATGGTTGGACAGTGTTCTCGAAGCAACTAGCATGAGTCTGACCAAACTGTGGGAGACAGTGGAAGACAGGAGTGCCTGGCGTGCTCTGGTCCATGGGGACATGAAGAGTCGGACACAACTAAACAACAACAACAGTTTAGAAGCACTCTAAATATGTTCAGTTTCCAGTGAAACATACAGGTTCCTTGTTGTAGAAAACAGAGTACAGAGAAACTATTTGTTTTGTTTTTGAAATATTAGCCACTCTGTAGGAACCCCCTCATTTTTATTAAACGCCCCCCCAAAATGCTCCCCCCAATTACTACCACCCCCTGGATCATCCCAATGCCCTGCAGGGGGTTGTATCACCCACTCTGGGAAACACTGGTCTAGCCAGTGCTTTTTTCCTTAAAATAATAATAATATTAATGTTTAGGGGTACTCTCATTTTGACTCAAGAAAATCACTGTTTTATATTTCAAATCTGGAAAAATAAATACAGTAAATGGACAAAAGTACAAAGATTCACAAAACATTTAGGTGTATGTGTACCCCTGTGTTCCCCCATAAAAAAGCACTGGGTCTAGCTCATGGGTAGGCAAACTAAGTCCCGAGGGCCAGATGTGGCCCAACTGCCTTCTAAATTTGGCCCACGCACTGTCTGGGAATCAGTGTGTTTTTACATGAGTAGAATGTATCCTTTTATTTAAAATGCATCTCTGGGTTATTTGTGGGGCCTGCCTGGTGTTTTTACATGGGTAGAATGTGTGCTTTTATTTAAAATGCATCTCTGGGTTATTAGTGGGGCATAGGAATTCATTTATTTATTTTTCAAAATATCTGGCCCCCCACAGGTCTGAGGGACAGTGGACCTTTTCCAGTGGACCTGCTGGAAAAGTTTGCTGACCCCTGGTCTAGCTAAACAGGATATTTCCATCTCTTCAAGGACTGTGAAGTTTCTCTCTTTTGAGTCATGAAAGCCCAAGACGAGCTGCTGCATAGGAAAGCTTTTGTGAGGAGTCAATACAGAGCATTTTATCTCAGAGTCTTGTTCACACAATTATGTCTGAGTTGATTTGCCATTATCAGGAGTCAGGATGACCTTGCTATTTTAGTTTGACAATGCTAATGATTCTAGATCTTCCCTTTTAGCTCACTGTATAAATCTCAGGCATTTAGCTTTAAAGTAGAAAATGTGTTAAAGTGGCCTTGGAATGGGGAGCAATCATGAGCTGTTAATTCTGCCAGATCTTTCTTTTCAATACACATCAGAGTGATGCAGATAAAGAAGTGTGGTAGGCAACTTCTAGGTCATCTAGGCACCCACACAAACACTTAATGAAGTTCTAGCCTCTGTTTAGATCAGTTACATTCTTAGACGATACACTTACTTTATCCTTTTAGCTAGGAGCTGAACTCTGTCAGTCCATGGGGTAGGAATGAGGGTAGTTTAATGGGACGCGGGTGGCGTTGTGGTTTAAACCACTGAGCCTCTTGGGCTCACCAATCGGAAGGTTGGTAGTTCGAATCCCCGCGACAGGGTGAGCTCCCGTTACTCTATCCCAGCTCCTGCCAACCTAGCAGTTCGAAAGCACGTCAAAGTGCAAGTAGATAGATAGGTACAGCTGTGGCGGGTAGGTAAACAGCATTTCTGTGCGCTCTGGTTTCTGCCATGGTGTTCCGTTGTGCCAGAAGCGGTTTAGTCATGCTGGCCACATGTCCTGGAAATCTGTCTGTGGACAAACACCGGCTCCCTCGGCCTGAAAGTGAGATGAGAGCCACAACCCCACAGTCGCCTTTGACTGGACTTAACTGTCCAGGGGTCATTTACCTTTTTTTTTTTACCTTTAATGGTAAAAGATTTGGATTATCATAAAAGATCCAGGAGGAAATCATTGACAAGAAGACCCACAAAAGAGGGGAGGGAAGTCCAAGAGATTCCTTGGAGTCTTATTCTTATGTTGTATGTTGGATATGTGACTGTAAAATTTTAATCTGAAAAATCAAATAATAAAGGAATTGGGGGTAGTTAGGCATGGGAGGTGAAATTCAATTTTGCTTTATCTCAATGAGAACCTACCTAATCTTGCCATCTGGAACCAACATATGAAATGAAACACATTTATCTTTCGAAAATTTTCCAAATTTTACTACGCAGTTCCCCAACCAATCATTGTGTACAAAAATCCACATCTCAAGGGGAAGTGGGGATAACTATACATATATTAGTGAGAAAAGAAAAATACATTATATTAGAGATTGTTGCTTGCAAAAAAAAAATGTGTATATTAGTGAGAGATGCATAAAACAAAAATGTTGAAAGAAATTTGCACAAAAATGTGGACATTCTTGAAAATGAAAAATCACAAATGGCTGCAGAAATAAAATAAAAAAAATTCTTCCAGTAGCACCTTAGAGACCAACTAAGTTTGTTATTGGTATGGGCTTTCATGTGCATGCACAATTCTGTGAGCTGAATTTAAGATTGGAAAAAGGAGAGACTAAAATCAATAGTTTGTTCCAACCAATAAATATTGTTGTATAAGTACAGTTTCCCTCAGGTACCAGTGAGATCATGTCAAAACCCAAGTCTCCTAGTTCCCAGCACAGCTAGATCACAATGAGTGTGGAGACCATTTTCCTCCCATGGGATTTTTGCAAACGTTGAACATCCATTCACCTTTGAACTGAGTAGAACACGTTGTTCTTCTCGCTCATTTTTGCTCTGTGGTGCTAGAAGTTCCACACATGCTAAGAGCAAAGTGATCATCCAAGGGAGAGGAGAACAGGAGAAAATTTACCATTGAAAGGTAAAGGTACCCCTGACCATTAGGTCCAGTTGCGGATGACTCTGGGGTTGCGGCGCTCATATTGCTCTATAGGCCGAGGGAACTAGCGTTTGTCCACAGACAGTTTCCAGGTCATGTGGCCAGCATGACTAAGCCGCTTCTGGGGAACCAGAGCAGCGCACGGAAATGCCGTTTCCCTTCCCACCAGAGCGGTACCTATTTATCTACTTCCACGACGTGCTTCCGAACTGCTAGGTGGGCAGGATCTGGGACCAAACAATGGGAGCTAACCCCATTGCGGGGATTTGAACCGCTGACCTTCTGATCGGCAAGCCCCAGGCTCTGTGGTTTAGACCACAGGGCCACCTGTGTCCCTCTAAACTTACCATTACATTCTGCTATTTCTCCCTTCCCTCCTTGGGTTTTTCCAAACAGTCAAGACCAAGGGAAAAACCTCGGGAACCACCCTTGTACCTTTATGTTCCTCTCCATTATCACTTTCCAGCAGAGATTGTCAATATCCTATTCACAGCGGATTTCATTTTCTACTCCTGCTTGGAGGTTCCGTGCTAAAGTCTTCTGGGGACTTTCTGAAGAAACTGGCTGGGATGGAGAGATTGTTCAAAGGGTGGCAACAGCAGCTGTTTTCAAAGTAAACAAATGGATCTGGGTCGTTTTGTCTTTCTTCCTTTTATTTCAACCTTGGAAGAAAGCTAGAGAATCAGACTAGCTTTTCATGCACACACACACCAATACTCTGTGAATTTTTATTTTTTTATTTTTTGCTTGCACAAAAAAGCAGCATTTATGTCTGAATCAACCCAGAGGTTGTGGAGACTCCCTGCCGATACTTTAATAGAGAGGGGATCTGAATTCACTCCTCATGAATAAAAGAGCATAATGGGATAAGTATTTGCTTTCTACAAATAGAAGAAGAAAAGAAATGGAGAGGAGATGAGAGAAGGAAAGGAAAGGGGGCCTTATTAAAAGACAGTATATAACAGTTTCCTCAAGAGAAAACAGAATGTCTACATGGGTAGGCAAAAGTATATGTGCATTTAAAAAAACCTCACCTTTTGCTCAGCTATACATAGTGGAATCCTAGCAACAGACATAAACTGTTAAGGATAGGCTTTTTTAATATGTTCATCAATCTGCTAAATAAAGGAAAACCCTGTTTCTAACACACATGACTTTTGATATAAATTCTATCACAGTTGGTGGTGCTTAAATTTCCACAGGATGGTGAAATCTGAAAGCAGTTGCGTTATTAACTAAGATTCATTGCTGTAAGAGAGAATTTAGCTCCCACAATGTCTGGGGAGACTGTGGTAGAATGTATATATTCAATTAACAAACAAACAAACAAAAACACCCTTTTGGTTTAGCATGTTCCAGGATTTCTCTGTTCACTCTAGCTCCAAAATGCCAGAAAATGGCAGCTGGTCAGGACCATGTTATATGGTGCGGCATCTTATGTTCTGGTTAATTCAAATTTCATATAGCTGGAGAGCTGTCAGTGGTGGTGAGGTTCTCCTAAGTCCCAGATTTGTCTGCTCCCTGGGTAGATGCATTGCATCTAGGCAGCTGAAGGCTACACTTTACAAATACTCATCTGTCAATCAATACTACCCACATAGAATGATAGAGTTGACAGCAACAGTGAAGAACATCTAATCCAACTTTCTGCTTAGTGCAGGACAGTCAGGGGTGAAACACTCATCCTTTCTCCTTTCGTACATCTCCTATATGGGGTTGTGGTCAGTTTTGTAACCCTGGGGGGGGGGGGAAATCCCATACAGTAGGTTAATATTTTCCAAAGTGAAGAATGCGCCATGGTGTACAGTTATGGAATCCTATTGGCTAACATGGGCAACAAGCATTACTTTTTGAGAAACTGCAAATATGTTTCATAAGTCATGAGTAATGTCACATCCTAGACATTCCTCTTGACCAAAAACAGGAAACAGTTTTCCAAAAGACGTGGTACAGACCCCTAAAACCATCCCAGTAAACAATGGACTGCAAAAAGATCAAACATATCCATCCTTAAAGAAATCAGCCCTGAGTGCTCACTGGAAGGACAGATCCTGAAGTTGAGGCTCCAATACTTTGGACACCTCCTGAGAAGAGAAGACTCACTGGAAAAGACCCTGATGTTGGGAAAGATGGAGGGCACAAGGAGAAGGGGACGACAGAGGATGAGATGGTTGAACAGTGTTCTTGAAGCGACTGGCATGAGTTTGGCCAAACTGCGGGAGGCAGTGGAGGATGGGGTGCCTGGCGTGCTCTGGTCCATGGGGTCACGAAGAGTCGGACACGACTGAACGACTGAACAACAACAACAACAACAAAATAATGGCAGGTAGGGGATATGCACAACCTCTGTCAACTTCCCAAAGTCAATTCTTCACACATTTAATTCATTCAAGATAAGCCATTTCTTGTCCTTTCTTCCCTAAATTTGGCATGGACCATCCTCAAAAGCAAAGACATCACCTTGCCGACAAAGGTCCGTATAGTTAAAGCTATGGTTTTCCCAGTAGTAATGTACGGAAGTGAGAGCTGGACCATAAAGAAGGCTGATCGCCGAAGAATTGATGCTTTTGAATTATGGTGCTGGAGGAGACTCTTGAGAGTCCCATGGACTGCAAGAAGATCAAAACTATCCATTCTCAAAGAAATCAGCCCTGAGTGCTCACTAGAAGGACAGATCCTGAAGTTGAGGGTCCAGTACTTTGGCCACCTCATGAGAAGAGAAGACTCCCTAGAAAAGACCCTGATGTTGGGAAAGATGGAGGGCACAAGGAGAAGGGGACGACAGAGGATGAGATGGTTGGACAGTGTTCTCGAAGCTACTAACATGAGTTTGGCCAAATTGCGAGAGGCAGTGAAGGATAGGCGTGCCTGGCATGCTCTGGTCCATGGGGTCACAAAGAGTCGGACACGACTGAACGACTGAACAACAACAACAATCCTCAAATGTACCTTTCCTCCATTGGCACGTTTCAAATCTGCCTATTTTTCTACCTATAAACGATAGAACCTCCCCCCTCTTGATTTCTCGTTATAATGTCAGGACATTATTCCGCTGACTCAGCCTTAACATAGAGCCAACACTGTGGTTCTATGAATTTTGCACTTCCAAGTGCTTGATCTAAGCAGGTTTTCACCAGTCATTTCGGCCAGGGAATGTTCTGCACACCCCATTGCAATCTGCCTCCAGGGTAGTGACAATGAAATCACAGGTACTCATTGCGTAATTGATTTTTGTATTCCAGCCTAACAGCCTGATCACAAGCCATTTAAGATAGATTACTTGGCTGTAAACAGAGGACATTTTTCACACCAGATTGTAAAACATTGTGTTTTGTTCCATTTTTTTTTTTACATTTATTCCCTTTGCTGCTAGAATGCCTATAATGACCAGAACATCCTATTGGTTTTTAAAATGTCCCTCTTCCAGGTTCTGTTTCATAGTAACAATAGCCAAACATGCAAAAGAGAATTCTACAACTTTACCTCAGGATGAGAACAGCAGTAGCAGCGGGAGGCCCCATTAGCTAAAGTGGTACCTCAGGTTAAGAACAGTTTCAGGTTAAGAACAGACCTCCGGAACGAATTAAGTTCGTAACCAGAGGTACTACTGTACTTGGAGACTCGGGCAGAAGTTGAACAAATAAGAAAATATTTATTTTACAGAGCAAAGTTGATAAAACAAAGGATGTGTCAGGAGAAAATGTTCTTTCAGGAATCAGTTAACTTATTAATAATTATACTAAATCTAGTGGATGTTACAGGCTTCTAAAAAAGGTTGTAAACACACAGTTTCTTTTAAAATTTAATTTAGTTATTACTCCTTACTATTATGAACCTCCCACTGCCATTCCTCTTCCCCTCTTGCTCCTGAAACAACAGCAGCCCATCTGCCTGGAACCTGGCCTAGAGGCTCTGTCCATTGTGGCAACCCATGCCTGCTCCTTAGCTTCACCAAGATGGCGGCCTCCTGTACATTCAGACCATACCTCTTGGTCTTGTCAGTCAGAAGGTTGGCAGTTTGAATCCGCACAACGGGGTGAGCGCCTGTTGCTCTGTCCCAGCTCCTGCCAACCTAGCAGTTCGAAAGCACACCAGTGCAAGTAGATAAATAGGTACCGCTGTGGCAGGAAGGTAAACAGCATTACCTTGTGTTCTAGTGCCATCAAGGTGTTCCGTTGTGTCAGAATTGGTTTAGTCATGCTAGCCACATGACCCGGAAAGCTGTCTGTGGACAAACAACGGCTCCCTCAGCCTGAAAGCGAGATGAGTGCCTCAACCCCATGGTCGCCTTTGACTGGACTTAACCGTCCAGGGGTCCTTTACCTTTTTACCTTACTGGATATGCATTTTCCTTGCTGTATTCTTGTTCACTAAGCATTTTGACATTTTATTCAGAAAACAAATCATGCAAATTGCTTTAACAGAGAATAGCCCATATCAACCATGCTACAGTAGTTACACTAATTAGAGTATAGCTGTTGTTCAGCTACTTGAGACAGCCAAGTATACTGAATAAGTCAACGTTTTCTTTTCTAGTGGCTATGAAAATAAGCACATTATAAAGTAAAAAAAAAATAGTTTTGAAATTCTTCAAATCTATTCCTACACAATTTTGCCTTTACTGCAGTGACAAATGTAATAATAGGTCTATTCGTAAGATTCTTTAGTTTGTAACAAATGCTAGAGAAAGCTGTCAGTCACAAATGTTTCTAAAATAAGGGTAGGGGGGAAAAATTAATGGATAATCTTATAAGATCCAATCTATGCCAATCAACTTCGGTGATCAACTTTCACAGTAGGAGAAATGGCAGAGCCATACTAAGTCCATCGCTGCTATTTGGAATAAGTCTTGTTTTAGTTAAGGTTTTGTGTGTCAAGACCCTCAAACCAACCCCCATTGAATAAAGAACACCACACAGATACAGAATTTAAGTTTAAGGTTATTGGGCAAATTTTGGCCACAACTTTATTGAATTACAAATGTGAGCGGTATTGGCTTAGGCATCGGCAAAAGACTATATCGGACTCCTGCCCCCTTTGCAGGAAGTCTGTAAGGGTAAACCACCCAAAGGGTAGCTGCTTCGGGGGGAACCTGCCTTCAACTCCCTGGTGTTCCCAGAGGCCTGGCATGGCCCTAGCCCCTCAAGCGGACTTTGGACAGGATCCAGGCCCCGGATTCCTTTAACTGAATACCCTTGGACAATGGGGGGGGGGAGCAGGCGATGGCTGACCTCTCCTTCGCCACTCAAAATTAAGCCAATGCCTAAACACCAAACCTTACAAAGTTGTGACGATTGCAAATTATATTTAAAAAACTATTGTATGATTGAAAATTAGATATAATTTGGAAGAAAAGCTAGACTGTAGATTTAGAGTTTGGTTAAGTGTGTTGAAATTGTGAGGGAATGAGTTAAGATAATAGATAAGATTAATGATTATTTATAGTAAAGTAAGATGTTCTAAGATGGTAAGAAATTACTAAAGATGATTTACAAGGAACGCAGGAAGGAGCGACAGGAGGAAGTCAGGATACAATATAAAGGATAGATGTTAGGGATAGTATAAGTTTTTTTGTTTTTAATGTATTTTTTTGTTTTATATGGTTGTATTGTCTAGTATTGGTTTGTTTGTATCGATTGTTGTTGTTTGTGAAAAATTTAATAAATATATATTTTAAAAAAAAAAAAAAAAAAAAAAACTAAGTTGTGACGATTGCTAAGAGGTAGGCGAAAACCAAGTGGCCTGACCAATTTTGCCAAATGGAAAAATTCCTACCCGGTCCCCGTCCCAAGGTGGGCAACCAAGCGAAGTTCAAAGCAAGGGCAGAAGACACCTAAATAAAAAGGGAGGGAGGGTGGGCAGGTGTTTGGCAGTGTGAAGCAGGTGCTTGGCACACGTCGCGCTGTCGCTTTTATACTCCCCCACACGATAACCCTTCAAATTGATCGGGCAATTAGCCCTGGGTAATCGTGGTGGCACCCTGGCATAAGGGTAATGACTCCACCCATGCCAGGGTGGAGGGACTGGGTTGAGGGCTTGCCCACAACCAGGACCATCTATTAAGACGATCCCACTTGTATGAGAATATCCTCATGCAACTGGGATTCCAAAAACATTTGCATGGAAGGGAAATCTGCGCATTGAAGTATTTAAATCCCAGTGACATAATTAACAGATAATATTAAGATAGATAATAGGATAGGATAGAGAACAGATACTATTAGGCTCAACACAATGAATACACTGCTGGCTGGAATTGGCACAGGTAGGTCTTCCTGATGGCCCCTTCTGGACAGAGGTTGTCTGGTCATAGTTATTCATGTGGAGATAATTTCCTCCTTGGATTACTTGCTTTGCACGAGGGATGGCCTAATCTGCCCATTTCAGTTTCTCCCAATTCCTGATTTTTCTTTTAAGTTCTGTTTGCCACATTTCCACTTTACTTCTGGAGAGAAAGGTACTGAAAGTTCTCAGCATTTTAGTGTATTACGAATATATTTCTGCTAATATATATATTTTAATGCAGTTTTGCAAGCAATTTTCCATAATACAATACATTTCTGTATATTACTTTAACTGATACACACACGTTTCCTACATATTCCCCCCCCCCCTAATATACACATATCTCTACACTTTTTGGGGTTGGAGAACTGATTTGCAAAATTCAAAGAAGTACACATTTGAAGGATAGCTGCATTTGTGTATTGGGAAGTGTGAATTAGGCGGGTTCACACAATCCCTTAGCATGAATGAATGTGCACTGGCCCTAAATTGTCATTGTAAGATAACTGTAATAATCTGTTGTTCAAGAATCGGCACTCTTGTGATGTTTTGCTATAACTTGCAGGTGACTGTGACCACGATCCGAAATCTCGGCCGTTGATTTCGGGGGAGCTCTGTATCACAAATGCATTTGGATTTGCCGACTTCAGTTCATTACTGTAATCCTATTGCCCACGAGCAAACCACTCAGAAAGATTTTCTATGGATTTTGTTCGTTCTGCTTTGCCTCCATTATACTGTATAAATATTGGTAGCAAATTCCTTTGCTTTGAAGCTGCTGTTTAGTCTGAATATCTCCTCCATTTAATTTTTAACATAGTGCAGTTACCAAAAGGTGAGTTTTATTCACCTTCAGATCTTCCCCAGTCGTACAATTCTTTATCTTAAGAAGAAAGGGAGGAAATCTGGCGTCTCTCAGTAAAGAAAGCAAGGGGGAAGCGAGGCAGAATTGTAAT
The DNA here is from genome assembly GCF_009819535.1 of Lacerta agilis. Lineage (NCBI taxonomy): Eukaryota > Metazoa > Chordata > Lepidosauria > Squamata > Lacertidae > Lacerta > Lacerta agilis. The sequence goes on from NC_046321.1 coordinate 61,157,039, forward strand.
ATGTTTACAGTCTCCTTGTTAGCATGCTAACATCCAAAGCATAGTTTTACCTTAGGACAATTTTATAAGGCTACACTAAACAAAATCAATAATTAATTGGTAAATTACACACTGTGAGTAAAAGCTCCTTACATTTTAAAAATTGGTTTTCAAAGTAATGAAAGCCTAGAAGATGTTTTTTTTTTCTGCAGCATATGCAGTATTGTATTGAAGAGGATTGGAGAACAGATGGCATACAGTTTTCTTTTGAAAAAAATAAAACTTCATTTGCAAATGAAGCAAAGGGTTTGAACTTTTAACAGCATACACAGCAAATTCAAAAAGTTCTTGGGATCTTCTATCAGACATTGTTTACTTTGGAGACCATTGTGTGGGACCTTGAGGTTGGGCCAGACACTGCATCTACTGGTGGCTCAACTGCTCACTAGTTCAGGATAGCACCAGACTCTCCAAGTGTCCCTATTTTCCAGGGACAGTCCTGGATTTACAGAAGGCATCCTGGTGTCAGGGACTGGACAGAGGAGGAATGGTGGGAACCACCTCCCCAGCCCGACCCATCCAGAGAAGTGGAGGACAGTATAGATTTACAACAGTGGTTTGTGGGAGATCATAGCTCAGAGGCAGATGAAGGGGAAAGCTGGGAAATTCTGGGAGAAGAGCAGGAAGAAGAAGAAGCACCAGGGGAGAGACAGCTGGCAGACACAGTGTCTTTAGAAAGCATTCCAGACCCCTCCATTCTCCCAGAACCCAGCGGGCATTGAAAGTAGGAGAGCAGAGAGCTCAGAGGCAGAAGGCACAGATCAGCCACTGTAGCAATGACGTATAATGGGAGAGACGGAGGGGGTGGAGTTTCACTCGGAGCAAGAGGCAGCATTTCTAAGCCTCTCTCTGTGAATATTAAATAAAAGGCATTGGTAAGAACTCTCCCTGTTTGTATATTCCTGGCAACCTATGGGGGGGGTTGGGTTCCCTGATGCCTGACACCTGGCTTCTGATTTGATCCTGGAATGCCCCCTCTTTCCTTCGGATGTCCCTACTTTCACCAGAGAATTGTTGGAGGGTATGTTGCACATTCCTATAACATCACTGTCGAAAGAAACTGCACTGGCTGCCAATTAGCTACCAGAATAAGTTCACGGTGCTGGTTTTGGAGTAGAAATCCCCATACAGCTTGATTCATCTCATGTCTTATATAGCGACTTAATCACTGAACTCTGCAGGTGTGGGCCTCCTGTAGATACCATCTTCTCAGGAAGTCCACACCACACAATATTGGAATTGGGCTTTTAGTGTTGTGGCACCTTCCCTTTGGAATTCCATTCTGTTAACTCTTTTGCATGTGTCAACTCCTGTCTTTTTGGTCCCTACTGAAGTCCTTCACTTTTCAATAAACCTATTAAAGTAGAGAACTTTTCCATTCTGCATCTGTACTGGAATTCCTTTGCAGATTTTTTGTATCGCTTGTGTGTTTGATGCCCTGGGCTTCCTCCTCTGGGGGAAGGTGGGATACTGATAACAATAACAATAACAGTAATAGACACCATTAACACATGGTCACCATTCTCACCCATGCCTCTTTCCTCATGTTTCTTGTACACTAAGGAAGATCTACAGCTTCCACTTTTGATGTTGACTTAACCACAGTTCCCACTTCATCCAAACTGAGGGAACTCTGGTTATTTTAAAATCTTGGTAGTTCAAAATCCCATTTCATAATGCTAATTTTACTATCCATACCCCACGCATCTTACTGGGTTGCCCCAGCCACTCCGGGCAGCTTCCAACGTTTATAAAAACATAAAGGTAAAGGGACCCCTGACCATTAGGTCCAGACATAATCCCCTTTCTTCGCTGGAGAGTGGGAGATGTTCTTGCACCTCATGAAGGAATCACCCATAGTTAAAATGAATTGCCCCTGTCTCAAAATAAAATGCCCAAAGTTAACTCTGCACTATTTGAATGTCTCTTCCAAATGCCCTTGTGCTTTTTAAAATTGTTTTGTTTTTGCAAAATAGCAGAACGGGATTAGGTTCGGTATTATCATATCTGTAATATTTATTTGAAATTTTTATAACGTGGCCAATTATGAGCTGCCTAAGGGTGTTCAGCAAAAGCTTCATCAAGCCCTCTGAAGCTGGGCCAATTAAGCATGAATGAGTCAAAACTGGACTGGTTATTTTGCTAGTCTCTGTAGCTTCTCAGTGGGCCTCTGAGAGGAAAAGCAATGATCAGACAGTAGGTGGTAGCCTTAATAGCGGCAAGACAAGTAAACAGACAAACAAGCTGAGCCTACAGCCTAGTCTATCATATATATATATATATATATATATATATATATATATATATATATAGGCATCTAACTCTACTCTCCCCTCCAGAACCATAACAAATGGCGTGAGGATTGGGGTGTGGGGTGGGGAGTGAAAAAAACAGTTTGCAGAGCTTTACAAATAAGAGGTATTTAAGAAAAACAGTCAGTAAAAGACAGAACAGCTCCTCAATGGACCTACCCTTAGATTAACTTGGGGGAAAAACATGTAAACTATGGAGAAAAAAAATAAGAAAATGGTTCTCCAAACTTACTACCATTGGGGGGCAGGGGAGAATACACATATTTTTTTTTAATTCAGAGCCTTAGTTGGTAAGATCTTGACCAGTCGGCGATCCTTCTGCAAACAAAGGCCACAAAGTAAAACTCTAGAACATATGAGTGTGCTGAAATTGAGATAAAATCCATCTACGCTAAGCAATATTTTGCCTTAGCATGTAATTAAAGGCAAGCTGGAAGTGCTATGCACATCGTAGGCAGAGCAACACAATCCTATCCTGATAAGCAGCTATCAGCGTAGTCAGTGCTGGCAGTACCAGGGGAGAAGAGACAAGCTGTTCTGCCACTAATTGCCTGCCATGAATTGGATCAGGTTAATCAGGTCAGATGCTCCACCCATTCATGCTGAAGGATTCCTCTTATGGTATGGTTACCAGACACCCCCGTCTCCCGGGGACAGTCCCCGGATTTACAAATCTGTCTCCGGACAAAATCCGTCCCCGGAATGTCCCCATATTTCGTTTAATGTCCCTGGATTTATATTTTAAGTGTTGTGGATTTATTAGTAGGGAATGAATGTTGCATGATTGGTTCAACGGCACAAGACACATCATGTGGGAACTTCTGATGTGGCAAAATGGCGGGCGCCACCGCAGCGGGCAGCTCCTGAAGCCAGCCAGAGCCAACTGCACTACCAGTCTGGCTCTGGGCTGCTGAGACTGCTGCTGCCGCCGCCACTGCCAAGAGGCAACTGGGGATGCCCGGCGCATCAAGTGGCGGAACACTGACCCCTCTGTGACCCAAATCGAGCCGGGTGCAAGAGCGCCCGGCCACCCGGCCGACTGCCCAGCAGCCAGGAAAACCCTGGAGCCAATGCAGGGAGAAGGAGGAGAGAAGGAGAAGGAAGAGAGAGAAAGAGGAAAGAGAAAAAAGAGGGGAGCCCTGACCTTATCGTGCAACTAACACTGCCGCTGCCGCTAAGGAAAAGAAATAGGAGAGCACAGGGAGGGCAAGGACATGTGGCCGAGCCCAGGCCCAACCCGACCCTACTCCACGGCAGCTAGTGCTCCAAGAGAGCAGGCCAGGGCCCAGAGGAAGGCCACACGACAGAGGAGACCACAGAAGTGAAGGTATTACTTCTTCTTTTTTTAAAAAATAAATAACTTTTTACTTTTTTCTTTTTTTAAAAAAGGGGGTCCCCGGATTCTTTGAAAAAAATCTGGTAACCTATGGATCCCAGCTCTCAAGGTGATGCTCCTCCAAAGCACATCAGGAGCAGTATGGGGAGGCTAGCTGATGCTCACAATTTGATCCTGTTTTTGCTAACGAATGTTTTCCATTCAGTTGATTGTGCTCATTGGTATTCTTTAAGTGATGTTTTCTTATCCCATTCCTTGGTGTCAGCTCCATCACAGGTGTGGCTGGGGAAGCTTACAGTTCTTCTCCTTTCAGGGATCTGATAGGTTATTGGCTCAGAAGCATAGAGAAATAAACACATATATTGACAACAGCATACATGCACTCGGACACTATGCAGCAAAATAACTGGATGAGACTGTGCCTGTGTGCCTGTCTCTGCTCCTCCTTCTTCATGCCTCTTCTGGTTCTGGGAGACTGCGGGGAAGGGAGCTTGTTGCAGCAGGAGAGGGAGACATCCTGGCTTCTTCACCAGCCTGACTCATCTCCGTCCCTTGGTCTCTCTCCTCCCACCCTCCTGCTTCAGCTTCTGCCTCTGATTCTGGACTTCTCTCCGTCCCAGACTCCACCAGCTCATTAAGCCCTGTTACTCCTTCAGCTTCCAACACCTCCTCTTCCCAGTCTTCTCCCTCTTCTCCCTGTGACTGCTCATCATTGTCCCAACATCACTCCCTGGGCCCTGGGCCCTGGGCCTTCCTGGTTCCTCCCACCATTCCTCTGAGTCCAACCAGTCCATGAAATGATTCTGACCAAGGCTTTAAGTGGTACTGAATATGGATTATGCAATGCCCAAAAAGCATTATGCAACGCTGTAAATCAGGACTGGGAAAAGGTTTTTGGCAACTTTTTGGCAACTTTCCAGGGACTCCATGCCAGGGGTGAGCAGAGCAACAAATGTTAATGCTTCCTTTGTACAGTTGGCTTGCTCCTAGATATTCACACATCTAAACAAACAAGAAGCATTACATTGACACGTTCTACCCCAGCAAAAACATTCAAGTTGTGCAGAGCAGGGCTGCTGCAACAAGAGCCCAGGGGATAAGAGGTGTGGCCAGGAAGGAACCAAGGGCCAAATAAAGATATTTGGGGGCTGCATTTGGTCCCAGGGTCCAAAGTTCCCCTTCTCTGCTGTAAACGATCACTTGACATTATTATTATTTGTGTTTATCGTGAATTTTTGTTGGACTTTTATTGCTATACAAACTATACCTGAATTTTCTTTTTAAAAAAGTATTGCCCTTTGTAGCCATCCCATGAAAACCATCTGTTGTTTATCTAGTGATTATCTAAAACAGCCTCTTCAGAAGTATTAAAGTCCTTTGATACAGCTATGTATGTTTCAGAAAAAGAAAGAGCTATCATGTTTTATTAGTCTTAAAGCCAAGCTTTGAACTGGATTACCCCAAAATGGCATTGAACTATGAAAGTAGGGCACATTTACACTCCGATATTCCTTCCCCAGCCATTTCATATTCCCCCATGTTAATGACTCCTCCATTCTCCCTTCCCCAATTATTCAAGAATTTTTGTGCTCAAAAATCTTAATAGCCGTTGGCATGGCTTCATGTTTCATACATCCTTAATTGAAGATCTTGCCCCAATCATTTGCTGCCGAATACATATGCATTTGATGTAAAATGTAAGTAACTAGAACAGTTATTAACTACAGAACAAATGCAAATGGATTGCTTAATGTACTTCTGTAATGCATGTATTTGGAGCCAAAAAGATGACCTTTGGATGTTATGAAGAACTGTGGAAAAGCCATTTACTGGAATTTTTTTTTAAGGGGGGAAAAAACACTAAAAAAGGTGAACTGTCGACAATTCCTAAAAACTGCAAAAGTCGTAACTGTGTGAGGTGCTAAGGTTTGTTTGATTGTTTATTCATTCATTCATTCATTCATTCATTCATTCCCTTAGTATCATCTATGTGTTGGTTTTATAGGTCGCCTCTCAGTCTGAAAATACCCAAAGATGCTATCCACACCATAGCACTATAAGACTCTTTTTTCAGAAGTTTATGGCATCTTGAATGGGACTTCAGTGGGTCTCTCATCCATGAGGCTGGATAGCTCAGTTTTTTTAGTGCCGTGCTGACAATGCCAAGGCTGCAGGTTCGATCCCCATGAGGGACAGCTCCATATTCCTGCATCGCAGGCGGCTGGACTAGATCAGGCTTATTTTTTGGTTTATTTTGGTTTATTTTTGTTTAGCAAGAAAGTATAAGAAAAGAGCATGTACAAGTTTAAATTAATCTTTAACGGTATAATTATTAAAGGTTGTTATTACTATCACTATCAATTTTACCTTTTCTTTGTACATGCATTTAAGATTGTGTATGGATGTCAATTAATAATAATAGCATTAATAAAAAGGGGGGAATGAATGGTTGGCAGCTTGAAGTTGGTACTAACAAGATCCTTCAAATAAATATATTTTACACTTTTTTCCCAGAGGATCTACCATTATCCATAATGAGGCAAAGTAGAAAATCTGAGGGCAAGTTCTTCATTTATATAATTTCAGGGCTAGATTCATAATAATCCCAACCTTAGTTGGATAAAGATGAAGGAGGCCCTTAAGAATAATAGATTCTGAGGCTGGCAGAATCTTCCTTGAGAATTCAACAAGATTGGCAGGTCGTTCTTCCACTAAATTGCACAGATGACTGTCAGATTGATTGTCAAGAACTGAAGTGGAAACATTGCATGAGCCAAATACTGCTGCTCCTAACTCAAAAATCCCAGCTTATCTCAAAATCCCTGCAACATTTCGCCTAAGCAGGAAGCTCCCAAGTTTTCCCTCAAAAGTCTGCTTTGCAGAATATTTGGTAGCAAGTGTTAGAGAAATCCTCCAGATTTATACAACTCTCCCTTTGCTCCCAACCCAAGCTCTGTCCAAGCACGATAAACCTCCTCTTTGCCTCTGAAACTTTGCTTTATGCAAAATCTGGTGGTAATTCTTGTTTATCAGCTCACCCTTCATTGGTACACCATGGCTGAACTTGCAGAAATGTCATAACCGAGAAGCGTTTCCACCTTAATAAATGTCATAACCGAGAAGCGTTTCCACCTTAATAAATGTCATAACCGAGGAGCGTTTCCACCTTTATTTCCCAGCCCTTCTTTCTATGTGAACACCTTCCCCCCTCCTCATTCCCATAATATTTTGGCAGCCAGTCAGGGGGGAAAGGAGGAAAAAGAAAAAGGGATCTATAAAGCATGTGTGACAATAATTTAAACCCTCTCACCCTTTTAGCTACGAAGGCACAATACCTCGTTTTCCTCCCAACCTCATACCAGCAATTCAAACTCTGGGTGCAGCACCACTGAGGGGAGTGGAAATGTTATATTTCTTCAACCCCAATGCGGCAGTCTTAATTACAGATTCACTGACCTTTGCAACGTGTTTAATAGGATGCGGCTGATGAACGAATGAGGCAATAAATGGTTAATGGTTTAAATGTCTCCCCCAGCATCTTACCTAAATTGGCTTCTGCGGCATTCTGACCTGAATAATTCTATCTGCTCAGTTTGTCAACTAGTGAATCAGCTGTTCTGTAGCATGTGCTCGTAGAGGAACTGTGGACATTGGTTAGAGCCAGCAGCTGTTATTAAAACTAGATAAAGCACATTGTGTTTTAGGAATATGGGTGCTTTAGCAAATTCTCTCTCTCTCTCTCTCTCTCTCTCTCTTTAAAAAGAGAGAGAGAGAGAGAGAGAAATGTGATATTTATGAATTCTGATGCAAGCTTCCCTCCTGGAACAATGAGCGGGTCAGAATGTAGCTGGCCCATTGTTCTTCTCCAGATGTTGTGCCACAGTTCAATAAACATAGCAAAATGTGTGTCAAATGATGTTGTTTTTTTTAAGATGACCCACTGCCGAAACCCAATAAATTAATGAATGTCAGGATCTAGCTAATACTGGAAGGCAACATTCCAGGCCAGTGGGAAAACTATAGGCTGAAATTGGGGGGGGGGGGTTGCCAAATGTGGGAGACTTCATGAGCTGTCTTGGGATGCAGAACTGTGGCTAGGGGGGAGAAGGAAGAAGGTCTGAAGAGATCTTGATGGACACATTGCTTGAAAGGAACAAGCTGCTCCTGCGCTTGTTTGGGGTTAAAAGTGTAATTGTGTTTTATTATCTGATTTTGATTATGTTTGTTCTAATGCCTTCACATGTTATTTTTCTGCAGGGAAGCTGTATTTTGCTATCAGTTTGTACATCTAGGGACAGATGTCTGGTTCTGCAGGGGGTGGGATAGTGTTATGAGTTGGGAAAGCGGAAGGAGGAAGTATGTGAGATCCTTCTAGCCCCTGGATCCAGCAAGTGTTAAAATATAAGCTAGGCTAGCTTCATGTACTGAGGTGATCGATCGCCTGGGTGATGGGCCATTAAGAAAACAAAGAAGAGGGGGCTCTTTGAGAGAATACAAGTGGATGGGGCCCCACCCACCTGCTGCCAGTTAGTTGGAATATAAAGCCAGAGTTAAGAGGAGAGGAGAGATGTGACTTAGGGATAAAGCAGCAAGCTAGAGAGAATGTGAGCAGCATTTGAGAGCCATGTCTGATTTCGGCTTGAATCCAAGGCTGCAACTTTGGGAGAAACAAGACCCTTTAGGGGTGCTGATGCTGTGAACCCCTCCACCGTAGGCTCAGGTTGTATATATGTGTGTAAATAAACCATATATCACAAAGACAGTCTCTGCTGTGCTTCATTTCCGTAAGGAAACACAAACCCTGGATGCGTGCCAGGAACCCTTGGAATCTTGCACTGCTTGGAGATAGTGTGTGTGTGTATCGGGCTCCAGGGACTTGGCTCCCCCCCCCCTTGGCCGTAGATAAACAGGACAAAGCGAAAAGAGTCCCTTACCATTTAAAGAGTTTTTAATAATCACAGCAAAAGAACAAAGCATCCATTTCGGAATGAAGGTGCTCCCAATTAAGGTTTCCACCCACTTCCCCCCTAGTCACTTCCGTTGCTTGTAACCTGATCACGCAATCATTGTGCTTTTTTGTGTAGCCACCTTATCTGCTCAATACTTTCCAGAGAGAGAAAGAGAGAGAGAGAGAGAGAGAGAGAGAGAGAGAGAGAGAGTCTGTTAGCGCTCTCTCTCTCTCTCTCTCTCTCTCTCACACACACTTCTTCTTCTTCTTCTTCTTCTTCTTCTTCTTCTTCTTCTTCTTCTTCACTTTGCTGTTCAACCCCAGTTCTTCCCATCTTTTGTCTTCAGAACTATGCCCTTCTGCAAACCACTGTTCCAAATCTATACTGCTTCACTGCTCCTGGGCCGCTTCAGGATCCTGGTCAGGAGCAGGGGGAGGGGGAGGCTTCCACCATTCCTCATCAGAACTGTACTCCTCAGCCTGGTCTCTGACATCATGTATGTACACACACACACACACACACACACACACACACACAGTAACTGAAAGCTGCAGAAGCAAGGGGGTGGTGGGCAATATTTTTTGGGGAGGGGGACACCTGCCGCCTCTTGCTACCCCCTTAGAATCACTCCTGTGACTCTTCATATAAAAGGTAGTTAGTCAAAGGTATTTGGGTACGTGGAAACAATTCCATTCTCACCAGATTGCAACAGAATAATCGGCTCATTGCGTTTGCTAAAAGAGATTTTAAAATCTTAGCGATGCTTGCACAGCTAGCAAAACACGAGCTCTTCATTGGTACTGTTATGGAAATACAGGACAGAGTAAATGCAACGAGAAAGGGGAAAGATTAATTCTTCTCCCGAATAACAAGATAATGCCGCTTGCTGTCCTTGCAGTTCACGTGTAGAATTCTTCATTTATTCCACCTTATTACTGGTGACAAATGTTGCTAGGATTCTGAATACCAATACAGAGCAATGGCCATTTGTCAGCGCAATCTGTAAGGGTATTATAATTTGTTTCATGGCATCAGCAGATGCCAGAGACACGCTAAAAAAACTTGTGTCCTCAGACGCAACTAGCATTTCTGCATTTTACGATTTAGGTACAAAAAGACAGATTTGGACTACTCATTTACTCAATGGCGCCAGTATTTCTGTGCCATAGATGCCCATGGTTAAAGATCAGTGTTGGACTGCAAAGCATTAGGACAGAGCTTTCCAAACTGTGTGTTGGCTGCAGTGTGTAGGTGTGTCGGGTGAACACTCCCAGCGCTCCTCCCAAGGCTGGAAAGGGGTTAGTTTAACCTCCGCCTTGCTAGTAAAACAGAAATACAGTCATACCTTGAATCCCAAACGCCTTGGTACTTGGATATTTTGACTCCCGGACGCCGCAAAACCGGAAGTGAGTGTTCCGGTTTGTGAATGTTCTTTGGAAACCGAACATCCAACGGGGCTTCCACAGCTTCCCATTAGATGCAGGAGCTTCCTGCAGCCAATCAGAAGCCATGCTTTGGTTTCCAAACGCCTTCACCTCCATCATCCAGCCCAGACACTGAGGTCCAGCTTCGAAGCTCTTCTAGTGGTTTCCTCAGTGCGAGACGTGAAGCTACAGGGAACCAGGCAGAGGGCCTTCTCAGTAGTGGCCCCTGGCCTGTGGAATGCCCTCCTATCAAATGTCAAACAGGTAAAAACTATTTCACTTTTAGAAGACATCTGAAGGCAGCCCTGACTGTTTAGGGAAGTTTTTAATGCTTGATATTTTACTGTGTTTTGAAATTTTGTTGGCTGGGGCAACCCAGAAAGATGGGTGGCATATAAATTTGTTTGTTTGTTTGTTTGTTTAAAGTTTTGCTATAATGTTATACTATATTTGGGCTTTCTTGATGTTATATTTCTGTTTGGGTGCAGATTGCCAATAATGGTGGAAAATAAATTAGAATGTTTTTCTACCCGAATAGAGCTAATTTTACCATTATTAAGGAAATGACCTGGCCGCTCAGAGGAAACTTATGTTAAATACCTTCTTGCCGATAATCAGGCCTGTTGCAAAATTCTGTTTTACAGCAACAAGGACAAGACAGGCTGCGGTGACAGTGATGGCTGGCCAATCTGTACCGATTTTAATCTCCTTAATACAGATTTCAGCTGAAGGATAGATATTTTTAATGTAAATAAGTTTATAGGGAATTTTTAATTGCATCTGCTTCTTCATGTGGATGTGACATATGTTGTTGTTCTTAACTTCGCTGTCTGATCTCTGGCCGCAATAAAGATTGATTGATTGTTTTCTACTAGCTGAAGTATAGGCCATCTCCAAATGGTCATGTTACTGATATTTCAGTTAACTTGGGGTCAGCTAACCTGTGGCCTCCCAGTTGTTCGCTGATGTTGGCTGAGATTGACGGGAGTTGTTGTTCAATAACATCTGGAGAGCTACAGATTAGCCTCCACCAGACCCAGGAGTTAAATTGCCTACAGGGCAAAACTAAAGGTATGGTAAGTTAACAGATTTCGTAGTTAAGATATCAACGCAGGAGGCTGGCTGGGGATTTACAATGAACTGTAACAATTTAATCCAGTTTCCCAAGTTCATACATGGGAAGCAAGCATTCAGATTTATTTTTCCTTCAGGCAACTTCTAACTTTGTCTTGGCCACATCTCAAGCAAGAATATCTTGAGTCCATAAATCTGGATCTATACCACAACAGGAGCAGGTTCCTTTTATATCGCAAAGGTTTGCAGATGATGTTGCCACTAAGGTCCCATTATGTCAAACTCATTATTCAAGTCTCTTCATTATAGGAATCCATAACTTGTTAATGTAGCACACTGGAACAGAAGTAGACCTAGCTCACTTGATCAGTGTCACACACATATTCTAACTAGAAGAATGTAAATCAAATTCGTAAGACAGCTATGGAGATCATAGACTTGATTTGAAACTGGTGGTTTTGAGAAGTAAGTGGAAGGCTAGGGCATTGGGAAGGAGCTGGGGTGGAACTGGGCAGATTTCAAAGAGCTGAACACTGCCAAGATAAAAAAGTAACTTGCTCCATCAGATAAGGGGAGCTTAGGGGACACACACTTGTCTTCATTTGTGTGATTTCCATTCCTGCCCTCCAGGGAACATGCACATCAAGGCATTTTCCATTCCTGCTTCTATATCTGATGAAATTCTCCAACATCTCTGGTTAGGGCTCCTTCATAACTTCACCCAGCCTTGTGGGAGCCACTTCCCACAAGGCAAACCCGGCCCTCCAGATGTTTTGGGACTACAATCAGCCCCGTCTTAGCCATTGCCCCTACTGGCGCGGGGCGGCAGGGTGCCGGCCCCCCCCAGGGGCGCCCTGTGAGCGCAGCGGCCCCACGGGCGGCCTCCCCCCTCCCTGCATGCTGCCAGATGGACCTGCCCTCACGGGCGGCCGGGTGCTTGTGTGCCAGCGGCACCACCACTGCTGCCCATGCCGCTCCCGGGCGGGCTGCGAGCCAGCCGCCCTTGCCTCCCATCCTGTGCGCTGGGGGCGCAGAGTCCCACACCACTCCAGCGCCACGCCCCTCACCCCCTGCTCACCCGCCCCCCCCCTCCCGAAGGGCGCCCAGCGTGGGAGGGAGGCAGCCTCAGAGGTGGAGAGGCGCGAAGGCGGCACGCCGGACCTCCCCACCTCACACCCTGCGCTCTCCCCCGGACGCCCCGGATGCCACCCTCCCCCCCCCGCCAGGCCACCACCACTACTACTCCCTGGGGCACGAGGGCGCCGGAGGGATCGCCACACCACGGCGGCCGATGTGCCTAAGACGGCCCTGACTACAATTATTCTGATTGCATACCCTCCAACATTTCTCCAGTGAAAGTAGGGATGTCCTATTCCGTCATCATCTTCATCATCATCATCATCATCATTTTATTATTTATACCCCACCCATCAGACTGGGTTGCTCCAAGCAATCTGGGCAGCTTCCAACATATATAACAGCATAATAAGAAATGTTTTCTAAAGGATGTATAGTTTATCTTCTTGGCTCAGGGGTCACATAACTCCATACCCTCTAACATTTCTCCAATGAAAATCGGGATATCCTAAGGAAAAGTGGGACATTCCAGGATCGAATCAGAAACTGGGAAGGCTCCTGTAAATCCAGGACTGTCCCAGGAAAACAGGGGCACTTGGAGGGTCTGTCGATTGCAGATTCTATAGTTATATTTTAATAAATATAACCTGTTTCTTGTCTCAAGTCTTCTTGGGTGTGTTGGCAAATAGGTAATCTTGATAACATAGTGCGACAAAGGTGTTATATTGAAAAGACCTCATTTTAATGAGATATTTCCACTTCTTCAGGCAGATAGTGTTACTGAAAAGCTCTTACATTATACGACATTTCTTTTTTGCTACGCAATGTGTTGAGGCTCTGGAACAAACACACAAACACACGCAACTGAAAATAGCAAGATAGTCAGAGTACAGGTCCAACCACGACTCAAAGCAGAAACCTTTCTTGCAATCTCGTATTCAAGCAGCAATTAGCTACCAATTAGTCAAAGCTGGCAGGCTGCGTTGAAGAGTCTAAAGACCAAGAAAAGATGTCAGGCAGAAATGGTAATCATTAAGGGGGGGGAAATAAGACAGAAGTAGGGAAGCTTTCCCCCCACTTAAGTTCTTGCAAACTTTTTCACACAGTATTGATTTATTCAGCTCTTTTAGCTTCTATGCAGCAGCAAGAAAACGTGGCTATTTGAAATTTGGAAGAGTTTTGAGTCAAGGACAGGTTGATAATCCTCCAAAATTTAGCAGCCCCCAGAAAATCACCCATCATTATAGGTTTCCTTTAAAAACACTGACAGGTGTACTCTTCAGGCAAAAAAGCAGTATGGTTTCTGTGTGAGAGAGTGTGTGCGCTTTGCCATGCTTTGGGGCATAAGGAAGCACCTGACACAGAGATTTTTATCTTTCATTTTTTAAAGGCAGTCAGCAATTGTTATGGCCAAAGACTTGATTGCCTTATCTCTCACTTCACAAGTGTCAGATAGCCTGGCTGTTAGGAGAATTACTGAACTTGTTTTTAAACCGTGCCTTTAAACTGCTCGAAATTCCATAGACGTTTTCAGGATAAATTTTGGTTTGGACCTTTGCGACTTCCCCTCCCCGTTCCCCCTCCTGGGTCAGCCTTCAATTTTTGTACGTGATTTCTGACATATACAAAGACGCTATAACTAGTTCAAGCTGCGTTCCCTGCTTCAGGCTTTCCTATTCCCAAAATGTAAAAATTATTGCCTCCCTATAAAAAAAAAATAACAATCTCTCTCCATGGCAGAACCATGTAAATATTAGCTTTCATCACCATGCGACTTAGTTCCTGTGAACTCATCTTGACATTAAAAAAAAACAACAAGATGTGATTTATTCATTGCTACTGTTCATCCAAACAAATATTATACAAGTTCTGCTCCATAGTCAAGGCACTGGGATGAAAACCGAAAATAATGTTTGTTCAAATAATTTAGCCATTGAAACAGAAATGAAAGCCTAACATCTTAGAGTGCTGGTACCCAAATCTTTTGCTTGGGAAACCTACTGGTGGGGGAGGGGTAAAGGAGGGACTGTTTTTGTAACTACAAAGGGGGGGTTTAGAATCTCTCTATGCATTTTCCGAATTACTTCAAATGCTGGCTTGCACCTTCCCTTTAAAGTTAACGGCCAAGAATTTTTGCAGGGTAACCACATACCTTGTTGTTGTTGTTGTTGTTCAGTCGTTCAGTCATGTCCGACTCTTCGTGACCCCATGGACCAGAGCACGCCAGGCACGCCTATCCTTCACTGCCTCCCGCAGTTTGGCCAAACTCATGTTAGTAGCTTCAAGAACACTGTCCAACCATCTCATCCTCTGTCGTCCCCTTCTCCTTGTGCCCTCCATCTTTCCCAACATCAGGGTCTTTTCTAGGGAGTCTTCTCTTCTCATGAGGTGGCCAAAGTACTGGAGCCTCAACTTCAGGATCTGGCACTCAGGGCCGATTTCCTTAAGAATGGATAGGTTTGATCTTCTTGCAGTCCAAGGGACTCTCAAGAGTCTCCTCCAGCACCATAATTGAAAAGCATCAATTCTTTGGCGATCAGCCTTCTTGATGGTCCAGCTCTCACTTCCGTACATTACTACTGGGAAAACCATAGCTTTAACTATACGGACCTTTGTCGGCAAGGTGATGTCTTTGCTTTTTAAGATGCTGTCTAGGTTTGTCATTGCTTTTCTTCCAAGAAGCAGGCGTCTTCTAATTTCGTGACTGCTGTCACCATCTGCAGTGATCATGGAACCCAAGAAAGTGAAATCTCTCACTGCCTCCATTTCTTCCCCTTCTATTTGCCAGGAGGTGATGGGACCAGTGGCCATGATCTTAGTTTTTTTGAAGTTGAGCTTCAGACCATATTTTGCGCTTTCCTCTTTCACCCTCATTAAAAGGTTCTTCAATTCCTCCTCACTTTCTGCCATCAAGGTTGTATCATCAGCATATCTGAGGTTGTTGATATTTTTTCCGGCAATCTTAATTCCGCCTTGGGATTCACCCAGTCCAGCCTTTCGCACGATGAATTCTGCATATAAGTTAAATAAGCAGGGACTTTTGTACTTTTGGCTAAAGGCCAACTGAAAGGGGGGAGAAAGAACACAATGGTGTGTTTGGCTGGTGCCAGATCATTTCAACAGATACAGCATGACCCCCAACAGTCTGAGTCACATGCTTATGAACTGATGCTATCATCTCTTAAAAACACCATGATCTGGCATTTATCTAGGTTCATTTACCTCATACAAAAAAAGGATAAAAATTAGCTTTGAGATGTAGCTGGTCTTTCTCTAAAAATCCTATTTATCCTTGTTTTAATATGTAAACAGAAATTGCTTTTTAAAAGAAATATAATGGGCATGGATTGTCTCTTTCAGTTGCCAATAAGCCACTAGAGTCTCTAAATCACTAACAGGCTTTTAATAATGAACAAATGCTTATTTACAATATATCATTTGTGACAGCTGCTCAGCAGAGGTCCGTGTTGCATTGCCAACTCAATAAGCTGCCATTTTCGATGCCTCTCATTCGCATTATTAGCCATTGATAGGGAACAGCTATCTCACTAGCCGTGTGCCATTTAATGTTCCCTAAAGGCTTTCAAGTACCACTCTTATCTCAAGGCAACTGAAAATTAGGCTTCTTGTTGTTTAAGATCAGACTCCACTGCATTATATACAGAATATAGAAATTCAATATTCATTTGGAAGGTCAGGCTACAAGAGCTCAGACAATCTTAAATATCTGCCCAGTTGATTGAAAACTCCTATTTGTCACATAGTCCAGCAGAGGCTGCTATCTAGCCTACAGTAATGCTTCCACATGAGTGCTCACTGGAAGGACAGAATTTGAGGCTCCAGTACTTTGGCCACCTCATGAGAAGAGAAGACTCCCTAGAAAAGACCCTGATGTTGGGGGAAAATGGAGGGCACAAAGAGAAGGGGACGACAGAGGATGAGATGGTTGGACAGTGTTCTCGAAGCGACTAGCATGAGTTTGGCCAAACTGCGGGAGGCAGTGAAAGATAGGTGTGCCTGGCGTGCTCTGGTCCATGGGGTCAAGAAGAGTCGGACACGACTGAACAACAACAATGCTTCCACAAGCCCCATTGGTTTTCAGATATCTGTAGAATAAAAATGGCGGGCCACCCATTTATCTTCTTTGAGGGAGCACAGTAGACTAAGGATCAGTGGCACATATAATCATACAACTGGAAAGTACATTGGAGAAGTTATCTAGTCAAACTCACTGACCAATGTAAGATCTACAGTAAACACAGAAAATGTGAACTAGTTTGTCTTACGTGCCCATAGACAACTGACAGATGGATAGTTGGAGTCCTTTTCGCTTATTTCTTTTTCTTTCTATCTTTCTTTGCATAATTTTTATTAAATTCTCTGTTTAACATTTCAGAACATTCATTTAAACAACCTTAAAATATCAGTGACTCCCCTTCTTCTCTTTCCATGGTTCATTTTGCATAGCATAATTCCCTGCGTATTTTACATAAACTAAACCATTCACTGTTCAAAACTTATTCACACTGTTGAATTTATCTTAATCCTGCCTGCGTTTTCAAATGTACACAATTCCCCCCCCACACACACACATATTCAATAAACATTTTCCAATCTTCTTTAAACCTATGTTCTTCTTGTTCTCTTATTCTGTGTTAGGTCCACAAGCTGCACATATTCCATCGGTTTAAGTCGCTGTTCTTCTTTAGTTGGGACTTCGCTCGTTTTCCATTTTGGGGCTAACAAAACACCGGCCGCAGTAGTGGCGTACATAAATAACCTTTTTTGGCGCTCCCAGGTGCCACTAATTTCTTTTTCCTTCTTTTTAAAATTCCTTTATTATTATTTTTATTCCTTCAATATTTCTACCTCTTTGTTACTTTTTTTATTTTCCCTTTTCGGTTTGTTTTTGCTTCTGCTTTGCTCTGTTTCTCTCTCTCTCTCTCTCTCTCTCTCTCTCTCCCTGTGTGTGTGTGTGCGTGTGTGTTTTGTTATCTTCTACCCGGGGTTCATGAGGGTTTTGAATACAGATGAAGGTGACCAATGTTTGGTGAAAGACCCTGTGCAAGAGGCAGCGAAGGGAGGATCTCCCAGGGTGAGAGGCTGGGAGAAGAAAGGGGCAGGAGAAGAGAAGAGGAAATCAAGTCTTCAACCACCAGTTATGTCTATGTATCATCCAGAAAGTATAGCCAGAGACATTTTGGCAAATTTAAAAAATCCACCCAGACAGAAATTTTACCCCTGAAAAAGAGGACATGGGTACATGGGACCCCTACTAAGTGACCTACATTTAACTAGTAATCCACCAGGGCAATCCTAATTTGTTGTTGTTGTTCAGTCGTTCAGTCATGTCCGACTCTTCGTGACCCCACGGACCAGAGCACGCCAGGCACGCCTGTCTTTCACTGCCTCCCGTAGTTTGGTCAGACTCATGTTGGTAGCTTTGAGAACACTGTCCAACCATCTCGTCTTCTGTTGTTCCCTTCTCCTTGTGCCCTCAAGGCTTTCCCAGCATCAGGGTCTTTTCCAGGGAGTCTTCTCTTCTCATGAGGTGGCTAAAGTATTGGAGCCTCAGCTTCAGGATCTGTCCTTCCAGTGAGCACTCAGGGCTGATTTCCTAAAGAATGGATAGGTTGGATCTTCTTGCAGTCCATGGGACTCTCAAGAGTCTCCTCCAGCACCATAATTCAAAAACATCAATTCTTCGGCGATCAGCCTTCTTTATGGTCCAGCTCTCACTTCTTTATGGCCCTAATTATACTATACTATAAAATACTGTGATGTTGCCTGATGTAGTTTGTTCAACACATGAAGCTCAGCGGAATGGTTAATACACAAATTGCTGACTTGCTCAGTCACAGAATTCATGTATATTTTAAGCTTTGATGTGAAATAACAATCCTCGAGGCTAGATTTCTGTTCATCAGATGATAGGGTGTAACCTCTGCAGTTAATAAGAAGCCCATACTGACAGCAATTGATGCAGTACAGCTATTTATAAGTATGGATAAAGCTCAAAGGATAATAGTGTTTGGTACATATATTTGCTTTTCCATAATCTTACTGAATCAATTTATTTTTCACTCTTCATCGTCCACCATCATTATAGACTGCATTACCCTGAAAAAACATGAAATCCATAAACATCCAATATGATAGCTGCAATGGGAAAACATGCCAGGAAATATATGATATCCATTATAGCAAAGATATATTTGGTTTAGTGGCAGACTGACAAAGAGAAGCAAAATAATATTAGTCTTTCTATAGGCAACAATTTTTTTTGCATTTTGCAGTCTTCTCCATTACTGATGAAAGTCTGTTGTGTCAACAGTAAAAAAACAACAACACAAAAAATGCTTAAATTCTGACATATATAGCCAACGTACAACAAAAACATAGCTTGAACAACCAGTGTTTTCAAACAAACAAAATCTGGGCACTCATCATGTAAGCTGTTTTTTTATTGTATTTGAGCTGCTAATTGACTGCATTTCACTCTGCCAAAAAAATTGAAAGTTTATTGTTTCTGTATATGCTTTTAATTATTACCTTCTACCCTATTGCTGCATTTTATTCTTAGCCCTCTAAGCCTCCCTGGGAAATGTGTTGATGAGAGGCAATATAAATCTGATAATAAAATACATCTCTAACCAAGCTTAATGCATACCCCATTGATTGCAACGCTGTGCAGACTGCATCAACACTTGAAGGCGCGTTGAAGTTCCCTGACAATTGCAAATTCCAATCGGCCATCTATGGAGATTCCCCACACCATTCCGAATTTTCTGCGTTTCCTGTTACACATACACAAGGTAAGGGACTCATTGAGAGTGGAGGGAAAAGAGAAAACAAGGGGTTTGTTTTGTTTCTCTTCCTCACCTTTGTAATACATTTTTCAGCCAGACGTTCGCAACTTTCCATAAACATTCGTCTTCGAGCAAAGACCAAGGCTGGAAATTTTCATCCTCCCAGGTGAAAACTTCAGAAAGATTTAAGAGCAACCTCATTGCCAAGGCATCCCTAAACTGCTTATTACAGGAAGCTGGGGTTGAACGACAGGGAATGATGGATCACTCCATTACTGCCCTGTGACTTCTCATTCATTTCTTCCGAAGCCTCCGGTTCTGGCCACTGTCAGGGGTGGAAATCTGGGCTCGACGGACCATTGGGCTGACCCAGAATGGCAGCTCTTTGGTTATCTTCTTAATCAATCTGATACAGAGAGCTAAACTGCACACTTAGTGTAGTTTAATGGGCAATATTGCCATTCACTTCAATGAAGCTTGGTTTCCACTCCAGAAATTAACTGCAGTCTTAACTACACTTGCCTCCGGCACTCTGCCATTTAAGGTAAAGACCAGAAAGCGAAGGAACTATGAATGGTCACTGCTAGAAGTTGCTACGGAAGCTGGCACACACTAAAGAAACAAGCTTGCTATAACTCCCTATAATATTGTGTCCAACTCTTAAAAGGGTTTGTGCTATGAATTACTCCTTGCCGCCTTGAAATTTATTTAAAGGGGAAAGTTCCTGAGTAGATTTAGAAAGATTTAAAGGCTGCTTGGTTTCTTACACAGGAAAAGAAAGCAACCAGTCCCCACAAGGGATTTTGCTTTCTGAGGCAAAACAGCAGATTTACAAAAACGTGACACATGGCAGTCCAAGCAGATTCCCTGACCCATCATGTACCTTGAAGATATATAGAATTACCGGTAGCTTCCCAGAAACACTTTCTTTCCAATCAGTAGGTGGAGCAAGCATAATTTATGCAGCCAAAGATATACAGGTGAAACTCGAAAAATTAGAATATCGTGGAAAGGTTCATTTCTTTCAGTAATTCAACTTAAAAGGTGAAACTAATATATGAGATAGACTCATGACATGCAAAGCGAGATATGTCAAGCCTTTATTTATTATAATTGTGATGATTATGGCGTACAGCTGATGGGAACCCCAAATTAACAATTTCAACTTTGGGGTTTTCATCAGCTGTATGCCATAATCATCACAATTGTAACACACAAAGGCTTGACATATCTCGCTTTGCATGTCATGAGTCTATCTCATATATTAAACTCCAGTAGCTAATGAAAACAATTGCTTACATAAATGGACTTTTCCATGATATTCTAATTTTTCGAGTTTCACCTGTATAGTGGGGTAGGAGAACTGAAAATAATGCCAATATATTTCACATCTGGCAACCAATGAGCCCCTTTGGCTTTGGATAGTACATGGGTAGACGAGTCTAGAAAGCCAGCAACACAAATTTTCATGTCCCTCTAGTGACTATGGTGGCTCATTTACCATATGTACTGAGGATTAAACTCTGGAAACGTAGACTCGATTCTGACCAAACGAGCATAGGAGGCTTAGTTTGGTCAGAACTGAGTATATACTTCCAGAGTTAAAGCTAAATACATTACTTCTGGTAAATAAGTCACCATAGCCATTAGAGGGCCATGGAAATAGCTTTCTAGACTCGTCTACCTATGTACTATCTGAAACCCAAGGGGTGCATTGGTCACCAGACATGTGTTTCCCCCCCCCAGCTGTCTTTCCCCACTAATAGGCCCTCAAATACCAAACAACTGACCCAGAGCAGAATACTTGTTATGACATTGTCTATCTCGTGGGTTTATGCATGATTTGCCCCCTGCTTTTTTGCTGCATCTAACCCATGAGGAATTATTTGTGCTCCCTGATCTATCCATACTGGGGAAGCTCAGAAAAAAAATGGATGCCCTTCAACATCTGCTGCCTGAGATGGCCCCTTCACTTTGCCCGATGGTAGGGCCAACCCTGGAGCCCCTCCTCTGCCACGTTGCTACACTTAAGGGTCTGCATAATCAGTGGCACTTTCTTACATGGTCATCAACAGGCAACTGGATGAAGCCATTGTGATATTAATATGGAACAACTTCGATGGCCATATCCTCATTCTGTTCATAATATCCATGATGGGAGCTGGTGGTGCTGTGGTCTAAACCACTGAGCCTCTTGGGCTTGCTGATCGGAAGGTTGGCAGTTCAAATCTCCGCACCGGGGTGAGCTCCCATTGCTCTGTCCCAGCTTCTGCCAACCTAGCAAGTAGATAAATAGGTACCGCTGTGGCAGGAAGGTAAATGGTGTTTCTGTGCACTCTGACTACTGTCACGGTCCTCTGTGCACCAGTAGTGGTTTAGTCATGCTGGCCACATGACCCGGAAAGCTGTCTGTGGACAAATGCCGGCTCCCTCAGCCTGAAAGTGAGATGAGCGCCACAACCTCATAGTTGCCTTTGACTGGACTTAACCATCCAAGAGTTCTTTACCATGACAGGCATCAACCCAAGCCTACAAATCATGGTCACATAATCTTTTCAGGAAGCTCCACTGGGATACGATCTTATATTTAAAGGAGCCCCGTACTACTGAGAGCACATGTGGTGCATTTACGAAATTTTAAAGAAAATAAAGAGCCTTGGCCACCAAATAAGAGTTCTTAAGAACCACACCCTCTCCTTTCCATTGATACTTTTTTTAAAAAAAATAAAAAGTGTTAGCCCCACTTGCGTTTTACAGAAGCAGCTTAGCTTCTCTTCCCTCTGCTTCTTCAGATTGTTGAAATAAAGGTCATTCGAAGTTTCAGAATAGCTTGAGTTTCCACAGGTATTGAACACTGTACCACTTGAGCAGCCGTCTATGAAATGGCATGTGAAGCATGTAAAATCATCTTTCATTCAGCTTCTTCTTGATTGAGCAAGGCAATTAAGACAAGCTGGTTTCCTCTTCTGTGATTTGAAAATAGCCACCTTTTATTGTGTGTGTGTGTGTGTGTGTGTGTGTGTGTGTGTGTGCCTTTCTTCCAGAATATAGTTCTGCCTTATCAAATGCTCATTGCAACATTAGTAATTAGTAACTTCTCCATGAATTCAGAAATGGTTTTTTCCTGGTGTGTGTTTACAGTGACACCAGCCCTTTGGTGTCCACACAATATTTCATGAAAATGTGCATTAAAGCATCATAGCAAGTCACAGAAGTTGTGGGGTCTACAATGTAGATGCTTGTAGGTAGCCTTTCTCAACCTTGGGTCCCCAGATGTTTTTGGCCTACAACTCCCATCATCCCTGACCACTGGTCCTGCTACCTAGGGATGATGGGAGTTGTAGGCCAAAAACATCTGGGGACCCTAGGTTGAGAAAGGCTGTCATAGGTGAAGTTGGAGAAAGGTATTTCTTTGACAGTCATTTCCAAAAGCCTGTCTGCAATGCAGTGAAAGATTTGGCCTTTACAAAGAAGGGCTAAATATTTCTTGCCATTGCCATGTGCCAAGCATAACAGAAATAGCCATAACTCATTGGACATTTAAAAATTGGTATTCTTGTAGCATTAGGTCTGCTATGCTCATGTGCTTCTGTCACAAGCAGAGAAGGAATCCCTTTCTATTTGCATTTCCATGGTTCCCCCCCTTGCAACCTTTGACTTAAACCACCTTTTGCAATTGTTCCCTCCTCCAAAATATACCACCAGATCATTCTTTCAAACCTCATTCATCATGTCCTTCCTTCCAAACTGTGCATTGTGTGTTATGTGGAAGGAAAGAAAGGAAATGAGATGGCCTTGCCTCAAATTCATGGAAAATACATGAGCTACACTCTTGCGACCATGTTTTGTCCTTCAACAAATATGGCGGAACACTGGCTGATTCCAATAAAATGAAGCCTTGGGTGGCGAGTCAATTTTTTGAGTCAGTGCCCCAAAATCTGTAGCAAAAGATGGCCCATCCTCAATCATACAAAGGGGGGCCCCGTTCAACATTTACCCAGTGCTTTTTTTCTGGGGGTACTCAAGAAGAAGAGAAGAGTTTGGATTTGATATCCCGCTTTATCACTACCCGAAGGAGTCTCAAAGCGGCTAACATTCTCCTTTCCCTTCCTCCCCCACAACAAACACTCTGTGAGGTGAGTGGGGCTGAGAGACTTCAGAGAAGTGTGACTAGCCCAAGGTCACCCAGCAGCTGCATGTGGAGGAGCGGAGACGCGAACCCGGTTCACCAGATTATGAGTCCACCACTCTTAACCACTACACCACACTGGGTAAGTAGAACTGGCACCTTTTTTCTAGAAGGAAATCACTGGTTTTACCTGTTCTGTTTGTGCAATCTCATAGTCCTAGCTCCGTGCTTCTGCTGCAGATATGTAACTTCTTATCTCAGGTATATACACTGATTCTATTAGTGCAAAGCCTGGGGTCTGACAATATTGTGCTGAAATGATTGTTCTGTTGTGAGGGAAGAGTTACCCACACAGATTTAATTAACAGCAGCAGCAGTGTATTCACTGCTCTAGCACTGCGTGGTAAATTACTAATCAGAACTGTAGGCACACTGGAGAGAACTGGATGGGAGCTATTTTATGCAGTGCGCAACAGAAGTGAGCTACATTAGCATCTTTTAGAAGTAATAAATTCAAAAATGGGATACGGCTGTAAAGCCCAGCAGGCTGGCACCTAAATACTCACCATTACATTGTGGCAACTGAATTCTTGAATTGCATTAATTATTACTACCTCTGCAATGGCTGGGCAAACCTTAGTAAATGTGATTCAGCCGGCTTGGGACACAGGCAGAGCTCACAGCCTTTGTAGTCTAAATTAAAGACAGCAGCCTGACTAAATTAAAATTTTAGGTCGAATCCATGCTGTCAGAGGGGATAGCTAAAAACATCATGGTGTAACATGGGATAACTGTTCGGAAAGGCCATGTGTTTTGCCATTACTTTGTATCGTGTTCACAATATTGTCATTAATTTGGTCTCACCTTAAAAAAAAAACAAAAAAAACAATCCACATACTTTGGGATCCTGTTGACTTAGGCTATGATCAGCTAGCTTCCAATCTTTTTCTATTGGGTGAGATTATTGAGAGGGCAGTGGCTGGGCAGCTCCAGGCAGTCTTGGGTGAGGATCCCAGTGGCCTTGGGATGAGCCAGTAAGTTCTAGGGTTTGATCTGGGGGATACATAGCTAGATTTGGGGATATACAGCTAGGGAAAATAAATTCCTTGTGATCTTTACACCAAAAGGACAGATAATAGATAGATGATAGATAGATAGATAGATAGATAGATAGATAGATAGATAGATAGATAGAGTCGTACCTTGAATCTCGAATGTTTTGGCTCCCGAACGAATCGGCTCCCGAACGATCGAAACCCAGAAATGAGTGTTCTGGTTTTTGGACTTTTTTGGGGGGGGAGGGAAGCTGAACGTCCAATGGAGCTTCTGTGGCTTCCGATTGGCTGCAGTAGGTTCCTGCAGCCAATCAGAAGCCGCGCTTTGGTTTCTGAATGTTTTGGAAGTCAAACGGGCTTCCGGAATGGATTCCGTTCAACTTCCAAGGTACGACCGTAGATAGATTGCTCAATAAAAATGTTTTGAATATCTATCGCAAACTAATTTGCACCACTGTTAAAATATCGTAAGTAGAATAAGCCAATGCAAAACTTCCCACCCACCCCTTCTGTTCCTTTCACGTTTTGGGCAGGTAGGCATTGGGTAAGCCTAGTCTTGGTTGGAGGGGAGGTTGTAGCCTCTGCCTGCCCCTCCACGGGTAAGGGTTTCCTGTTAAAAGGATCTGGGAGGAGAGGCTCCTGTCCAATGCCCAGAGGGGGACTAGGGCCATACCACTCCTCCATTGCAGACTGCTTGGGGGATGCCCTGATTTGACATAGGTCATAGGAACTCCTCCCCCACTGGCTTCACCTGAAGAAGAAGAAGAAGAAGAAGAAGAAGAAGAAGAAGAAGAAGAGTTTGGATTTGATATCCCACTTTATAACTACCCTAAGGAGCCTCAAAGCGGCTAACATTCTCCTTTCCCTTCCTCCCCCACAACAAACACTCTGTGAGGTGAGTGGGGCTGAGAGACTTCAGAGAAGTGACTAGCCCAAGGTCACCCAGCAGCTGCATGTGGAGGAGCGGAGACACGAACCCGGTTCCCCAGATTACGAGTCTACCGCTCTTAACCACTACACCACACTGGCTCTCTTAGAAACACTCCCAGCTGACGGACGGCAGTGGTATACACAGTTGCTTACCACAATACCTATGGCCAAACCTTCGCATCTGTAACCAATAACTTTGTGGCCTTATTTGATCCCAAACCAATATGCTGTGTGTTGTCTGGTTATTTCCACCTTAGGGAACAGAGTGGCCACGGGGTCTCACTACGCAAACCATACATGTATGGAAACTCAGCCATGGTTCACAGTTCTCTGAATCTTACAATGCAGTTCTTTAGGCAAGTAACGTGCAAGTAATAAACCATTCAAAGATGTGCATAGAAATGTGTATATTAGTAAAATCCGCATACAGAAATGCATTACTTTAGGGGAAACTGGTTTGCCGAATTTTGTTTATCTAGGAAAATTGCATACAAAAATATGTATATTGGGAGAAAATCACTCTAAGACACTGGTGAATCTTCATGAGGACTTTTCCTTCTTAATTGCATCCTGATGTGAAAATGTGACCCATTGTGCCACCCGAGGGTAACAGCTGTCAATTGTGTTTCCTCTCAGTATCTTATCCTTGCAAACCTACATTCAGTTGTCTGCATTTTCACGTCAGTTTGTGATACACATTTTTGTACACCATCATGTCCAATATAAATATTTCCCCCTAATATAAACAATTTCCCCTAACAACGCATTTTGACACGCTATTTTCCAATTTTGTTGCACTTTCCCCAAATATATGCATTTTTGAAGCCTTCCTCGGTTATAGAACTACCGGGTAGCTCAGCTGGTTCGAGTGTGGTGCTGATAAGGCCAAGGTTGCAGGTTCAATTCCCTCATGGAGCAGCTGCAGATTCCTGCACTGCAGAGGATTGGACTAGATAATACTCAGGGTCCAGCTCCATTCTATGATTCTATAGGAGAAGTTCAGAGAAGGGTGGATTTCAAAGGTTAGCTGTACTGTTTTGTACTGTACTGTTTTGGGGAGGGTGAACAAGGTAGGTTCACACTAAGCTGAGAACTGAACTGGATTTCTCCCCTATCCCTGATTTTAAACATGTCCCAGCCCTACTTGGAAATGCTGGGGTGGAGCCTGGGGGCTTTTGCATGGAAAGTAGCAGTTTCCCCCTTGAAGCATCACGTCGCCCTTATTAGAAAAGGCATAACCAGTGTTAGATGTGATGTCTGAAAGCATGTCGAGATCTCATTTATAAGCTGTCAGGCTGTTCAGCAAAGCATTGCTACTTCTGCCAAAGAGCAGGCTGACTGTGTAAGAGATTTACATCCTTTGGGGATTTGAACTCACATCACAACTTGGTCAGGGGACCAGACTTACAATGGAATGCCCCAGTGCATTAAACATTTTTAGAAAAAGTATCAAAGCAAAAAAAACTAAAAACTATTTTTAAAAAAACCACCCCAATCTGCGCAGGAAAAACATACATTTTGCTCCGACCAACCCTTCCTGTCACAATAAACCTTAATGGTGCCAGTTTGAGGAATGCTAGCATTCAGATGAACAAAGGGGTTGAAGCACTCTCTGAGTACCTAAAGACATGTCTCGGCTTCCCCCATATTCCTTCCCCCCCCCCCAGAAACAACCCATCATTTTCAAAAGATGACTTCGTCTTAACTGCATCCAGCATTGTAGTGTAAACAAAAATAGAATAAAATACAGCTTTGAGGAATGCAGGAGAAAGCAGATCGTTTGGAACCCACACATTCCTTTGATAGAGTGCTTGTTAACATGGGAAGCAATAAAAAAGAAAAACATACAGATTTATTGTGTGAATCTAAAAAAAAAGAAAAAAAAGTCTCATTCTCCCTTAAATGTGGAACTGTAATGACACTGTATCCTTCAGCTCTTCTTGTTATTTTTTCAGAACGGGTTTTAAAACACACATTTTTTTTCCTTCTGCTTTTCTTGTACTTCTTCCCTTCCCATGCCCTCTAACATTTCTCTGATGAAAATAGGGATGACCCATTCCATAATGATAATTTTTACTATTGATACCACACACATCTTACTGGGTTGCTCTGGGCAGCTTCCAACATATATAAAAACATAATAAAACATTAAACTTTAAAAAAAACAACACTTCCCTATGCAGGATTGCCTTCAGTCGGCTTGGTGGTCAAATAACTCCATGCCCTCCAACTTTCTCCAGTTAAAAAAAAGGGACATCCTAAGGAAAAGCTTAGGATGCACACTTCTTCATGCACACAAAAGTTCATACCAAGAACAAACTTAGTTGGTCTCTAAGGTGCTACTGGAAGGAATTTTTTATTTTTTATTTCATTTTGACTATGGCAGGCCAACATGGCTACTTACCTGTAACGGTAATAAACAAAGTTAGAAATGGCCAACATGGACCAGAATGGCCTGTGAACTTGTTGGAAGTAAAGCAGCAAAGATTGCAATAAGTTACCTGGGCCAGTGGGGGAGCCACAGACAGAAAGGCAACCCATTTTCCCCTTGTGGGTTCCTTCTTGATTGTCTTTACTTCCTCCCTCTTCTTCCTGTGTCTCTTAGTATTAGACACTTTTGTTAACCTCCATGACATGAGGAATGCTTGTACCAGGAATGGCTTTGTTTAACAGAAATAATAAACCTTGAGTTTCTTTATTCCTTCAACCAGCAGTTCTAGCAGGCTATTTCTGCACTCCAAACTCCCAACACTCTTCAAAGTCAGTTTCTTACTGTAAAGTCAGAGGCACCTGGGAAGCAGGAAGAAAAGATACCCACCTATATCTGCAGGAACTTATACTCTTGGCTAAGCAAACAGTGCCCATCTGGGGAGCGTGGCTACTAGCCATGACCATAGCATTTCACACTCAGTTAGAAAATTAAAATGCCCAAAGCGCACCAAAATGGAAGAAAGCAGCACAGAGGAGGCAGGGCAGGGGGACTTTCACAGACCATTGGACAGACAGTGCTTTATTTTAATAGACCACTGAAATAACACTGTAGCATGACAATATGCAGGTGGAGCTGGGACTGTGAGGGTCATTGAGCACTTTGAATTTCCACACCGCATTACAATTATAGAAATCGTGCTGAGGGAGGGGAGAGAAAAAAAAACCCAACAACTTTGTGCTGATCCTCTGTGAAAAACTCCCGGTGTTCACTGGCCCAGAAAATATTTTTCTTACCTGCGGTGGTTTAATAAACCAGTAGCAGAGCATTAAAGCATGACATAAAGTACTGTCTGGTTAAAAGAATTAAACCGACCAGCTCTAAAACCACGTCTTGCATGCAGTCATTTGCGTGCCTGGCTCCCAAAATGGATAATTCAACGTTTCTCTCCGTACATTCAGCAAAAGAGGAAAAGGGAATATCGAACAAGATAGTGGACCATATTCATGAAGGGTAACAAAAACACCTCATAAAGCTAACTGTAATAACATAAGAATGGCCTTGCTGGATCTGATCTAGCTAAACTGGGAGATGCGGGTAGTGCTGTGAGTTAAACCACAGAGCCTAGGGCTTGCCGATCAGAAGGTCAGCGGTTTGAATCCCCGCAATGGGGTGAGCTCCCGTTGCTCTGTCCTACCTCCTGCCAACCTAGCAGTTCAAAAGCACGTCAAAGTGCAAGTAGATAAATAGGTACCGCTCCGGTGGGAAGGTAAACAGCGTTTCCGTGCACTGCTCTGGTTCACCAGAAGCAGCTCAGTCATGCTGGCCACATGACCCGAAAGCTGTCTGCGAACAAACGGCGGCTCCCTTGGCCAGTAAAGCAAGATGAGCGCTGCAACCCCAGAGTCGTCCGCGACAGGACTTAACAGTCAGGGATCCCTTTTCCTTTACCTTCCTTATTGAAGACCTATTTATCTGGGTAGGGATGGGGGTGAAATTCCATTCAGTAGACATTTAAATGCGAACCTATGAAATTTGCTCGCTCTGTAACAATACGTGAACCAAAAAGCAGCTATCCACTGAAATTCCCAGAGAGAGCCAGTGTAGTGTAGTGGTTAAGAGCGGTAGTCTCGTAATCTGGTGAACCGGGTTCGCGTCTCCGCTCCTCCACATGCAGCTGCTGGGTGACCTTGGGCTAGTCACACTTCTTTGAAGTCTCTCAGCCCCACTCACCTCACAGAGTGTTTGTTGTGGGGGAGGAAGGGAAAGGAGAATGTTAGCCGCTTTGAGACTCCTTCGGGTAGTGAAAAGCGGGATATCAAATCCAAACTCTTCTTCTTCTTCTTCTTCTTCTTCTTCTTCTTCTTCTTCTTCTTCTTCTTCTTCTTCCCACTTGCCTGAATTTTTCAGTGCAGTTCTCCAACCAAGTAATGTGCGCACAAATGTATATAGGAGGCTAAAGTGTGCATATGGTTGCTTACGTTAGTGTAGCTAACATACAAAAATGCATTATATATGGGAGAAATTGTAAAAAAAAAAAATTGTACTAGGCAAATGGCATACAAAAATGTGCATTCTAGAAATTCACATGTAAATGCAAACACCAGCACACTTACGTAGGAATCAGTTTCGGAGTTCAATATTATACAGGAATATTTCACTAGATTTTATACCAATGGGAATGCACCACCAAGTTCCACCAGTGCTTCTTATGTATGTTACAATAACACCTTGCCTTGAGCTGTTGACACTCAGATATTCTGGCAGCACAATCCCTATGCGTGCCTGTTCGGAAGTAAACCACATTAAGTTATTCTGGACTTACTCCCAGGTAGCAATGGGGGAGAAATGTGGCTCATTTTGCATTTAAAGGGGAACCTACTTAATCCATACTTTCTGAAACAATGCAAAATCCAAAAAACAGCCATTCTCCCAAGGTCACACTTTTCCAAACATTGTAATGTAGTTCTCCACCCAAGTAATGTCTACAAAAATGCATATACTAGGGTAAAATGTGCATAGAGATGCATATATTAGTAAAAAAAAAATGACACAGAAAAGTGCATTAGGGGAAATTGTCTTGAAAAAAAACATGTATATTAGGGGGAACTGCATGCAGAAATGTGTTTATTAGGAGAAATTCACTGCAGAATTCTCGTGAGGGATATATAGATAGATAGATAGA
The DNA here is from genome assembly GCF_009819535.1 of Lacerta agilis. Classification (NCBI taxonomy): domain Eukaryota; kingdom Metazoa; phylum Chordata; class Lepidosauria; order Squamata; family Lacertidae; genus Lacerta; species Lacerta agilis. The sequence goes on from NC_046321.1 coordinate 61,187,287, forward strand.
TATAGATATAGATATAGATATAGATATAGATATAGATATAGATATATAGATATATATAATATCTGATGTTGAAACATGGAGAACTGAACTTAGTAAATGGATTCACCCAACCCCACTCCCAGGTCACAACAACACTTTCACAGCTAGTTATAGCCAAAATAGGCAGCAGGTACATATCTAAAGTAATGAATAACGTGTTGAATTATTTCATACTTTAAGCCAGCACATTTGAATTTACGAACATTTATTATTTCTAATAAGATCTAACACCGCAGTCTTACAAAATTACTGAAATCATTAATTCCCCTTCACAAATAATCAGTGTATACAACTAATACCTTTATACAAATAAACCACACTCATAGGGTGGGACTTCTGTGCATATTTTAAGATAACTGCCTGAGCAGCATAGCAGCTACTAAAATCATTCCTTACTAAGCTTCATTCAATGTTCCTTCAGTGAAAGCCTAAGTAAAATAAACAGGTCTGAACTTATTGGAGTTTTGTATTTGGTGCCCAGAAAAACCTTATAGCTTCTGGCTCTTTATACAACTAAGATTTATAGTATCTATTCTCACCGCGCAGAGTCCCAAGATAATGTTAATAGATGGCTAGTTTCGCCAATAAATCCCTCAGGAAGCCAAGAGAAATATCTATTTCAGATGAATTGTTCAGAACTAAATCCACATCCCAAATGGTATACAGTACTTAGGCTTAAGAGACTCAGCTTTAAGGACGCAAAAGGCATTTCTCTCAATTCCTAGCTGAAGGAAACACCGAGTAAAAAAGGAGAATTGTGGGCCTCTGGTATCTAACGCTCTTGATACTCAAGGGCTAAAGTTCTAATTTTCTTCAAAGGAATTGTGCTGCTTTGTGCAAAGGAAGAAGATAAATTTCTCAGGGACTCGGCCACAGTTTCTGTAGGCCACAAGGAAGGTTGCAACAGTCATGTAGGAAAGCCTTGAGATACCTTTCAGAAATAACTATAGTGCTAACTATCAAGAGGACCTGAAAACTGCATTCTGATACTAGGGGTATTTTGGCTTGGACTAAGACGATAACAAGACAACAGTGCAAGCCATAAAAATAATCGGACAATTGGGAATCATTCCTTGGCATATGGATGATGATAATGATGACGATACTAATACTAATAAACACAACCATCAAAATCATCATTAACGTTATTATTATCAAGATTTCTTATCTGCCTTTTACTATAGGGTCCAACAAAATAAAAATGAGATATTAAAATTAGTTAAAACACTTTACAACCAGAAGAGTTATTTCAGTTGTAAACAGGTGTCTTCAGCTTTCAATGATAGATAGGTGAATAGATACACACACATATACAAACATGTACGTTTTCTTTGAAAGTTACCTTCTAATAAATCTATGAAAGCTGCCTTCTAACAAGTCAAACCATTTGTCTATCTAGCTCAGGATAGTCTACTGCTGTGTCTAGGGATGTACATGAGTCAAACTGTTCCAATATTCATTTGTGCATTCACACAAGTTGAAATTGTTAATTTGGGGTTCTCATCAGCTGTACGCCATAATCATCACAATTATAACAAATAAAGGCTTGACATATCTCGCTTTGCATGTCATGAGTCTATCTCATATTTTAGTTTCACCTTTTAAGTTGAATTACTGAAAGAAATGAACCTTTCCGCGATATTCTAATTTTTTGAGTTTCACCTGTAAGTCAACACACTTCAATTAATCTAATAATACTGAGATTTATCAACTAGAGCATGGGTTGATGAATCAGTAGGTAACAGTTGACTACACTTGTTTATTTTCTGAGCCTATTTTGGTTTTGGTGTGGTATTACAATAGGGGGTAGGCAGGTGTTTTGAAGGCATTTCCTCCTAACACTCAGTATGTGGTACCTTTTGTTTTTTAAATGCGCTGCACATTAATTTGTTCATTACCTCTCTTATTTCAAATTGGTATAGAGATTTAAGTTGGAGTTTTCATTGTATGCACATTTCGTTACATTTCAGGCTATTTATTATATTTATTGAGACTTAAAAATCATGTGTAAATTGATTATTATAGCAAATCACTTCAAATGTAGAGTGCAAAATATGACCATTCATAAAAAAAGAATGGTGCCTCTGACAATACGTAACAATTAATCAGCATTGGTTAATGAGCACAGAATACAGAAAGGCGATTTCATTGGAAACCACCTTGATAAATAGCTATTTGACAAGCTCTTGCTAAAAGTTGTGAAATAAATTATCAGCACCACAAGAGATTGAGATAATGGGCTCCATCTGGGATAAAAATGATTTCTATCCAAACCAGCAGCTCAGAAGGGGAATAAAAGAAGGAAACTGGGGGATTCTAGCAGCCAGAGACTAAAAGGGCAAGAAAAGTAGTTTAGGAAACAGGACCACAAACTGAATGAAATTCACACAAACACACAAAAACAAAATACTTAAATGGGATCCAATGTTCCAACTGTTTTATGTGGCCAGAAATTGATCGTGTTGGTCCTTTCTCTGTAAACCTACAGGTGATACTCAAAAAATTAGAATATCGTGGAAAAGTACATTTATTTCAGGAATTCAACTTAAAAGGTGAAACTAACATATGAGATAGACTCATGACATGCAAAGCGAGAGATGTCAACCCTTTATATGTTATAATTGTGATGATTATAGCATACAGCTGATGAAAACCCCAAATTCACAATCTCAGAAAATTAGAATATTGTGAAAATTCACAATCTCAGAAAATTAGAATATTGTGAAAAGGTGCAGTACTCAATCCATAACATCTGCAAAGGGTTCCTGAGCCTTTAAATGGTCTCTCAGTCTGGTTCAGTAGGAATCACAATCATGGGAAAGACTGCTGACCTGACAGTTGTGCAGAAAACCATCTTTGAGACCCTCCATAAGGAGGGAAAGCCTCAAAAGGTAATTGCAGAAGAAGTTGGGATGTACCCAAAGTGGTGTATCAAAGCACATTACTGGAAAGTTATGCGGAAGGGGAAAGTGTGGAAGAAAAAGGTGCACAAGCAGCAGGGATGACCGCAGCCTGGAGAGGATTGTCAGGAAAAGACCATTCAAATGTGTTGGGGACTTTCACAAGGAGTGGACTGAGGCTGGAGTTAGTGCATCAAGAGCCACCACACAGAGACGGATCCTGGAAATGGGCTTCAAATGTCGTATTCCTCTTGTCAAGCCACTCCCGAACAAGAAACAATGTCAGAAGTGTCTTACCTGGGCTAAAGAAAAAAAGAACTGGTCTGTTGCTCAGTGGTCCCCAGTACTCTTTTCTGATGAGAGCAACTTTTGCATCTCATTTGGAAACCAAGGACCCAGAGTCTGGAGGAAGAATGGGGAGGCACACAATGCCAGATGCTTGAAGTCCAGTGTGAAGTTTCCACAGTCTGTGTTGATTTGGGGAGCCATGTCATCTGCTGGTGTTGGTCCACTGTGCTTCATTAAGTCCTGGGTCAATGCAGCCGTCTGCCAGGAGATTTTGGAGCACTTCATGCTTCCTTCCACAGACAAGCTTTATGGGGGTGCTGACTTCATTTACCAGCAGGACTTGACACTTGCCCACACTGCCAAAAGTACCAAAACCTGGTTCAATGCCCATGGGATTACTGTGATTGATTGGCCAGCAAACTCACCTGACCTGAACCCCATAGAGAATCTATGGGTCATTGCCAAGAGAAAGATGAGAGACATGAGACCGAGCAATGGAGAAGAGCTGAAGGCCACTATTGGAGCATCCTGGTCTTCCATAACACCTCAGCAGTGCCACAGGCCGATAGCATTCATGCCACGCTGCATTGAGGCAGTAATTGATGCAAAAGGGGCCCAAACCAAGTACTGAGTACATATGCATGCTTCTACTTTTCAGAGGTCCAGTATTGTTCTATTTGCAATCCTTGTTTTGCTGATTTCGTTTAATATTCTAATTTTCTGAGATTGTGAATTTGGGGTTTTCATCAGCTGTACTCCACAGTGATCACAATTATGACAAATAAAGGCTTGACATCTCTCACTTTGCATGTCATGAGTCTATCTCATATATTAGTTTCATCTTTTAAGTTGAATTCCTGAAATAAATGTACTTTTCCACGATATTCTAATTTTTTTAGTATCACCTGTATACTGCATTTCTAAGTCCCAACAAACTATTATTTGATACGTTGTATGTTGGTAGTACTAATCATGTTATACTCCTGCATGCTGAAAGGACAGGTTGAGGAAATGTATTAGCCAGAGTGCATCTTGCACATTGTCTCTAATGATTTGTCTTTACTACCTTCATGTCCAAGATCTCTACACTAATGAAGCTGACACACTGTGAAAGAAATCAGATTCTATTCACTTGATTCTTCTTCTGCTGGCAAGGCAGAGGGAAGGAGAGGCTGCAGCCCCTGTAGGTCAGAAGGATCAGGGAGTGTTCTGTCACAGAGCAACAACCGAAACGTAGTCAGAAAGATGGATGAGCATTGCGTACAGGGCATCTAAAAATATTCTCACTTGTGTGGCGAGTATCAACGCTGCAGACTAGCCGACAGTAACTTTGCCGTCAACATTCACAGGGAGATCAGAAAGTGCCAGAGGCCATTATGGAAATGAATTAAACAGTTTGGGTTTCATCGTCGCCAGTCCCTATCAAAACCTTGTAAGGGACATCCAAATAATATTATTCCTGCTAGGGATGGGGAAGAAATTTGATTCAGTTTTCACTTGAAGCAAACCTACCTAATTTGGACCTGCTGAAACAATGAGTGAGTCAAAACGCAGCCATCTTTTGAAATTCACGCTTCTCTGAATTTTTGCAATGCAGTTCTCCAGCCAACTAATGCCTCACTTTGACGCCTCACTTTCCATGGAGGCGCAGGTTACAGCCACAGCAAAGGTGGCATTTTTCCATCTCTGCTGTATGAGGCAGTTGGCCCCCTACCTATCTCGCCCTGATCTGGCCACAGTGATCCATGCGATGGTCACCTCCAGACTTGATTATTGTAACTCGCTCTACGCGGGGCTGCCCCTGAAGCTGACTCAGAAACTCCAGCGGGTGCAGAATGCCATGGCGAGGCTCCTCGTGGGGTCTTTGCCACGGGACCACATTCATCCGGTGCTCTACCAGCTGCACTGGCTCCCGGTGGAGTACAGGGTCAGATTTAAGGTGCTGGTTTTGACCTTTAAAGCCCTATGTGGCTTAGGACCCTCATACCCAAGGGACCGCCTCTCCTGGTATGTCCTGGGTAGGACCTTAAGGTCCTCAAATAATAACTTTTTGGAGGTCCCGGGCCACAAGGATGCTTCAACTAGCGCCAGGTTGGCTTCAACTAGTGCCAGGGCCTTCTCAGTACTGGCCCCGACTTGGTGGAACAGTCTGTCACAAGAGACCAGGGCCCTGCAGGATTTGGCATCTTTCCGCAGGGCCTGCAAGACGGAGCTGTTCCACCTGGCCTTTGGGTTGGTTTCAGTTTAACGCTGATGTTTCATTCTTTTGGTGTGATTGGTGGGCTACTTAAAAATGAGGCTGCAGTCTAGATTAGGCATGCTCTGGTCCATGGGGTCACGAAGAGTCGGACACGACTGAACGACTGAACAACAACAAATGATGAGAGATCTATGGTGAATTCAGGACAGTGGGCGTTCAGAAAATGCTCACCCCAATTTGAACCCTCCCTTGACCTTTCCAAATTTTAGCTTAGCTTGTGATAGGCTTCACCCCTCCCTTCCACCAAAACTTGCTCAGAGCTCCTTGCTTGCCAGGAGTTGATCATGAAAAGTGTGTTATATTTTACTGGTGGTGCTGCACATTTCCTAAAAGTCAATTGCTTACAAAGCCCTGAAACCAATTGCAAAGAGGTGACAGAGAGACTATTTCAAATTTCAGTGGCTGGCAATAAAGTGCAAGTGATTTATACCATTTCCCCCAAAATGGATAGTCACAAGGTGCCATTTTCACCAAGGACAGGACCCCACTTTTCCATTTAGTGAAGCATGGAGACCCTGATCTTTGTCACAGGTAAGATTTTTGTTCCAGGGCTCAGCAAGGATTCTTTCTCCTCCTTTAGCTTCTTTCAGCTCAATTTACCTGTATTTCGTGACTATGTTTTCATTGCGGGAAATATCCCACGAGATTAAACCCATTGCAGTCCCTTCTTCTCTGATCAGAAAAAATATTGTGTGTGAAGTATCTGTGGATTACCTTATTCTGCTCAAAATATCCCATTATGGCTGTGCCACAACCTATCCCCCAAGTGTGCATAAACCTAAATTAGATTAATTCTTACCCTGAAGGAACAATAATTTCAAAAGAGATAGCTATATTATTACTTGGAAATTAGATGACGAATGTACTGCATTTCCCAGGGGGGCATCCAAACAGAGAGACTGATCGAGCTGTAGGCTGCAAACTCCACCTGCACTTTGTCTGAATTATCTTGTCAACAGGAAAATATTCTCTCCCGAAGTTAAGCTAACCTAATCAAATTCATCTGAGCTGCTTGGTCTTAAGCTAAATGTTTGGAACTTCATTTCCATGAGTCTGGGCTCCAGTGCGCTGCTCAATTTCATTACCGCGGATAACCGCCGCTCACACAACACACCAACCTTCCTAGTCAATGCATAATTCCTAGCAGAAAGCAGGAGGGCTCCATTCGTATTTTCTTATTAGGCAAGATGAGCTAGGATGTGAATCAAGGGCAAAGTGGCAGTCCGAGGCTCTTTCCCCAAGTGACGCATTAAGGACAGACCAAAATGGTCCAAATGCATTGGAACAAGACCTGTGCCGACACAAGCACCTGTAACATTGACACCACACATACAGGCTACCCAGCAGGTCCAGTATGCACAAGGCTTCCAATAGCCACAGGAAGCTCCCAGCTCCCACTTTGCAATATCAAATAGTGTTGCGCTGTGAAATTACACCCAGACTGTTTTCATGGATACCAAGAATTTTCTGCCTGCAGATAAGTTTTAGACTGGGTCCCAATATGAAATGAATTTAGTGTGGCCCTTCCCTTAAATGCCATGCAAACGGTAAGTAAGGTCCTTACATTCAGTAAGGAAGGTCAAAGAGGACCCCATCTTCAGTAAAAAGATTACACGAGCTTTTTTCAACTTGGGCCTGACCCATAAAAAAATCAATGTGTGGTGGGAGAGATGATGTATGGGCTGAGGTTGGGGGACTTTATAAACTTTTCCACAGAGCTTGGGAAGTTCGTTTTGAAAAAAAGAACTGGTTCAAGTTCAAGTTCAGCACATATAGCTAATGTTTGTCCCTTTACAAAATGAACTAGTTTGGTTCACATTCAGTTCCCAGTTCAAGTTCATCCAAATGATCCTTAGCCAAACCCCACCCCAAATTTCAGAATGTTGCAAAGTGCTGTGCCGGTGTATAAAGTATACTTAAGAGGACTAACAAAACATCAAACCACACACACACACAGTGGAACATGAATTGCTTAATTTATTTTCCCCTAACCATTGTGATATTTAAGCTTAAAGGCCCAAAGGGTCTAAAAGGTAAAACAAAATGTAAAAGAAGAAACTTGAAGGTAAGTTAGAAATGATTCAAAATTCTATACCGGAACAAACATTTTCCAGCTCATTATGGGAACTTTTTTCAGGTAAATCGGCTCCACCTCTTACTGGGGACACATTGCGAGCGAGCCGCCAAGCCTCCTCCCTCAGCGTGGGGGGCCACACCAGGTAGCCAAGCGGCCAATCAGGCGGCTTGGGGGGCATGGCCAGGGCCAGTTTAAACCACGGCACCATGCTGAATCGCCCCTTTTCAGCCTCGCGCCATGGATCTCTGGCCCTCCCACCCTTTGTACAGGTTGCGTCATTTGGCCTTGCTATGGACTTCAGTTGATCGCTGTTGAGGGGCCTGGTAGGAATTTTTCCACTTGGCAAATTGGCACTGGCCACTTGGTTTTCGCCTACCGTGTAGCAATCGTCACAACTTTGTAAGGTTTGGTGGTTAGGCATTGGAATAGCAATGTGTGGGGGAGGTGAAGTGCGGCCATCACCTGCCCCCCGTGCTCAAGGGTATTATGTTAAAGGAGTCCAGGGGTGTGGATCTTGTCCGAAGCCCGGGGAGGGGCTAGGGCCATGCCACAACCCCAGCAGGAACCCAGGAGATGCTAGAGTCGATCCACATCAGCGGGGCTACCCCTACTGGTGATTTATCCTTAGCAGGCTCCCTGCAAGGCAGGCAGGAGTCAGATATAGTCTGTAGATGCCAATGCCTAAGCCAATACCACTCACGTTCTGTAACCAATAAAGCTGTGGCCTAAATTTTGTCCATTAACATTAACCTAAAATTCTATGCCTTTGTGTCTTTATTCTCATGGGGGTGGCTTGGGGCTTTGACATGCAATTCAGTAAACTTTGTTCAAGCAAACTTGTTCATCTCAAACGCTGGAAATCCAGTAGATATTTTTGAAATCAGCCATATTATTTCTGGACAAGACTTAGGTAAGGAGTTCCACTAGCTCTAATGTCCACAACTGTGCATCTGGAAAATATAACTGAATTTGAGGCAATTCTGCTTATCTAGAGCTCTGGGTATATGCAGATCTTTGGATCGCGGCTTCAGCGTTCCACTTTCTAACCCAACTATTGCAGACCCTTTTCTCCCAAGAAAATTATTCAGGATTGTCCTGGCGATAACACCTACTCCATACTTTGCATGCATATCACCTTTAGAGTAGTTGAAATATTATTCAGATTATGACAAACTGCCACATCAGATACGTTTAGCTCCTTGTTGAGTGCTCATCCTGCTATTTCCCAGTCGTAAAGAGGAGGAACGTGTCAAGAAGATATTGTAACTTTGAAATGTTTATTTTAAGCTCTCGTTTCCAATCCTCTTCAATATCTATGTTTGTTGACTAAATGTCACCAGAAATTACACAACTCGTGTATCTCACAAAAGCCTCCATTATCACTTCTGATACATCTACAGCACGATGCAAGAGAGGTTGAGGTGGTGGTGGTTGTTTAACACAAGATTTTACAAAGACTTTTGCAACCTGGAAAATTAATAGTGTTCTGCTAATTTGGCTGCATGTCTCACCAGTGGTGAAACTACCCACTGGGACTAGTATGGCAGGAAGCAGGGAAGCCAGCAACAGATGTGGAGCCAATGATAAGCAGAGCCAGCTAATTCTCATTTTGCCCCACCCTCCTCCATTCTGAAATTAATAATGGCGAGGAGGTAGGGATGAAAGAGGACCTGGGTAAAATAAAATCGGTAGGGGCTGACTGAGGACAGACAAAGTTGGTCAGGCAGTATCCCATTCATCCTAATGAACCAGTCTCTACTCTACTCTTCACTGCTAAGTTACCCAGAATTTTTGTTTGTGAGGTTCTTCTTGTTGTTGTTGTTCAGTCGTTCAGTCGTGTCCGACTCTTCGTGACCCCATGGACCAGAGCACGCAAGGCATGCCTATCCTTCACTGCCTCTCGCAGTTTGGCCAAACTCATGTTAGTAGCTTCGAGAACACTGTCCAACCATCTCATCCTCTGTCGTCCCCTTCTCCTTGTGCCCTCCATCTTTCCCAACATCAGGGTCTTTTCTAGGGATTCTTCTCTTCTCATGAGGTGGCCAAAGTACTGGAGCCTCAACTTCAGGATCTGTCCTTCTAGTGAGTACTCAGGGCTGATTTCTTTGAGAATGGATAGGTTTGATCTTCTTGCAGTCCATGGGACTCTCAAGAGTCTCCTCCAGCACCATAATTCAAAAGCATCAATTCTACGGCGATCAGCCTTCTTTATGGTCCAGCTCTCACTTCATGTCCAAAGAAACTCCGAGTCAGTAATTTTTTTTAATTCCAGAGGTCAGTGAAACCCAGACTGGTTTGTTCCGTTTCCGTAAATCTGCAACAAAAGACAATTACAATGTGTGATGTGAACTAATTGTTACATTATCACATTAGTACCTTTTCAGTGACTGCTCTCAGACTTCAGAACTCCTTCCCTAGAGAAGGTAGACGGGCGCCATTCCTTATCCTTCTGCCATCAGGTGAAGACTTCCTTTTTCCAAATGGCTTTGGGGGAACTGACTGCTTTGAATGAAAGGGCTGGGGCTGTGCTGTTTTTGTTGTAATCATGTGTATGGTTTAGATATAGATAGGTGGATTTAATTCTATCAATGTTTACTTGTTTTTTAATGATTGTGGGGTTTTTCTATGCTTTTAGCGGTTCTTTTTTTTATCTGTAAGCTGCCTTGAGTCCCTGTTGGGGGGAGAAGATGGGGTATTAATTAATACAACAACAACAACAACAACAACAACAACAACAACAACAACAACAACAACAACAACAACAACACATTTAGTGCTGGTCAAAACAAGGTTTGAATACCTCATGCAAGGATGGGAAATGCTTCTGGATGCTTCTACAACTCTCCTCATCTCCTCATCCCATGATGGCTTGGACTGATGTAGTGCAACCAACCAATCTCTATTGCGCTCAAAGACCAGATAGCAAAATTAACAACAGCAACGTATGCTTAATCAGCATCAAGAGGCGGACATATTTAGAATTTCCCTATAAACTTATTTACAATTAAAAAAAAAACACTCCTTCAACTAAAATCTGTGTTCCAAAGTTTGAAATTGGTGCCATAAAACAGAATTCCGCAACATCCCCGGTGATAGTCAGATCGTTGTCGGCAAGAAAGTACATATTTAACATAGGTTTCCTCTGAGTGCAACAATATCTAGAGCATGGATAGGCAAACTAAGGCCCGGGGGCCGGATTCGGCCCAATCGCCTTCTAAATCCAGCCCGCAAACAGTCTGGGAATCAGCGTGTTTTTACATTAGTAGAATGTGTCTCTTATTTAAAATGCATCTCTGGGTTATTTGTGGGGTATAGGAATTCGTTCATTTTTATTTTTATTTTCAAAATACAGTCCAGCCCCCCCCCCCACAAGGTCTGAGGGACAGTGGACCAACCCCCTGTTGAAAAAGTTTGCTGACCCCTGATCTAGAGGGCTACAGGTCCCCAATCCCCTGACCTAACAATTGTATAAAGGGTATGCGTTTGGTGGGGGTTTGACCAACAATGGAGAAGTAGATACTCCAAATATTTCAGAAGAACTAATGAGGCGGATGAAATAACCAACCTGCCTATACCTGCTTTACACATTTAGGACTGGGTGCCTATTATCAGAAAAACTATTGTTACTTGTCATATGAAAGGAAAATGACTATAGACAAGTCAGTTGTTCAGTTCTGTCTTTTCAGAAAGACTTGATTTATTGCCTGGAAAACAGGGCAAGTATGAGAAATATGCCAGGAATTCCATTGTTGAAATGGGTAATTTAGAATAACCCACAATTCAATGTGCATCTCTTTCTAAAGGTTGTATCTGGTAATAACACCACATACTGTTAAAGTACAACATCCCTTTCAGTAACTATTCCTTAAAACAAAATATAATTCAGCTTACCTTGGCTTCTAAAGTTAATATTTTGAATCAATCCATTTATTTTATTTACTAAATTTTTACAACGCCATTCATCGAAAGATCACGGGGCAGTTTTCAGTTTCTAGTCTGTAACATTTGTCACTGCTACTATTTTGAGATGTCATATTATGAAGACAAGAAATATATCTATGTGGTACAATTTAGGATTGATTCAGACACTTAAAATGTACTAGTGATAAAAGCCACAGCAACAACCCCCTCAAAAAAATTCTCCCTAATAATGCTTATGTCTGTCAAAGACTACAACATCCATAACAGCAAAGCAGGAAAAGCATTTCAGCTTTGCCTGAATACACACAGGAGTGATCTCAACAGGTTTACACCTCTTAAAGCCACTTCCACAGGCCAGAGAATGTGCTAATATTGTCATCCTACATAAGAACTGGACCTGACAAACCCCAGAATCCGATCTAATTGGATATTTCGTCTTCTGTCAATTATCCTTGCTCCTGGAAAATGCCAGAAAATGGTGTAGCCCTCATATGTCTTCTGTCTCTATGTGCCTGAAGGAACTCTGTTTTCTCCTCCAGACAATGGGTCCCAGGCTGTTTACCTGTCAGCTAAAGATATGCTACTTGTAAGTTGCTGAACTGAACTAGCATTAGTGCTAGAATTAGCCAGAAATGACTGTGTGTTTTTATTTCTATGCCATCTTGTATTTCTGCCTCTTTCTTGTATTGAATTTAAATAAATAGATTCTTTCCATTTGGATTCTGGAGCTGACCAAGGGTTTTAGGTAAAGGTAAAGGTAAAGGTGGACCCAGGTGGCGCTGTGGGTTAAACCACAGAGTCTAGGGCTTGCTGATCAGAAGGTTGGCAGTTTGAATCCCTGCCACGGGGTGAGCTCCCATTGTTCGGTCCCAGCTCCTGCCCACCTAGCAGTTCGAAAGCACGACAAAGTGCAAGTAGATAAATAAGGACCGCTCCAGCGGGAAGGTAAATGGCATTTCCGTGTGCTGCTCTGGTTCGCCTGATGGTCAGGGGTCTCTTTACCTTTACCTAAAGGTAAAAGTACCCCTGACTATTAGGTCCAGTCGTGGACGACTCTGGGGTTGCAGCGCTCACCTCACTCTATAGGCCAAGGGAACCAGCGTTTGTCTGCAGACAGCTTCCGGGTTATGTGGCCAGCATGACTAAGCCACTTCTGGCAAACCAGAGCAGCGCACAGAAACGCCGTTTACCTTCCCACCGGAGCGGTACCTATTTATCTACTTGAACTTGATGTGCTTTCGAACTGCTAGGTGGGCAGGAGCTGGGAGTGAACAACGGGAGCTCACCCCGTCCCGGGGTTCGAACTGCCAACTTTCTGATTGGCAAGCCCTAGGCTCTGTGGTTTAGACCACAGCACCACCCGTGTCCCTGACGACAACAAATGGGTCTCCATCATGTGCCCAGCTCTCTTGAATCCACAAGTTTGCAGGGGGTGGGGAGCAGTGTTGCAGTCAGTCCTGCCTGCAGGCTCCCCACAGGCATCAGACTGGTTGTTGCGATACCAGGTTGCTTGATTAGATGGGCCTTTGGTCTTGGGCAGCTTTCCTTATGTTCTTATTGTGGGAGATTAGCAGCCCAAATTAGTGCCCAGAGAAAGACAGCCGGGTCGTGTATCCACAGCAGTGATCAGAGAAGAACGACCACTGGGAGGATTGCAACGAGAAGAAATGTTGTGTTGCACCTGTAGCTGCAAAACTGGATGCCTTCATGTGCCCTGCCTGCAATAAAACAATTCTCTCCTGCATCAGTCTCCTCAGGAACTGTAACTCTCCAGCGGTTTGGCCTTGCCCCTGAAGGTGTACTCTTCCTTTGTCTCCTGAGACAGATGAATGCTAATAGCAGCAAGCAGCTGATTCTAACAATACATATTCTTGCTAGTTAGCATGTGAAGGGGTTAACAACACAGAGCTGTATTGCTGATAGGCAGTCCCAGACCATAGAAAAGTAATTGGTAGAAAGGGCTCTGTGTGGTGTCATTTCCCCATCTCTCCTGAGCAGGAAAGGACAGGGTCACACTTCAAAATGACAATAACAGATTAGAGAACTGGGCCATAGCAAACAAGATGAATTTTAACAGGGAGAAATGTAAAGTACTACACTTGGGCAAAAGAAAATGAAAAGCACAAATACAGGATGGGTGACACCTGGCTTGAGAGCAGTACATGTGAAAAGGATCTAGGAGTCTTGGTAGACCACAAACTTGACATGAGTCAACAGTGTGATGCAGCAGCTAAAAAAGCCAATGCAATTCTTGGCTGCATCAATAGGAGTATAGCATCTAGATCAAGGGAAGTAATAGTACCACTGTATTCCGCTCTGGTCAGTCCTCACCTGGAATACTGTGTCCAGTTCTGGGCACCACAGTTCAAGAAGGATACTGACAAGCTGGAACGTGTCCAGAGGAGGGCAACCAAAATGGTCAAAGGCCTGGAAACGATGCCATATGAGGAACAGCTTAGGGAGCTGGGTATGTTTAGCCTGGAGAAGAGAAGGTTAAGGGGTGATATGATAGCCATGTTCAAATATATAAAAGGATGTCATATAGAGGAGGGAGAAAGGTTGTTTTCTGCTGCTCCAGAGAAGCGGACACAGAGCAATGGATTCAAACTACAAGAAAGAAGATTCCACCTAAACATTAGGAAGAACTTCCTGACAGTAAGAGCTGTTCAACAGTGGAATTTGCTGCCAAGGAGTGTGGTGGAGTCTCCTTCTTTGGAGGTCTTTAAGCAGAGGCTTGACAGCCATCTGTCAGGAATGCTTTGATGGTGTTTCCTGCTTGGCAGGGGGTTGGACTGGATGGCCCTTGTGGTCTCTTCCAACTCTATGATTCTATGATTCTATGAAAGGAGCATATAGTATTTTCTGTTCCTTTCTTTCCCTTTCTGCCCCCCCCTTCAACCAGCGATGGCAACAGACATATATACAACTGCTTCAGCTCAGGCACATGCCTGAGGCTGCTTGTACTGTTAATATAAGTATTTTGCCAGCATTTCTGCAGAGAATGAATGAAGGACAATGAGTAAGTAAACATATTTTAAAATTACTTCTTAGTATGTTGTCTGGTTTGTTTTTTGTTTGTTTGTTTGTGGGAGGCAGTTTGCTTTGCAGCTGGACTTAATTAATTAAAAGGTCTCACAGCCAAATTCCTATGCTTTGAGTGCATGGGCAGGCAAACTAAAGCCCAGGGGCTGAATCCGTACCAATCGCCTTCTAAATCCAGCCTGCGGATGGTCCGGGAATCAGCGTGTTTTTACATGAGTAGAATGTGTCCTTTTATTTAAAATGCATCTCTGGGATATTTGTGGGGCCTGCCTGGTGTTTTTACATGAGTAGAATGTGAGAAGGAGATCACCCCTCCCCTTCTCCTGACGCTGCAGGAGAAGTGGGAGGCAGCCTGGATTCACAGCAGGGCTTTGAGGAAAGTCCCAACTCAGAGAAAGATGAACGGAGAAGATGGGCAGCGTTAGAAGAAGGGGAGAGGAACTGTGGCAGGGCAGCCAGATGACACGTTGTCACTGAAAAGTATTTCTGATCCCCCTTCTCCCAGAACTCAGCGTTCATTAAGAGTGCAGGAACAACATAATCAGAGACACATGACCACGGGTGACCACCGTAAGGGAAGGTGTTGTTGCTAGGAATAAGGGAGGGGGAACCCAGTTTGGAGCAACGCCATTGCTGAGGCTTATTGTGTTCTTTTGTCTCTCGCTATTAGGATTGAATAAAATTCATTAAAAGGGACTCTGCCTTGTTTTCTCTGCTCTTTCTGCAACCAGGGGAGGGATAGCTTTCCCGAAGCCTTGACAGAGCCTTAGCAACCAATGAGCCATGGTCACTTAAATGCTTGACTCCAGCCATGACACTCTCCATGGTGGGGATATGAGCTGCCTGTGGGATTCTCTCCATAATACGGCATCTTTGAGAAGCTGTTACAGACACTAACTGGGCTTTCTGTCTAATCTCCCTCGCTTGTGTCCTTCCTCATCCTTGCTGTGTCCTGCGGAGGACTCCTTTTGCCCCCAAATGGGTAGAAAATGAGAGAATTGGGAACCAGCAGAACAGCACCGTGGGAGTTACAGCAGCTACATCCAGTTTCAGTGCATTGGATCTCCAGAATTCATAAGCCCTAGCTGACACAGGCAATTGTCAGAAGATGGAGTTGTAGTCCAGATTTTAAAAAATTGGCATATGCCTGGCAACCTCCACTCAGAACCTTCTAATAGATTATGACCCAGAGTTAAAAAAAAAAAAGGTGAAGGACCCATGACAGTTAAGTCCAGTTGCGAACGACTCTGGGGTTGCACACGCTCATCTCACTTTACTGGCCGAGGGAGCTGGCGTTTCTCCGCAGACAGTTTTTTCCGGGCAACGGGAGCTCACCCCGTCGCGGGGATCCGAACCATCGACCTTCAGATCGGCAAGCCCTAGGCTCAGTGGTTTGGACCACAGCACCACCCGCGTCCCTTATGATCCAGAGTATCCCTCCTAAATATCCTCATTGACCAGACATTGTGTAAGTTAAAAAATGTGCCAAAAGTACTGTAAAGATGTATTGCAACTTGCACATTGCCAGCCTGAGTTTTCAAGAAGAGCAGGGTTGTAAATGTAATACATATTTATTTGTGTCTTCATTTTGAATTACATGTTTATGGCAGTTAATCGTTTTTAACAATCTGGGAAATAAATATAAAGATCCCTTGCAGTTTTGGGGAGAGAGTTCTCTGGCGTTCATGGCGGAGGTTTATTGTTTCCGCTATAAAAATCCTACAATGGCAGATGTCCAAGATCCATAGCAGATGCATTGGAGGTCCATAGAGACCAATACCCAAAGACTCAGGATCATGAAATGTGAGGGCAGAAGAATAAATATTCATTGTTCTCATAAATTCACCTTACATGGTTTGGTGCCCTCGAAGTTTTGACTTCCTGCTCCATTTCAGGAGGCTTAGAATGCCTCATAATGAAGCTGGTGACATTCCGAAGGCTAATTTTGCATGGAATGTGAAAATTCACATTTGAGGATATTGATAAAAAAGCAACAGCAGCCGCAGCAGCTGTTGGCTTGAGAGTAGGGCTCTGGGCCAAGTGCTGAACATCTCTATTCCCATCACTGCAACCGCATGACCTTATTAATAGACTTCCGCATGCACTTCACACATTTTGTCAACATTACTCTCTGGTGCACACATACAAACTTTGGGATGGGAAACAACTAAGTTTCAGGAATTTCCAGGATATGTTAGAGCCAAGTGCAGGGCTACAGCCCAGAAGCCAAATTCAAATCTACATTTTCGCCCTAAATAAGCAATACAAGGGTTAATTTAGAGCCAGAATGGGGAACCTATAGCCCTCCAAATGTTGTTGTACTACAACTCCAATCCAGTCCAACTAGGTGTCATGACATGAGACCTTAAGACCTTCCAGTGTGCATCACATGACTTGGATGAGGATTTGATTCAGGCTATTACCTCAGGGGGACAACCACCAGAACTCTATTTGGAGTCCTCCCAACTGGAGGGCACAATCCTCTGACTCTGTACCCCTTCAGTACTCCCATTTCCCCAGCCTCACAGAAGCCAAAGGCTATAAGATAAGATGAGATATGTAACGGATTAGCCCTAAGATGGAAGATTCATTACACTCTGGCTTAGTAAGAGTTAATCCACCTCCAACTTAACTGACAGCGCGTCCTATGGGGCGGGGCGGTTCCCGGTTTAAAAAGGAGGGAACAGCCATTTTGGCAGTTGGAAATGGGGAGAGTGGGGAGCGTAGAGTGGGGAAAAGAAGAAGAAAGGTGTGGGGCCAGGATAGTGGGTGTTTTGGTTAGGCTTAGGGTAACTTGAAGTAAAAGTTTGATGGAATTGATGTATAAATGCAACTAAGATTGTAACCTTATGAATCTTTAAAAACTATGTTTGCAAAAAAATAAAATTCATCCTTGTTGTGCCAAGAAAAATCATTTTCGTTGTTCTAGCAGTGTATCAAAAATTCAAAGAGGTGAAGACTCAAGAGAGGGCAAAACTTGCCTAAGGAAAAAGAGGATAGTTTGTGTCCTAGAGTCACACCGAAGTGTCAATGGGGGGTGAAAACCTAGAGTGCCACAAATTTGCCAGGGTGATAAGGCAAACTGATACAGTGGGGATCCGTGCTGAGGGAGGCCCTTTACTGTAGGTAAGAGGTTGTTCATTCAAATAGCCTTGATAGGTTATGATAATAGGCCACAAAAGCTGGAATTAGGATCTCATTTCTAAGAAGTCCAGAAATATAGAGCTGTTTAAAATAAGGACGGAAGGATTTGAGGGTGAATTGCTTCACCCCTGGACTTCCTTCACCTTTCAAATTTATTAAAATTTTAAATTTGTTTCAAATTTATTGAAAGCGTAGAGGATTCGTCGCATAGCCCTCCAAATATTGTTGTACTACAACTCCAATCCAGTCCATCTAGGTGTCATGACCTGAGACCTTAAGACCTTCCAGTGTGCATCACATGACTTGGATGATGATTTGATTCAAGCTATTACCTCAGGGGGACAACCACCAGAACTTTTGTTTTGACTATGGCAGACCAACATGGCTACCTACCTGTAACTGACTCCTGCCTCAGTTAATCTGAGCTTTCTGCCTCTGCACTCTCTGTTCTTATACCCTCAATGACCACCTGGTCCTGGAAGGGGGGGGGTCAGGAATGCTTTCCAAGGACACTGAGTCTGTCAGCTGTCACTCTCCTGCTGCTGCTGATTCTTCCTGCTGTTCCTCTTCCAATATTTCTCAGCCTCTCCCCTCTGCGGCCTCTGAACTATGCCTTTCTGCAAACCATTGTTTTAGATCTATACTGTCTTCCTGTTCTCGGGAAGGTTCAGGAGAAAGGGGGCGGACCCCACCATTCCTCCTCAGTCCAGCCCCTGACACTGCCTTTGGAAATAACAGTAAAAGTACTGAAACAAAACCATTATAGTCATACCTCGTGTTGCATTAGGTTCATGTTGCGTCTTTTCGGCTTGCGAACGCAGTGTACACTTCCAGGTTTTCAGGTTAGAAGGAAATACTATATTCTTTGCATTGTAAAATGTTATACATGTATGCTTATGCTTATAAATATACATCTCTCTTTTTTCTTTTTCTTTTTTCTTTTTTCTTTTCTCTCTTTCGATTTTTTATTTTTTTATTGATTATCGTTATTGATTTAGTGTTATTGATTTTTGTTATTGTGTTTTGAAATGTTTTTAAACTGGTTGTGAAATTGTTAAACATGAATAAAGTTGGGGGGGGAAATAATTACAGTCATACCTCGTGTTGCATTAGGTTCACGTTGCGTCTTTTCGGCTTGCGAACGCAGTGTACACCTCTGGGTTTCGCCGCACGTGCATGTGCAAAAGCATTCTGCGCGCTTCACACATGCGCAGAAGCGCTCTATCGTGCCACACGCATGCACAGAAGCAGCGCTCTAGTTACGGATTTTTCGGGGTGCGAACGGCACCCCGGAACGGATCGAGTCTGTAACTTGAGGTACCACTGTATCTATTTCATTATACCTTTGCACAGGCAACCCCAAACTCGGCCTTCCAGCTGTCTTGGGACTACAACTCCCATCATCCCTAGCTAACAGGACCAGTGGTCAGGGATGATGGGAACTGTAGTCCCAAAACAGCTGGAGGGCTGAGTTTGGGGGGTGCCCGCCTTTGCAGAACGAAAGTAGTAATATTCAGGACAGGAGCTAATCATGGTCAATAAACTTCCTTTACTACAGCAACTAGTGGAATTCTACCGATATTCCACTCTGTAATTTTGCAGCCTGAACCCTTGGAATGAAATGCACCCTGACTGAACAGTAAGATGGAACTGTTGCTGTTACAATATTCAATGCTTGTGAAACGAAGGAAAGCGTGTGGCCCCACTCCCCTCTAAACATGGATATGTCCTACGCATAATAATGTGTGAATAGGGACAGAACCATTTTGAAATTCTGGATATTTACCCTTAAGGCGAAGCTTCTTTTCAGGGTGGGTGGATGAATGCAGATTTTAAAGCAGCTCCTTCCAAGTCAAACCATTAAAGTTATTTTATGACAGAGGAAAGGAAATTGTGCTGCTTCCATGGGAGGAAGTATAGCATTAAAAGTGTCATTATCAATTGATTTTGATTTCTGGCTTCTTCCTGGCCTAGCATTACTGTCTGCAACGGGGGGGTGGGGGAGAGAGAACAAATTCCATCCTTTTAAAGGGAAAGTATGCATAATGCTACTGACATAAAAAGCGCAGAACATTTCTGCTGTGTTTAAAAGTTTGACATGGCCTTCTTGGTGTAATAAATATAATTTAGAAGGTGATGGGCTACATTTGAAGGTGAAAGGTTAAACCCAGTTGTGTGTGTGAGAGAGAAAGAGAATACGACTGACTAAGAAATCCTGAGAACACACATTTATGTGATGCAGTGGGTCCGTTCATTCAGCCACCAGTCTCAAAATACTTCACTGTCGCTCACACACCACATTGACCACAATCCAAAATAGAGTAAATCTTGCTTAACACCAGTTGTATCTGTGACAAAAAGGGCACACTCGTACCTATCCTGTGAAGTAGGACAGACTGCAACTCTTTAGGTTATTTAGTGCTGGGTAGAGCCACCACTGTTTTGTAATAATAATAATAATAATAATAATAATAATAATAATAATGATGATGATTTCATTTATTTATACCCTACCCACCCACAGCGGCTCCCCAAAAAATATTAAAAACACAATAAAACATCAAACATTAAAACCTTCCCTAAACAAGGCTGTCTTCAGATGTCTTCTGAAAGTCAGATAGTTGTTTATTTCCTTGACATCTGATGGTAGGGTGTTACACAGGGCAGGCGCCACCACCGATAAGGCCCTCTGCCTGGTTCCCTGTAACCTCACTTCTCACAGAGAAGGAACCACCAGAAGGCCCTCAGAGCTGGACCTCAGTGTCTGGGCTGAACGATGAGGGTGGAGACACTCCTTCAGGTATACTGGGCCGAGGCCGTTTAGGACTTTAAAAGTCAGCACCAACACTTTGCATTTTCTTGGAAACGTACTCTGTTTAGTACGTTTAGGCAAGAGAAGGAAGGAGATCCACATTTGCGGACTAGTTTGGGGAAAGGGCTGTACCTCAGTGCATAGCTGTCAACTTTTCCCCTTTTTTAAGGGAAATTCCCTTATTCCGAATAGGATTCCTCGCAAGAAAAGGGAAAAGTTGACAGCTATGGCTCAGTGATAGAGCCTCTCCTTTGCATGTAGAAGGTTCCAGAATCTATCCTGGGCATCTCCAGGTAAAGCTAGGAGGAAGCCCCGCCCCAAACCTTGGAGAGCTGCTGCCAATCAATGTATAAACCACAACAAACGTAACCTGCTGAAAATTTTTGCATATAATACCTACCGGTAATTTTATCTCCACACCGGGGTGAACAACATAGTAAAATGAAGTGATACTCAACAACTCTGTCACATGAATACATATAAAGATTATAACAAATATACAAAAAGGAACCCAATGCGTATGGATCCCATAAAATGAAATAAGAAGTCCATAAGGTGCTGTAAGCAGAACAAGGTTATAATCTTTATATGTGTTCATGTGACAGAGTTGTTGAGTATCACTTTATTTTACTAGATATTATATGCAATATTTTCAGCAGGTTACGTTTGTTGTGGTTTATGCTTGAGCTGTACGTAACCTAGGTTTGTTGTTGGGTTGCCAATCAATGTAGGCAATACTGAGCTAGATGGACCCATGGCCTGACTCAGTATAAATGAAGTTTCCTACCTCCCTGTGTGGAATTTCCTGTGTGGAATTTTAGTGGAGAGGGGGATACGCTCTCCCAGACTCCACTTTGCCTGCAAATCCCAGCATCTCGGCTTAGAACATGAGCGACTGCTTGAGGCAACATGAGCTAGACCAGCTCCTGTAGCTCAGAAAGAAAACTTGACACTCCCAAGTTACAATCAACAGGATCGATTGATTTAAGAGAGTTGAAGGAGTAGGAAGCTGCCTTATAAGAAAGAATACACTATCTAAAAGAGCTTCAACTGACATACAAAACAGCATGGGTCATCCCAGACAGTTCATCAAAGGCACTCGAGGGAGATACAAAGAACATCCGGACTCTTTTTATCTCTGGAAATGCAAAGCTTTCTGGCCAGGGACGGAAGGAATCCACCAATCAGGGGAAAACAGCTTGACTTGCAGTGATGGCTCTTGCCCAATTGCGCGTTTTGGGGGGCAGAAGGCAGGAAGGTGAAGGCAGAGATAATGACAAGCAGAGCCATATCCTTTATAGAGATTGCAAGAATGCTGTTTTAATATTTTTTTATGCTTAGATTTTATTATGTCATCTAAATGTAATATAGGTGGGTTGTTGTTTTTGTTTACCTTAACTAGATTTATAAGTTGAGCACTGTTAAGAATAAATTAAAGCTTTTATGTTTCTGTGGTCGGGAGTACAACTTCTTGTTAAACAACATTTGGTGAATATGTGAATGTGTTCATTGGCAAACTCTTATGCAGCTATTTCTCGTTATTTCTAGAACAGGAGCTGAACCAACTCATATACAATGCATTTTCTCTATGCCAATAAAGGAGATTGATTGATTGATTGATTGATTGATTGGAATTGCCATGCTCAATTCGTTCATTTGTTACAACAGCCACACAACATCCTGTCCTTTCCCTTTGGTTCTTCCATCTTTTCTCAGGCCACAGGAAGTTTTCTTTTTTTTTCTGGAGAATGAAAAGCAGCAGAATTTCCCTTGGTTGTAGATGCCTCTGGAGCTACTCTTCCGTCATTCCCAAAGGGCAGTGATATATTGAGAAAATGAACCTATCAAAGTTCAACTCACATCCATTATAAACTTTGTGGAGGACACCGTTCCATGACACCATTTTGTTGGAACGTTTATATAATATGGTTGCAGAGTTAAACGTTCCTTATTTAAACCTGCACAGCGGCAAATGGATTGCTGACTCATTTGAGTCTTTCGTCCTTTCTTGATCGCCAATCCCTTTATGTGTATAAAGATACAAATGAATCTGATTAATAACCAAGATAAACTAATTTACTGACAGATTCATTCATGTACATATTTAGGTTACAAAACAAAAGATATAAACTATATAAACTGATAAGACTCCATCAAAGCATCTACAACCACCACCAGCAGCCTAACCTGACCAACGGACCTAAATGACAGATTCATAGATGGCAGTTAGTTATCTCATGGAATGTTGAATTGACTGACATATTCCACACATTTTTTTTCCATTTATCAGATTTTTAAAATTACAGCTAAAATGCTTTTCTGGCTTAAAAAACAAAAACACAAAAGAGAGGTACAGCACTATAATGCTATAATGCTATGTTGTTATTCCTTTCCAGTCACCGTTTTGTTAAAAATGGCTGTGGCCGGAACGGTTTCTTATTTTTATTTCTTAATTAGCAGTATTGTAATATAATGTTATAGCATATCATAATACGAAATCAACATTATGGCATTATGGTGCTATAGCGTTATACCTCTTTGGGCTGAATTTAAAAAAAAAAATCTGGAAAAGCTACAACATCGTGAGAAGTCAATTGAAATTTCACAGGTAGCTAATAGCAGAAGAACAACGGCTGGTGTAGTGCTAGGAGCCATCTGTCTGGAAGCAGCCGCAGACAGTCATGCATGCTCTTCTCCAGAATACTCCATTTCATCCCCCCCTTCTATTCATTTTCTAGTTCTCGTTGTGGTCTAAACCACTGAGCCTCTTGGGCTTGCCAATCAGAAGGTCGGCGGTTCGAATCCCTGCGACGGGGTGAGCTCCTGTTGCTCGGTCCCAGCTCCTGCCAACCTAGCAGTTCGAAAGCACACCAGTACAAGTAGATAAATAGGTATCGCTCCAGTGGGAAGGTAAACGGCATTTCCATGCGCTGCTCTGGTTTCTCCAGAAGCGGCTTAGTCATGCTGGCCACATGACCCGGAAGCTGTACGCAGGCTCCCTCGGCCAGTAACCCTCGGCCGCAACCCCAGAGTCATCCATGACTGGACCTTACAGCCAGGGGTCCCTTTACCTTTACCCCTCACCCAATAAGTATGCATTCTGTGGTCACTTAATCCTCAGTGGCCTACCTGGGGATATCCCTCCCCTTTCCAAGTGATATCCAATTTAAGTCATACTCAGAGGAGACCCAACATAATCAATAGGTCTCCAAGTATGACTGATCTTGGATGCCTCCCTCTGGTTTTTTCCCCACCTAAAGATTTTTGTTCTTCTACAAACCATCGGGTTCCCCCAGCTCTGCAGATATGAGGCCTTACCACAATATCCCATTTGCGCCTGTGGTTTTGGGAAGCAACCCAATATGTTTTAGAAGTGTGCTTGGTAGGTTTCCAATTCAGCTTGTCAGGACTGAATTATATCTGTGAAGAAAAAAAGCCCCATTTCCCCCAGTTCACCCTAATGAGGAATCTAAAAATGATCATAACCTTTTCCCCCTTCGCTCATAAATGGATGGAAAGTGCAGACAAAGGAGCCCCTCTAGAGTGGATTAAGCCTGCCAAATTGTAGGTGGATACATCCCATGATTTTTTTTGAGGCCCTCAAGCAAAATGTTCCGGCATTTGCTCACAGCCAGCATGATGTCAGACTAGGACCTGGGAGACCGGGGTTCAAATCCTAACTCTGCCATGAAACTCACTGAGTGATCTTGGCCCAGTCACTGTCTCCCAGCCTAACTTTCCTTGCAGGCAAAACAAAATAAAAAATAAATAAATTCCTTCCAGTAGCACCTTAGAGACCAACTAAGTTTGTTCTTGGTATGAGCTTTCGTGTGCATGCACACTTCTTACCAAGAACAAACTTAGTTGGTGTCTAAGGTGCTACTGGAAGGAATTTTTTTATTTTTTATTTTGTTTTGACTACGGCAGACCAACACCGCTACCTACCTGTAACCTTTCCTTGCAGGATTGTTGTGAGGTAAAATGGGAGGGAAGGAACTGTATTTGCCACCTTGAGCTCCTTGGAGGAAAGATGGGGTACAAAATGTAAATAAAACAAATCATCAGTTTTGTTACTACAAAAAACAGGGAGGAAATGCTCTCCCACCAGACGTCAAAGAGAACAACAACTATCTAACTTTTAGAAGACATCTGAAGGCAGCCCTGTTTAGGGAAGCTTTTAATGTTTGATGGACTACTGTATTTTAATATTTTGTTGGAAGCCGCCCAGAGTGGCTGGGGAAACCCAGCCAGATGGGCGAGGTATAAATAATAAATTATTGTTCTTGTTGTTGTTGTTCTTGTTGTTGTTGTTATATTATATTATATTATATTATATTATATTATATTATATTATATTATATTATATTATATTATATTATACCTCATAGCAGATAACATTACCTTATCTGTACACAGATAACAATCCTTTAATAGTGAAGATTCTGTACTCCCATTTTAGGAATCTGGGACTGAGAAACTGACAAGAGCATGACAGCTGTCACTGAGGAACCATTTTGATGATCCTTTGAGTTTGAGTCATGTTTGTCCCATGACTGTTTTGCAAAATTTCAAGTTTGGGGAAATAACCTGTCAATACAGGTGTAATGCTGGCGGAACCCTTAAAGCTGCCACATGCCACTTTTCTTCTCAGTAAGATGTATCTTGGTTTACTGTTCCTCGATTCATGTTCTGTATAAAAACTCACTGTCAGAATACAAACCACTTCTAAAGAGTGAACTGAGGTGTGTGAGAAAGTAATGACTGGTAAATGTGCCATCTATAGACTGAAACGGAACAATTTCCCCAATACGAAGTGTAATCAGGCTACACTTACAAAACTGAAAATATAGCTCCGGACCAGATGATTTTCTTATTATTTGTCTCGAAAAGTAATGGGAATGACTTGGGCAGTGAACCTTGTGCTGCCTTGCGACCCACCCTGACTCAAGCTCCCCTTTCAGGTCTCTCTGCAGCAACATTTAATATCAGACCATCCTTCTCTCATGAATCAAAATGCCTTTGTGTGGCACATTTCAGGCACTGTTCTACCTCTCCAGGTGTTGTTTGAATCCCATCGACCCCAGCCAGCATGGCCAGTGGCCAGGGATGATGGTGGGAGTTATAGCCAAACATCTGAAGGGCCACTGGTTCAACACCAGTATCACCATTCTTTTCATCCCCTCAGTTAGAGCAAACCAACCCAGCTTTCTAAACAACTTCCTTCTTTATGCTAGCTTTGAACGTTGTATGGTGCATCTTCCCTCCCCACATCTCCTTAAGAAGTCCTCTCTGGACATAGAGACATATGCTGCTGCTGCTGCTGCTTCTTTGGCCGAGTAAGATTGTCTTCCATAAATAGGGTTTTAACAGTGAGTCCGTAAGTGACTGTGGAGGCCAATTCTGGATCCACACGTCCTTCCATAGTGGGGACATTGGTTTCCGAGCGGGAGTTGATCATGCTGAGGGTTTGCCAAGCATGGCTTCCTCTTAGCACGTTTCTCCCTTTTGTCCTGAGTTCGAGTGTCTTCAAAGTCCATGACACCTTTGGTAAAGGCTGTTCTCCAACTGGAGCGCTCGCAAGCCATTGTTTCCCAGTTGTCGGTGTTTATACTACATTGTTTTAGATTTGCCTTGAGAGAGTCTTTAAACCTCTTTTGTTGACCACCAGTATTATGCTTTCCATTTTTCCCAATGTTTATACTACTTTTTTTAGATTTGCCTTGAGAGTCTTTAAACCTCTTTTGTTGACCACTAGTATTACGCTTTCCATTTTTAAGTTCGGAATAGAGTAGTTGCTTTGGAAGACGATCATCAGGCATCCACACAGCATGACCACTCCAACCAAGTTGATGTTGAAGAATCATCGCTTCGACACTGGTGATCTTTGCTTCTTCCAGTACATTGGCATTAGTTCACCTGTCTTCCCAAGTGATGTGTAACTCAGGGGTGTAACGTTGGATAATGTCAATCACTTCTCCTACGTGGGCAGTTATTTTTCCACAAGGCCCAACACTGATGCTGAAATCCAGCATGGCCTGAGCTCTGCGAGTGCAGCTTTCTCCCGACTGAAGGCATATACAACATTTGCTCAGCCACTAATATGCCCTTTTTAGGGGAAGGTGCTCAAGAAGATGGTGGCTGATCAGACATGACTGGAGGCAGCCAATTATTTAAACTCATCTCAATCCAGCTACTGAGCTGGTTTTGCCACTTAAAAGTGGGGAACACAACATGCTAGTTCTCCTTGATCTGTCAGTAGCTTTGGATTATATATCCTCCTGAACTGGGTCTGTGCCTTGGGAGTTGAAGGCACAGCGCTGTGGTGGATCTGCTTCTATCTACTACACGTATAAACATAACACAGGGGAACCATGGTGCCGAAAAGGACAGCGGTGGAAGAGTGCTGGTCTAGACAGAAGCAAAAGTATTTGACTTTCAGCCTTCTTTAACCTGCTTTTTCAAAAAAATCAGTCAAAGGGATGGGTACATTGAGACCGTTGATGCTAAGTAATCATCTTTAATGTTACGAACCAGCTCTTTCATAATTGACATTGACAATAAGGGAAGAAAAATTGGTTCACTCTCCTGGCAGAATTACTTCAAATCAATTTAATTAGAACCCAGATCTTTGCAAGCCATGTTGACCTTCTGTTCCCTGTCCATTTGCTGACATGGTTTAACTGAGAACGATGAGAAGTTGCCTAATTCATTTGCTGCCCCAACAGCCTGCTACTCTATGACATTCATCCCTTAGTCATCTGACTAACACAGGCAGCTGCCCATTTGTCTCATATCTAAGAACTTTCTTTCAAGAGCAGGCCAGAGACAAACCAGCCCAAGACTATTTTAAAAGTATGGAGATGTGACTCTGCATTTGTCCCTAGGTATGACTCCATAATGATGGCTCCCCGTTGGTTGGATGCCATGGTTTCAAGTTTTCTGTTTGGAACCAGCCAGCTTGATCCAAGAGCTAATTGTATTGACATTAGCCAGTTTTAACAAGCCTAAAGTATCAATAAATCATTTCTTTAGTGCTCCAAGTTTTAACACTGCGTTGTTAATGTACTGTACTTGAATTGACAAATAGGCTGGAAAATCGTTCATTTCCTGTAAGATCCGTTGCTTTCTCAAGCCTCACTTCCCATAGCTATGAAGGGGCCTTTCAAAATGGAGATTTTTTAAAAAAAAAAATTTAAGGAGACCGCCATTGCATTACTCAAATTGTTTTAGCTTTAATGGATCTCTTCGGAGATACTTCGTTCCTCTGGAAACCATTGAGAGCTGATTATCAATACCCCTTTGAGGAAGGGGGTTTCACCCTGAATGAAAGCATTCTGTACCATCTTTACAGACAAAACATATGTTACATTTGTACCCAAGAACAGCATGCTTATATCGCCTCTTTAAATTTTATTTCTGCAACAAAAGAGGTATCATTTGACAAATAATGAAGAGAACCTTGCACAGCTTTTTATGCACTCGTCATGTACTTGAAATGAACAGTAATTTTACTAATTAGCTACCACAGGAGCTAATTGCAAGAAGAATTCACAGCTCTGAGGTGTGAAGATTGCTACCAGCATTTTGCATCGCTGAAAAGCAAAGCTTTGTTATTTGAATTTTAAGAGATGAACCTCTTCCACCCACCCACCCATGCCATCACAGATGAGCTTTAAATATGCATTGAGCACTATGAAGCAATATTAAGGACATTTTGCATTTCCAGGTAAAACAAAGAGAAGTATTCCACACCAAAGCCCCTGGAGATGTGTCAGTGAAGGTCCCATCTTCGCTCTCACTCTCTGTAATTTAAGAAGCGTAAGATGACAGAGGTATTTACCTCAAGTGCAACCTATCAGAGGCAAAAAGGGGGGGGGAGATCAATGATCGTGCAATATTTTAGCAAGTTATTTAACCTAGATAAAAAATCCGGTTCTTCTTTGCTGTGCAGCTTTAGGACTGAACGCAAGCTTGGGCTCCTGGCATGAAGATGAAACCTTCTCCAGGGCTCTAATGATTTGAAAGGAACTAACCTCGGAGTTGGGAATGCGGATGGCGCTGTGGTGTAGATCACTGAGCCTTGGGCTTGCCGATCAGAAGGTCGGCGGTTCGAATCCCTGCGATGGGGTGAGCTCCCGTTGTTTGGTCCCAGCTCCTGCCAACCTAGCAGTTCGAAAGCACGCCAGTGCAAGTAGATAAATAGGTACTGCTCCGGCAGGAAGGTAAACGACATTTCTGCAAGTCAGATAACTGACAGGTGGAACGGCCCAATGTCAAAGTGAGCTAGAGTGGGTAGACCTGACCATTTCTGGGTATGGAGCTCCCTCTGGATCCACTTCCTCGCCTTAGGAAAAGGTGGACTGGAGCTGTTTTTGCAGTGTCTATTTTCTCTAGAGGTTTAAACATATGGCCAAGGTAAGAATGGGTTAAGGTGGTGAAAGTACTGAAATTATGTTAAAATCCAATTTTATAGACGGTGGCTTTTAGAAAGAGCTTCTTAAAAGGGAAACATTTTTTACTTTCTCATACTTATCAAATCTCATTTAAAATTCCAAGAAATTGGTCTACAGCTGTCAGTCAATTTTTATTTTAAATATGTAAATGTATAAAAGATGAAAGATAAATTGGCTAACGGTACCTTTTCTGGAAGTATATGTGTCGTATTGCAGAACAGTGTCAAAGTGTGTGTTTGTGTGTGTGTGTGTGTGTGTGTATATGTATATGTATATGTATATGTATATGTATATGTATATGTATATGTATGTGTGTGCACTGCTCTGGTTTTGCCAAAAGCGGCTTTCTCGTGCTGGCCACATGACCAGGAAGCTGTATGCCGGCTCCCTCGGCCAATAAAGTGAGATGAGCGCCACAACCCCAGAGTCGTTCGCGACTGGACCTAATGGTCAGGGGTCCGTTTACCTTTACCACAATATCTTTCTTTGTTATATAATAATAATAATAATAATAATAATAATAATAATAATAATAATAAAAAATACAAATTTTATAATAATTTATTATTTATACCCTTCCCATCCGGCTGGGTTTCTCCAACCACTCTGGGCAGCTCCCAACCGAATATTAAAAACACAATACAGCATTAAAAAATACAGCATTAAACATTAAAAACTTCCCTAAACAGGGCTGCCTTCAGATTTCTTCTAAAAGTAAGATAGTTGCTTATTGCCTTGACATCTGATGGGAGGGCATTCCAAAGGGCAGGCACCACCACCGAGAAGGCCCTCTGCCTGTTTCCCTGTAACCTCACATCTTACAGTGAGGGAACCGCCTGAAAGCCCTCGGAGCTGGACCTCACTGTCCAGGCTGAATGATGGGGGTGGAGACGTTCCTTCAGGTATACTGGGCCGAGGCTGTTTATGGCTTTAAAGGTCAGCACCAACACTTTGAATTGTACCCAGAAACTTACTGGGAGCCAATGCATATCTCTCTGTTTTATTGCCTCTGTGGCCACTATCAGTCACCAGTCTAGATGCCGCATTCTGGATTAATTGCAAAATGTTGTTGTTGATGATGTTCCACCCATCTGACTGGGTTGCCCCAGCCACTCTTAACCCCAACCCTTATAAAATACATATAAAATAAATAAGTCGTTAGTCGGAGGATCTGAGTCAGAGGCCAAGAAATAATGGCAGATTAAGCATAATGGACCTGGATGGCACTGTGGTCTAAACCACTGAGCCTAGGGCTTGCCGATCGGAAGGTCGGTGGTTTGAATCCCTGCGACGGGGTGAGCTCCCGTTGCTCAGTCCTAGCTCCTGCCAACCTCACAGTTCAAAATCACATCAAAGTGCAAGTAGATAAATAGGTACCACTCTGGTGGGAAGGTAAACGGCGGTTACGTGCACTACTCTGGTTTCGCCAGAAGCAGCTCAGTCATGACCTGGAAAAACTGTCTGCGGACAACCGTTGGCTCCCTTAGCCAGTAAAGCAAGATGAGTGCTGAAACCCCAGAGTCATCCACAACCGGACCTAACTACCAGGGGTCCTTTACCTTTTTTAATTATAAAACAACAATCTGTTCGTTATGATCGGTCCAGAAAGGGAATACAATTTTGAGCAATATTCTCCACAACTTGGGCAATATTCTCCAATATTCTTCCTATTTCACATCATTCAATATTTACTATAACTAGATTCACTGGAGTTTTTTCCTCTGCACACATCACAAATGCATTAATATGTTGTCCATCCCCTTCCCCCCTGGGATTATAAGTAATCTGAGGAGTTTTTGAGGCACCAGGTGTTTCTATTCATGGTTTCATTCAAGGCTCACAGGCCTCTGCAAATGGAAGCCGTCTCTGCGCTCCCTTCTGTTACATTCACTATCCTCTGTTCCATTCGCTTACCTTTCCTAAACCACTTAATCAGGTCCAGGAGCAGTTTTACAGGTGCTGATATAGCCAGGGAACTGTGGTTCAGCACACATAATCCTATGGAGATCTGCCATCTGTTGTAATTTCCTTACCGCAGGTGGCTGTGGATACAATAAGCCTGTGAAAGATGTGAAAAGAATTTGTGGCCACAGATGATAGTATTTGAAATTTGGCAAACTACTGCATAGTACCAGGTTTTTTTTTTAAGTACCTAAGATATTTCAAGGCAGAAAGAGTCTAGGCCTCTGAATACCTGTTGCTGATAAGATGGACCTTTGGTCTGATCCAACATGGCTCTTATATTCTTATCCCACTATTTCTCCACCTTTCTTGCTCATGCTTCCCTTCCGAAGGATTTCATGGATAGCTCAGTTGGTAGAGCATGAGGCTCTGAATCTCAGGGTTGGGGGTTTGAGCCCCACATTGGACAAAAGATCCCTGCATTGCAGGGAGTTGGACTAGAGAACCCGCCCAGTCCCTTCCAATTCTGTGTGGGCAACAGCACCTTACCTTTCCCCCCCCCCTCCTACCTGAAACCTCAAAATCTAGGACAAGAGACAGCAATTTGCTCACCCCCCCAAGGCCACCCGCAGTGAGCGCCTATGTTCTAAAATGTTACAGATGAAAACTGGGACATCTTTGTGTTGCAGTTATCTCTATTTGCTCAAGAAGGATTACTGACTCTTCAGTAATCTTCACCCTTTCTATTTTTAAGGCCCTTCTCTGCCTGAAACAGATCTGTCCTGCAGAGATTTAAAAGCAAAGAGAGTATTGTTGTTGTTGTTGTTGTTGTTCAGTCGTGTCCGACTCTTCGTGACCCCATGGACCAGAGCACGCCAGGCACGCCTATCTTTCACTTCCTCCCGCAGTTTGGGCAAACTCATGCTAGTCGCTTCGAGAACACTGTCCAACCATCTCATCCTCTGTCGTCCCCTTCTCCTTGTGCCCTCCATCTTTCCCAACATCAGGGTCTTTTCTAGGGAGTCTTCTCTTCTCATGAGGTGGCCAAAGTACTGGAGCCTCAACTTCAGGATCTGTCCTTCTAGTGAGCACTCAGGGCTGATTTCTTAGAGAATGGATAGGTTTGATCTTCTTGCAGTCCATGGGACTCTCAAGAGTCTCCTCCAGCACCATAATTCAAAAGCATCAATTTTTTGGCGATCAGCCTTCTTTATGGTCCAGCTCTCACTTCCGTACATTACTACTGGGAAAACCATAGCTTTAACTATACGGACCTTTGTCGGCAAGGTGATGTCTTTGCTTTTTAAGATGCTGTCTAGGTTTGTCATTGCTTTTCTCCCAAGAAGGAGGCGTCTTCTAATTTTGTGGGGGATATTGGGGGATAAAGATGTATCATCATCATCATTGTGCTATAATTTGTTGTTAAACCATTAAAAGAAGTGAGCGAAGAAACATATCACATTCAGTAGTTCGAATCTATGCTCCAGCTGAAATGGTTGTTACATCCTTCTTACATGCACATAGAAACATGTGGCTCGGTCCATTTCCAATCCGAGTCAATTTCACACTTGTTCATATATTGGACAAAGGGCAAGCATCCTCATCGCTTCCATCTTCCCACCATCCCATGTTCCCATGTTCAGCAGGGCATGTGAAATAATCACATGTGCATACAATTGACCCCAATTGCATTGGGGCTCTGATGATGAAACACTACAGGTGAAACTCGAAAAATTAGAATATCGTGGGGAAAATCCATTTATGTAAGCAATTGTTTTCATTAGCTACTGGAGTTTAATATATGGGATAGACTCATGACATGCAAAGCGAGATATGTCAAGCCTTTATTTGTTATAATTGTGATGATTATGGAGTACAGCTGATGAAAACCCCCAAGTTGAAATTGTTAATTTGGGGTTCTCATCAGCTGTACGCCATAATCATCACAATTATAACAAATAAAGGCTTGACATATCTCGCTTTGCATGTCACAAGTCTATCTCATATATTAGTTTCACCTTTTAAGTTGAATTACTGAAAGAAATGAACCTTTCCACGATATTCTAATTTTTCGAGTTTCACCTGTATGTGCACATAATTGTATACCCATAGGTGCTCCTTTCACATTTCCTTTTTAAAAAAATAATAATAGTATTTTTTATTGATTTTCTTTTCTCATAACAAATATCCAATATCATTACTTAACATTCATTTTCCAATTTTCCCCCTCCCTGTTGACTTCCATTTCTGGTTTATTACATCAAATGTTACATCCTGCTGTTTGTACATAATACTGTGTTATCACCTGTCACATTTCTTGTTCTCTGTAAATAAAATTGTAAATGTTTATTTAAATCCTGCCAACGAGTCCATGGTTTTTTCTTGTTTCTGCAAATAAGTTGCAAAAGGCTCCCATTCTTTTTCAAAGTCACTGTTGTCCTTTTCACGCAGTTTGTCCATTAACTTTGCTAACTCTGCATAGTTCATCATATTTTCTTGCCATTGTTCTTTTGATGGTATTGAAATTCTTGCTGCTGTTGTAGCATACATAAATAATGTCTGGCAATTCTTGTCCTAAAATACCTAACAGAAAGGCTTCTGGGTTTGTTTGTTTTTTAACAAAGGTTATTTTAAACTTTTTTTTCAGTTCATTGTATATCATTTCCCCCCAAAAAAATTATGATCTTGCAATCCCACCACATGTGATAAAATGTACCTTCCCCTTCTTTACATTTCCAACAGTTCTTTTGTTCTGTTTTATACATTTTTACCTTTCACATTCACTGTGGGAACACTGGGAGGCAGGGGTCCCATTATTGTACAATGCAGGCATGAATAGGTCTTTCTATTTTCCCTGGAATCTGTAGCTCTAGATCAGAGGGGGTGATTCCCAGTATTCTCACCAGACAACCATTTCCACGATTATTATTTTTTAAAGCCATAACAGTTACGCTGATAGAAATTTGATATACGTCTGCAGCATGGATGTGTTCCAAGGGTGCATCCAGATTGGCATTTATTGTGGAACAGCTTGCTCCTCATTCACGGAAGTTTATTGCAGCATCCACATGATGTCATGGGAATTAAAATGCCAGCTCACATTCCTCTCCCCATTTGCTCCAGATTTACCCTTTCCATGGGTATACAGTCGTAAACTTGGTTTTCGAACGTAATATGTTCCAGAAGTCCGTTCGACTTCCGAAACATTTGAAAGCCGAGGCGCGGCTTCCGATTGGCTGCAGGAGCTTCCTGCACGCAAGTGGAAGCCGCGTTGGATGTTCGGCTTCCGGAAAATGTTCCAAAACCGGAACACTCGCTTCTAGGTTTGGGGTGTTCGGGAGCCAAAATGTACGAGTTCCAAGGCGTTCGAGAACCAAGGTACGGCTGTATCTATGCCCAACAACCCATTGATCTCTGAGTGACTCATTCACCATAGCTGTCAAGTTTCGGATTTGAAAATAAGGGATCAGCAGTCTCACCTATCCCGGGGACAGTCACATGTCAGTGGTGGGCGGAGCCAGAAGCAAAAGTGGGCGGAGCAGCAATGTAAACTCCAAGCGGGCTCGGGCTCGGAGCTTAGCAAAGAGGAGGCCAGCCAGCAAAGAGTAGGGCAGCCATGTGCTCCACACGATGGAGCCCCATCGCCTTCTTGTCTGATCCCATCAAAACAGGACAGGAAGCAGCAGCTGCTCAAAGGCAGCCGGGCTCCACCCGCCAGCTAACCCTATTGGCCGGCTGAGGGGCTCGGTGGCAACGGATAAGGGCTGATGCGGGGGGGGGGGAATACACCCCCCTGTAAGCACGGGAAACGGCTCCCACTTGCTTTGAGGGCTGAGACTTTTCTCTCCAAGTACGCGAGGTCTTCCCACCCAGTCCCTGGCCAGCAGGGGAGGAGCTGCTTCCATTAAAAACGGGAAATTTAAGGGAAATAAAAAATAAGGGAGAGCAGCGGGAAACTGCTTGAAATAAGGGAGAATCCCGGGGAAAACAGGATACTTGACAGCACTGTCATTCACATTATTAAGCCCCCACCTGGAATACACTAGGTTGTCATCCCCCCCCCCCAGATACATACTCCTGTCGGGTTGTTCCTCATTCTGCATAGGCACAATTAGCTTTTCTTTCACGGAGTATTAAAGTTTAAAAAAATAATAATAATTAAAAGTGACGGCTGCAGCAAAACGGCCGTTCACAAAAGACTCTTTTGCCATTCGGAGATTGGCACAGCATAGGTTTGGCTGTTACAAGGTGTCGAATAATGTGTGAATAAATCCTTGCTAACAAAGGTTTAGCATTACGCGGAAGAAAACAAAGGGGTCTGTGCTTCAAAGCTAACTAAGATGAATGTTATCTTATCCCTCTGCGGATGATTGAAACAGTCTCTTTCATCCCATTTAAGGTTACTGTCACTTAGGATTAGTTGTCTTTAGCCTCAGTTTCTCTGTATGAAGATTTATATTGAAGTGATTATTTGAGAATTATTGTCACACGTCGTATGTGTTCTGATGGATAGAAAGAAAATTATTCTTACTATCAAGAAGAGCAGCAGGTGGCAGCAGGAATAATATTATAAACACATACATTATATAATGAAATGAAATGGATGCCAGTAAATATGGCTTGAAAACTAAACTTTTTTTGGGAGGGGGGGGGCTTTTCTGTGTAGTGTATTATAGGGAAAAAATGTAGGTTAACAAAGTCAGCAGAAGCTGTGAGCAGCAAACACAATCCTCCTCGAAAGATGTGCTTGAACCTGTGGAGCTGTTAAGTTGTGGGTTTTCATTATAATTTTATCACTATTATTTTTAAGCTTTAGGAGAAGGGGTGAAGAAAGCTTGTAGGCAGAATAGTTAGTAATTAGATAAGCGTCAAGCTGATGAACACAAAGGAATGGTGCAAGGTAGGAGGAGGAGAAAAATCAGCCTCTTAAAAACCAGTTTAGCACTTCATTAGCTGTCCTTAGTCTAGCATATCTGCTAAACCCATCACAGCTGCCTGTTCAAATCCTCGGGGGGGGGGGGGGATAAAACCCAGGGACAATCAAACTCAAATACTATTCTTTCCTAAGTGACTATTTTGCTTCAACAGCTCTGTCTTGTGAAACGTGATAGCTTCATGCAACCTTTTGAAAGAGGTGGTCATTTTAAAAGGATATTAAGCTGACCTCCGCCACCTGAAGAGAACACACTCTGACCCCGGGCAAAATCAAAACGTGAAGACATATAGTGAAATGCACTTTGACATCCACTTCTTTGAGGTTTTGCTACCCAGAGAGAAACTGGTTCTCTGATCCAACAAGGTGTGCATAATTATAGTGACCGAGTGACCATGCAGTTAGCACAGTACTCTCTGTTTGGCATGCGGAGAAAGGCTGCTGACCGATGAAATCCCAGGACAGAAAGGTCACTCAAAAATATTAGGCAACAATTCACATGGCTATCAAACCCACAATGTCATTTTCAAACTGTAGTGTACATTGGCCTGTGACCAGTCATTCGTGAGCGGCCATTGCAATGTGCAGTTTGGAGTTTTGCTTGCTAGTGTAAGTCGTCTGAGGCTGTAATGCTGATTTTAGGTATAAGTTCTGCTGAAATCAGTGCAGGGGATCTGGCTGCAAATATGCTCAGGGAATCTTGTGTTTGACTGTGACTGCACAGGACAGATTGGCCTCAGCCTGGAGCCCCTTCCACACAGTAATTGTGTGAAATGAAGGCCAACGTCCCTAAAGCAAGAGTACTGCCACTATTACAACTAAAGGAGTTGAGAGTCAGCACCCATTTAGACTTAACACTGGAACGTGTCCAGACCGTAGGTATTTCTCAGTGTGCACTTTGAATTTTCTCCAATGCAGATGTCAGGGACCGTGCTGAGGAGGAATGGTGGGAGCCACCCCTGACCCTGAATCTTCCCAGGAACAGGAGGGAAGTATAGATTTGGAACAGTGGTTTGCAGAAGGGCATAGTTCAGGAGGCAGAAGCTGGGAAACACTGGATGGGGAACAGCTAGAAGAAGAAACATTGGAAGAGAGAGGGTTAACAGATTCACAGTCATTGGACAGCATTCCTCCACCGCCCTCCCCAAGGTCGAGAAGAGCTCAGAAATCTCAGAACAGAAAGCGCAGAGGGTACAAGCTCAGATTGCAAGACGTAGGAGTGATGTAGCTTAATAGGGACGGAGGGGCGGGTGAGCCTTAATTGGGAGCACCGCCATTTCTAGGGAGACGCGTTCTTTTGTCTCTCACTGTGATTATTAAAGGATATAACTGGTAAGACGTTCCTTTCATTTCATCTTCTTGTTTCCTGCCACGGGGGAGGAAGCCGATTTTCCGAAGCCTGACAGCAAGGCAAACATGTGTACCTTTACCCAAACACGTGCGCGTCCTCCTGGTGCCGTCCTGCCAGGGCGGGCCAGATAGGCAACATGAGGAGGACACAGTGAGGCAGGCCATGAGCCCTTAAAATGAGTCTGATAGGACTGAATGGAAGGGCGCATGCCTGTTGTGTCCTCGTATCGCCCTGCCAGCCTCACACAGCTTTACAAGTCTGGGGTGCAGGATTGCCTTGCATAGCAGTGTGGGGATGGCGGAGGCAGCGTGAGGAGCAAAAGGTGCCCTCAAAAAAACTGTGAATGGAGGAACAGCCCCCTTTACCCCACCCTCTGCCCTTGCCACCTCTTGCTCACTGCAAAACAAATGCTGAAGGATGAGGCATGAAGAGGGGAGGCAGAAAAATAAGTTGTACATCCCCTTCCCTCAAGCAGACTGGTATGGACAGTCACCTCTGGGGGTTTTTTAATGCCAACTTCGCTACCATCCTATTTTTCTAGAAAAAGAGGTGCCAGAACTCACCATGAATGGCAATGGCGCCCACCTGAGAGGTGCCAGAACTGACTTCCGGCGAGTTCCGGCTGAAAAGAAAGCCTTGCTTGATGCTCATATCACTCATAGCAATTAATTTGCTCCGATCTAAAAGATGAAGCAAGCTCTAAATGACTTGACCAAACTGATTGTGGGTAGGCCACATCGCCACAGTTAAAATGAATATTTTAGATGGGGCTCTTTTTTTATTTAACACGTTGCCAATTAAAATTCCAATTACAACGCTCAACATGCTGCAGTCATTAATTATGGAATTTATCGAGGGGGGACGGGACTAAAGACCTCTTGTAAAAATGTGTCACCTTACAAAGGAAAAATATTTGAAGGAGGCATAGTGACATCTAATTTTAAATTGTTTTGCAGCTGCACTGGAAGCAAAAACGATATTTTGAGCTGATAACAATGGCTTTAGTCTGATCAGAGGTGTAGGAAGGTCAGGTGGTACCCGGTGCGGAAAATTTCTTGTCAACCCCCCCCCCCCAATTGATTCCCCTCCATGCAAAAATGGTTTTACATTATTTCATATTTTCTTACAAAGGAATAATAACAAGTTGTTGTTGTTGTTGTTGTTGTTGTTGTTGTTGTTGTTGTTGTTGTTGTTATATCCCGCCCTCCCCGGCTAAAGTCGGGCTCAGGGTTGCTAACATCAGATACATAACATTGGTATAAAATCAAACAATAATTAAATTACCTCCTAAAAACATCTCAAAATCAAATTAAAGTCTAATTAGATGGCTTTCCACAGGGTTAGGGTTGGGAACAGTAAGTGCTCCACTGAACTGAAATTTCAGCCTTCACGACATAGGAAAACAGCCAAGTAAACAGTTATTTTGTTGGAGGAGGGTCAAGATATTAACCGATATGCATGAAATTTCATATATAGCTATATAATCCCTAGTATAGTAAGATAAGACTTTTGGAGCAGGCATATTTTTTAAAGTTTTTTTATGAACCACCCTAGTAGGGCAGTAATTGTTCCTTGATAATTTGTCACCCCCTCCATTATGGAACATGGGGCGGCCCGCCCCCCCTACGTCCCCCTTGCTACGCCCAAGTCTAATGTAATACTCATTTGTAGGGTTGCCAACCTAGGGGAGGGAAGACTGTCCTGACTTGGTACTATACCTCCCCACTTACCATTGTTAATGTATAAGGGAAGGAAGCTCAGGTTGTTTACCTTTCCCCTCAGAAAAAAAAACACATTTTTAATATATATTTGGTCATTTCGTTCTACATGCATGCTGATGGGATGTGGCTGGTGGTAGTGGCCGTGTTAGAACACAACATTTTTCTTTCGTGGCCACAGTATCATATCTCACGTGTTTCTTACCACACCCCATAATATCCTGCTCCCATTGGGAGGTGAAAATCACATCAAGAAGTTGTTTGACCATGTGCGTTTTTGATATGGGGATTCTTCAAAGCAAGTGATTACAGTCTACCACGAACCTGCATCAAGATTTGGCCGAGAAACAGGCAGGCAGTAGGAAGAACCAGCCACTTCGGACACCACAGTAACTTATTCAGAAAAGGAGACGAGGAGTTGGAGGATGAGGAGACAAAGAATGGAGAAGGAGCAGGTAGACACACAGTAGACAAGGAAGGATCCGTCTGCTTTGGTTCTCTCAGTTTCTCGTTTTTCCTGTCTTAAATTGAGTTCTCCACGGTCTTGCAGCAACCTGTTCGTGCTATCTTATGTTCCATCATTTTAAACAGACAGGGTAAGCAAATTTGCTTAACAAAATAAAAAATAAAAAGATTCCTTCCAGTAGCACCTTAGAGACCAACTAAGTTTGTTCTTGGTATGAGCTTTCATGTGCATGCACACTTCTTCACGAAAGCTCATACCAAGAACAAACTTGGTTGGTCTCTAAGGCGCTACTGGAAGGATTTTTTTATTTTATTTTTTATTTTTTACTATGGCAGACCAACACGGCTACCTACCTGTAACTGGAAATTTGCTTAAATTGATGAAATAATGATGCGGTACGTTTTGTTTTTTGCTACATTGCTATCAAATATTTAAGGTAGTGCTTTTCAGAGGCAGCAAACTCTTTTCACACAAACTCATGTAACGCATTTAAATAACATGCATCCTCGAAACCTGGAGTGGGAGCCAGATTGGAACTGCGATTAAAAAAAAAGCCAGACTTTTCTTCTTCTTCTTTGGTGATCACTCATAGCCGAGTAAGATTGTCTTCCATAAACATGGTGGAGGCCATCCACACGTCCTTCCACAGTGGGGACATAGGTTTCTGGGTTGGGAGTTGATCACGATGATGGTTTGCCAAGCGGGCCTTCCTCTTAACACGTTTCTCCCTTGCGTCCTGAGTTCAAGTGTCTCCAAAGCCCATGACACCTTTGGTAAAGGCTGTTCTCCAATTGGAGCACTCGCAGTCCAGTATTTCCCAGTTGTCGGCGTTTATACTACATTTTTTTAGATTTGCCTGGAGAGAGTCTTTGAACCTCTTTTGTTGGCCATCAGCATTGTGCTTATCATTTTTAAGTTCAGAATAGAGTAGTTGCTTTGGAAGAAGGTAATCAGGCATCTGCACATGATCAGTCCAACGAAGTTGATGTTGAAGAATCATCACTTTGATACTGGTGATCTTTGGAAAAGAGGAGGAGCAACTTTTAAGAAAGTTGAGGGGAGTAGAGGGGTTGTTACTCTGTTAAATAGTCTAAGCATTTATTCTTATTCATGATGAGAAGTGAATATAGTTTATTTAGTAAAAAGACAAATGCTCTATTTTGTATTCTACTAGGGGAGAACATGTTAAGGAGAATATGTGAGGGGGAAACAAAGCCATACTCAGATAGCCTCCCCCAATATTTCTCCGATGAAAATAGGATACCTCTCTATTTCGCTGTGATATGAATTCATACTCGTTGATTATGCGTACCATGGATGCCTTGCTTGTTTCTAAGGACTTGGGTCATAATTTAGGGCGCACACTCTCTCAATATCGGTAGACAATATGGGTGCTTCAACTACTGCCCCAATTCAGCTAAGGCTGTGACCTCAAATAGGCCCAGCACTTTCCCCCAACTTACCGGGGAAAGTTTGTAACAATGACAAGCATGGAGTTCTCTGACACACCGTTTGAAAACCACTGTTTTCAGGCAGATTTTGTGTAGTACAAATTACAAAGTCATGTAATTTGGTACTTCTTTTTCATCTTGAGAAACAATCCTCATACATTTAGAAACTCTCTGTAAGAAGAGGGTTGTACCAACAGGATTAGGAAAAAATCAGGAGGTAAAGGCAATAGGTGGAAATACTATTTTATTTCCCCCCAAAAAAATTATTGATTTTTTGTTACAAAAAAAACCCACAAACAAATGTTATGTATTGAAGTTCTCACCCTAGGCCACTAGGGGTGTGTGTATATAGTTCATTCTGCTGCAGTTTTCACTCAGGTCCGCATATGCAAATGAAGGATTGTAAACTGACGTTCAGGGATTGGGTAACTGCAGAAAGTTTTTACTGTTGCTTTGTAGCTGAGTTCTATATAAGCAGGTTGTTGAACCCTTCAGCTCAGTTCTGTTCCAGCCTGAGAATAAACAAGAGCTGTTTGGAAATCACTGTGTCGTCTGCTGTGTCCACCCACGACTTAACACAAAACATTACATACAATAAAAATAACAATATAACAAGAAAAACAATCCAAACAAAATACAAAACAAAAACACTTATTTAAACTAAACTATCCTTCTTTATAACATTGTATATTGACTTCCTCACGCCCTCTCCGTTTGCTTTCATTGTAAACCATCTTTAGTAATTTCTTTACCTCTTTCTCTCATCTTATCTGATTTAATATCCTTAGCCTTACTTCCTCTAATACTACATCTTATCTAATTTCTACATCTGAAACCTAGCTATTTCTTCCTGTTTGTTTCAAATACAAGTTTTAGCACATTTCTTC
Organism: Lacerta agilis; assembly: GCF_009819535.1. Classification (NCBI taxonomy): domain Eukaryota; kingdom Metazoa; phylum Chordata; class Lepidosauria; order Squamata; family Lacertidae; genus Lacerta; species Lacerta agilis. The sequence continues at coordinate 61,228,931 of NC_046321.1, forward strand.
AAATATAATTTAAATTTAATCCAGTCTTTCTCCACCGCGTCATCCCTCTGGTCTCGGAGTTTCCCAGTCAGTTCTGCGAGCTCCATATAGTCCATCAATTTCATCTGCCATTCTTCGATCGTCGGTAAATCTTCTGTCGGCGAAAATACTATTTTAATGAACTACGCCAACGCACCAGGATTCTTCATTAAAAGTAACTCTGAACCTATTAGTTTCACCTCTTACATTTACTCGTGCATCGAGAAAGGCATTTAAAACAGGCCTTTGGTTAGAAAGTCACAAGCCATCCATTTTGAACTGTGGAATTTATTCTGATTACAGTGGAACCTCTGCCTACGACCATAATCCGTTCCAGAGGTCCGTCCTGAGGTCAAAACGGGTCGCTGGGAGAGGCGCCATTGTGCACAGGCGCAGGCGGCGATTGCCAATCCTGGGCATGCATGACCGGCGACAAACCCACCTGTTACTTCTGGGTTTGCCACGGGCGTTGGGCGAAATGGACACAAGCAGAGGCAGATGTAAGAAGAGGTTTGACTGTACTGCCATATTGTTTTGTTTCCCGAATGCCAGGAGTTCAACGTGCAACCCTCACAGAAAATACCGCAAGCAGCCTGAAGTTACACATATTTTCTCAGAAGCAAGTCAAAACAATCTTAATAGTACTTCGTTGCAGATAAGTGTCCTGAGGATGGGAGCTTCTAAAGCAGTATTCTTCGAATCACTTTTCTCTGAAATAACCGCACTGGGAAATAATGGCGGCCAAAGTGTTTTTCCATTCTCAGCCTTACTGCACTCTAGTGCAGAGAGCGAGCTTCAAAAGGTTGGAAGTAGACACATTTTTGAAGGCAAAGAGGTATACAGAAAGAGCTATAAAATCTGCAATTGCTTTTTAATCAGTTACTCATAGAAGCGTTGATTTGGAATTCTCTTTTGATCTGTCTCAGGGATTCTCTTTGAACTTCAGTCGCTGCCAGTTTGAAGCTGCATTTCATGATCTCCTCATCTCCTCAGAGGTAAGTGGAGAAGAGAAGCCTCTTTAAAGTTCCATTTAGGGCCTGATGCCGGTTGTCCAGAAGTTGGTGATAACTGCTCACTCTGATTTCAGCGGAGGAGAATTGCAGCTTGGCTTTGCTGAGTGGCTCATACCTGAAGCCATGTTGAGCCTAGGTGAGAGCAGCATCAGCACCACAGACGTTTCATTTTCATCTATGTATTTTCTGGAGAAGAGATCAACATTATTTATAATAATAAATCTTTATTGTGGTCCAAAGAACCATGGAACAATTTCAGAACAAAAAAATACACTTAAGGCAGCCAACCACAAAAGAAAGAGAAACCGAGGCGGCCATTTTGTTCTGTCTCGAGCATGGTGATCTTTGTGTCTTTTAACTTCCGAAAGAAACTGGAAGAAATGGCCAGTGTAATATCATTGGACCTGTCATCCAAAAGATATTTAATATGGGAGGCTTCAGATTTTCCCGGCAGATTTGCCAGTAGGGCTTTGATCAGTTGGTCCCTTGCTTGCTCGTACTGCCCACAATGCAGTAAAATATGCTTCATGCAATCGACGTCCTGAGAACATAAACAATGCCTGTTCTGATAAGGGATGCCTCTTGGTCAACCATTTGGCACTTCCGATGGAAATACATTTAGTCTGGCTTTGGTAAATAAATGCTGATAGGTTGGTACAGACAGGTTCCTATGATATGAGGATATCTGAAAGTCGTACCCATATTGGATTCCTGCTGCTACCAGGCCACAAATTACCGTATTTTTCGCTCCATAGGACGCACCGGACCATAGGGCGCACCTCATTTTTAGAGGAGGAAACAAGAAAAAAAATATTTTTCTGGTTTTCCTCCTCTAAAAGCCCTGGGTTTGTTTTGTTTGTTTTTTGAGGATCAGCTAAAAGTTTTGCAGCTTTTTTGCAAAGGGAAAAGCCCTGGCTTTTTGGAGGACCAGCTAATAGTTTTGCAGCTGTTTTTGCAAAGGCAAAGGCTCTTTTTTTGAGGATCAGCTAAAGGTTTTGCAGCTTTTTTTTGCAAAGGGGGAAAAGCAAAGCTCCTTTTGCAAAGGGGGAAAAGCAAAGAGGAAAAGCCCCATTTTTATGTGGTTTAACTCACATTTCTGAAAAATCTTAAGGGAGCTGTTTCTACTGTTTCCAGTCAGATAATCTAATCAGCCAGTCACATGTCCTGGGGAAACAAACAACCTCCCTCTGCAGCACATTCAACAAAGGAGGGCGGGGCTGAAAGGGAGCCGGGGACTCTTATCTCTCTCCCATCTCTTGCTGATCAGCTGCTGAGCGGGGTCCTTTCAACACCCCCTTTTCTCTTTGTAAAATAAAAAGCGCAATCTGCTTTTGGCCCCTGGGCAATTCAGCCCCAGGGACCACCATTCGCCCCATAAGACACACAGGTATTTTCCCTTACTTTTTAGGAGGGAAAAAGTGCGTCTTATGGAGCAAAAAATACGGTACATGAGATCAAGACTGAGCAGGTCGCTATGTGAAATGTCCCAAAGCCTTTGCCTCAGGGATTCAAGGGCAGTATCATAGCCCAGATGATACAAAGGCAGTCCAATTGAGGTGGCTTTTCTGTCCATAGTTTTAAGCCATGGGCTGATAAACTCCTCTTTGGTTAAACGTAGAAATAATCCCTTCTCCGGGCCAAATACTTAGATCTTGAGCCAGTATCGCATTTAATATTATTTTTTATTTTTTTCAAGATAATATTTATTAAATTTTCCAACATAACAAAAATAAAACACACAACAACAAAATGCCTACAATAACAACAAGCAATAACTAAAATACCACAAAATTTAAAAATTATCATTTCTGTATAAAATTATCTGATTTTTCCTCACATCTTAGTGGGACTTCCTCCTATCTCCTCCTTCTGCGTCCCTTACGAATGCCTTTTTTGTAACTTCCAAAATCTATATAATTCTAATCTAATTTCTAACACAATTTATTCAGTAATATCTCTTATCTCTTATCTTAATTTAATTCCTTACCTAATTTGATAAATCTATCTCTTTTCCTATCTTATCATCCTATATCACTCACAACTAACTTTTACTATACAGCCTATCTTATCCTCAAAATATATCTAATTTTCAATCTTACAATGCTCTTTTAAATACAGTTTAAATTTTCCCCATTCTTTCTCCACCGCGTCATCTCTCTGGTCACGGATTTTCCCGGTCATTTCTGCCAGCTCCATGTAGTCCATCCTTTTCATCTGCCACATTTATTATTTCTTAAATCTTACTCCTCATAGGTCAACGTGCTTCCCCCAAATGTTCCCTTCCTCTCTTGGTGCTATACTTGCAACAATCTTGTGAGGTGCGTTAGGCTAAGACAAAACCAGTAAAATTAAGTAGAACCAGCACAGTTCAATGGCATACCCTCCAACATTTCTCTAGCTCTTACAACGACAAAGATATGCTTGGAAAATGTTGGCTGAATTGTCAGTAATTAAACGATTGACCGAATGAGTGGTTTCTGCTTTTCGGCGTCTTTGCAAAACTTGCAGAGCATATTATATAAGGTTGGAGGAAATGCTCTGAATTTAGATAAACTCATTAAGGCTACAGAATTCGGCTTTTCTGGGTGCAGATTTGTTTACTTGCTTGGTGCTGAATTCACACATCCCGAGCCATAGACTAGTCTCATATTCTAGGAAATTTAAAAAATAGATTCTAGCGGATGACTAGGACTCACAGATTCCTACTTCTACCCCAAAAGCTTAGCATAATATCATGCATACTGTTGGCTGGGACCAACTATTGTCTGGGACCAACAGCAGTCAAGCTCAGTCTATTATATCTAATCTGTTTCTTGCTTCCCTTGCAATTCAAATTCTGACTCAAAACCCATTATTTCACTACAGCGAGTCTGCCACCTAGCTGGATATCATCCTGAAGACAGTCATAACACATGGGTACAGGGTAGTAATTGCATTGTGAAATGAACCTTTAACTGTCAGTGGGGTTGGTAATCGATAATTAAATAAGGAGTGAAGATGAGTAAGTAACCCAATAAGCCAAATTGGTTTCGTGGCTGGTTGAGAATATCGATGACTCAATTTTCAGGTGAAAAGTGAAAGCGTGGTAGAAACAGAATGCTTGAATACACTTCAAAAATGTTCGCTTCTCAGTGTGATGTGTCTCTGAGCACCTTCAACAACTCTTTTATTACACCCTAATTAACCTGAAATAACTAACTGCCTTCCTCCCTTATAAATACAATGGTTTGCATTAGAACCCCCAGCACATACACAAACCGAAAGCATCAGAAAAATGGAGGCTTTCACTGTCCTGATTGGAGTATAAGAACAGGCTTTTATTCAGGGTGACAAATCCATATTAAGTGATAACGAACATGTAACGTAAGAACCATATAGAAAAGCAAAGGTCACAGCTGGAGGATTTTAATTATGAATTATTTCTGGTTTTACCTCCAAGAACAGTGTAACATATTCCCGACAAATTAACAGTTTAACACAGCGCACCTGCTGGAAATAAATAATGCACAGATCATCCCAACGTGCTTTTGCACTCCTTTATATTGTACAAATGCCAGGTGCAAAATAAAGTCCTGGGAAAGAAATTCCAAAAAAATGCATTATTCTAACCCAGGGCTGAGCCATTTGAACCCAGGTCCAGTTCCTTTGAGGAGGGACAGGCTGCCCTGCTCCCATCTGACAACCAAGAGGAAAAATAGACACATTGGAAGGGTCTTTGGTTGTGGGAATGGTGCCTGATAAAGAGTTTATATTAGAAAACTGGAAGAAGGGTGACCCCTGTCAAAAGAGTAAGTTGCATTCACTGATTATGGTACTAGATCGCAATGCTTCAAAAAATCTGGGTTGCAGTTCTTGATTTACCAATGCACCTCATCTTATTTGAAAGAGAAAAAAAATTCCTTCCAGTAGCGCCTTAGAGACCAACTAAGTTTGTTATTGGTATGAAATTTCGTGTGCATGCACACTTCAGATTCACTGAAACAGAAGTCACCAGACCCTTATATATAGTGAGAGGGTGGGGAGGGGTATTACTCAGAAGGGTGTTGGGAATGGGTGATTGGCTGATAGGTGTGGAAAACCAGTTGATGACTGTTAACGATTGCCATTGGTCTTACAGGAAAAAGCAAGGGGTGAGATGGCTAAAAATAGCTTTATCGTGTATAATGAGATAAGAATCCAATGTCTCTATTCAGACCTGGTCTCTCCGTGGTTTTAAGTTTGGTAATAAGTTGCAATTCAGCAACTTCTCTTTCCAGTCTATTTCTGAAATTCCTTTGTAGTAAGACAGCTACTTTGAGATCTTGTATAGAATGTCCTGGGAGACTGAAGTGTTCTCCTACTGGTTTCTCTGTCTTGTGATTCCTGATATCAGATTTATGTCCATTTATCCTTTGGCGTAGGGTTTGGCCTGTTTGTCCAATATAGAGAGCTGAAGGGCACTGTTGGCATTTGATGGCATGCACAATGTTAGAAGGTGAGCAATTAAATATTCCTGAGATGGTATGTTTGATGTTGTTGGGGCCAGTAATGGTGTTGTCTGGGTGTATGTGGCAGCAAAGTTGGCATCTGGGTTTATTGCAGGCTCTGGTACCAGTGTCCATGTTAAGTCCGGTTGTTGTATTATTGTGGGTGAGGAGTTGTTTAAGATTGGGTGGCTGTCTGTAGGCAATGATTATTTGTTACTTTTATATCAGTGACATGTCTATTTGGACTTGACTTTTAATCACTGAATTTCACCCAGCAATGAGAACTATCCTGGGAGAAGACATGCAGCAGGTTGACAAAACAGTGGAACCTTGGTTTTAGAGCGTCTCAGAAGCCGAACGTTTTGGTTTTCAAACGCCAAAAACCCAGAAATGAATGTTTCCATTTTCGAATGCGCCTCGAAAGTCAAACGGCTTCCGAGGCACGTTTCTCCATTTTCTCAATGCAGTTTGCCGACTGCCCATTGTGCCTTGGTTGTCGAACGTTTTGGAAGGCAAACGGTCTTCCGGAATGAATTACGTTTGACAACCGAGGTACCACTGTATAATGTTTTCAAACGTTCATAATGCACTTTCTCTATATGCACACACACTTGAAGGTTCTTCCGTATCAGTTTAACAACCCTGTAGAAATATCCATTTCTTTTATCTATTCTTCCTATCCACCCATCGGTGTGATGGCCTGTGACTCGGGCTCGGGCTCAGAACCAGAGGAGTCTCAGTCTGCACCGGAGCCTTTGCCCCAGACATCATCTGAACCAAGTCCAGGGCCTGATCCTGAAGAGTCCCAGTCTGCACGGATTCCCCTGCAGCAAACACCAGCTGGACCGAGTCAGGGGCCTGAGCCTGTCCTGGTTCCAGATGTGGAGATTACCTCATTGCCTTCAGCTGGGCCATCACTTACAGCTGTTCCACTACTGGTTTGGTCAGAGGAGGCTGAGGTGGCCCCTGGGTCCAGTAACCCACCGGCGTCTCCCGAGCTGCAGAGACTCAGGTCTCAGAGAAGGAGAGACCTGAGTACTCACAGGAGGAGTGCTCGCCTTCGGGCAAAACAGGGAGGTGAGTCGCCGGGGGATCGGGACTGGCCGTTGCCCTGACAAACATCAAAGGCTGTCGGACCCCGCCCCAGGTTGCAGGAGCAACATTGCAGCAAGCTAGATCCTGCCTGAGATCCTGTAACCGTCCTTGCCTGGTTTCCTGCCCCGTGTTCTGCCTTGGCTCCCTCGGACTGACTCCTCTCTGAACCTTCGGATTCTGGACCAGACCTGGACCTCGTTTCTTGGATTACCCCCGGGCCCTGCACAATCGATCCAGATAAATGTGAGAGGCTCTCGGCCTTTCTACACGAAACATGATACCGGTATGGGGAAGGCACACAGCATAGCTCATCGTTTCTCACATTAGCACAGAAGAAGCCACATGTCGGTGGCCTCACTGGTGTGATGAACACTGTCTTAGAGGATCCCTTCCATAGATATCAGATAAAAGGCATTTCAAAGGGGCCGGTTCCCTCCAACACAAAGATACAAACGCCATCCCAGCACCTTGGGGATCTGTTTCCTGTACCATAAGATTTCACACTTCTTTCTACCAAGACTGCATGTGCTATCAAGACCAAAGATGGCTGCTTTGAACACACTGCAGTGATGAAAGTGATTTAATACCAAGGAGACAGCCTCCCGCAAGATGAGAGGGATATTTCCCAAAGGAATGACATTGATGAGGTCTGACTGGGTGAAACAAGCATGAAAACAGCATGAAGTGGTAGCTGTATAATCAAGACAGAAGGGGTAGCATAGCTTGCGGCGGGGAGAGGAGAAAGTCTCTTCAGCCAAAAAAGAAAAAGAAAAAAGAAGAAGAAGCCAGAGAGATTTGCTCGTAAACATTTCAAATCTTAAATCAGGAAGCCCTCATTCGCGGCATATGTGCCATTGTCTCTCCAGGACAGAAAAAAGAGGGCTGGGAGATTACTCGGCCTTGAGCAAAGAGAGGACTTATTCCGATTGTGGTAAGAACGACAGTGGCAAATGGCTCTTGCACATTTGAAGGAAGAAAAGACACACACACATGCACATGGACCACCAATCGAGTGCAAGCTTTCAAGCCACCGCAGGTTCAGAAGGAGGATTTGAAGCTGCCGCTTGCCGAGATGCAAGGCCAGAGATGAATGACTCCAGAAACAGTGGCGAAGGTGGAAACCAAAAAGAAGTTGTCTCTGGTACAAAAGCATGCATCACATTATGACATTTATCCAAAAGCCAGTTATAATGTAAGCATTCTGAGTTCATGAGTAGGTTTATAAAAAAAGCCATCACACGTGTCTCTCTTCAACACTGAAATGTTATGTCGAAATCAGCGATATTTTCAATACTTTCCCGCACATAGAAACATCTCTTTCTAGCGTGTCTTCTGCATAGATGCAGCTCCAGAAAAATGGGAGGACTAATCATGGCATAGAAAAGACCCTGATGTTGGGAAAGATGGAGGGCACAAGGAGAAGGGGACGACAGAGGATGAGATGGTTGGACAGTGTTCTCGAAGCTACTAACATGAGTTTGGCCAAACTGCAAGAGGCAGTGAAGGATAGGCATGCCTGGCGTGCTCTGGTCCATGGGGTCACGAAGAGTCGGACACGACTGAACGACTGAACAACAACAATCATGGCATAATGTTTTGTGATGGAGGCACTCCTATCATTTGCAACTACATGGTGTCAGAACTTGCTCAAATGTTAATGGAACAATTTATACGTTCCCCTCAGGTTAATGTATAAAATCCAATGGAAACAGAAGAGTGTGCAATCTTTCAAAAGTTAGGGTGGGGGAGATGTGCAATTCAGTTCACATTTAAAGCCACGTCTATCAAATAGTCACTGACCAAAACAATATGAGAACTGCAACATGGGCATGGTCTAAATAAATTATTATTATTATTATTATTATTATTATTATTATTATTATTATTCCTCTTTTGGAGAGCTAACGCTGAGCATCTTCAGCTCCGGCCAGCGACATCTGGGCCAGTATCTCTTATTATCTGCCCATTAAGCAGTGAGCTGCTTCCTATTATTTATTCATCTGAAGTGCCACAGCATGCATCTTGTCATTTCAAATGTATTGTTAAAGTGTCGCTTGATGTACTGTATTATGCAGCATATCAGTTTTGAAATAGACTTTAGCCTGTCAGCGTAATCCTTCTTACTGACCTCAAATAAAACTGCACCAACCTTGGATCAAGGTGGCTTAGGGAACTTAGGTGGTTTTAATGCTTCTGCCATGTTCTATTTGTATTTATTGAGCCTTTCGCACGAGGAACTGGTTGGGATCTCTTCTTCATATATGTGCATAATCCCCTCTGTTGTCAGCAGAGTGGAAAAAGGAGCGTACAGCAGAGAATCTCTCTGCAGATGTTTAATTCTATTTTTATTCTTCACCCAAATCTATTTCTATGCCATGCTTTCGGAGTTAGTTCCGTGCTTTTCATCTGCGGGAATAATGGAATAATGGCATCCCCACTGTCTTGAGCATTTTCAATTCAATGGTTCTTGCTTTGTTTGATGCTGGAAGCTGTTGGGACGGGCATCCACAAATCCACTCATTGCCCGGGGCAAGCAGGACACACACCAGCACCCAGCTCTCCTCCCTGAAGTTTACATTTACACTGAGATTTGTAGAAAATAATGAAGAGTGGTAGTCTCTCCCGCCATTCCTTATCTTCTGCCCCTCCAACTCTATTACACGCAACACTTCCTCTCTCGTAAAACCCCCTGGGCATGTCAGAAGGCTTAGGAGAAGGGGGAGGTTAGTGATGGCCACAAGTAATGGATCTCTAGCAAGGCAACCATTTCTTTATTGCTTATTCCAATAATAATAATAATAATAATAATAATAATAATAATAATAATAATAATAATTTTATTATTTGTACCCTGCCCATCTGGCCGGGTCCCACCAGCCACTCTGGGTGGCTTCCAACAAATATTAAAATACATTCAAATATCACAGATTAAAAACTTCCCTAAACAGGGCTGCCTTCAGGTATTTTCTGAATGTCAAGTAGTTGCTTATCTCTTTGACCTCTGATGGGAGGGCGTTCCACAGGGCGGGTGCCACTACTGAGAAGGCTACTACCTCTGCCTGGTTCCCTGTAGTTTTGCTTCTCGCAGTAAGGAACTGCCAGAAGGCCCTCGGCGCTGGATCTCAGTGTCCGGGCTGAATGATGGGGGTGGAGACGCTCCTTCAAGTATACAGGACCGAGGCCGTTCAGGGCTTTAAAGGTCAGCACCAACACTTTGAATTGTGGTCGGAAATGTACTGGGAGCCAATGTAGATCTCTCAGGACCGGTGTTATGGGGTCCCGGCAGCCACTCCCAGTCACCAGTCTGGCTGCCGCATTCTGGATTAATTGCAGTTTCCGGGTCACCTTCAAAGGTAGCCCCACATAGAGCGCTTTGCAGTAGTCCAAGCAGCAGATAAACAGAACATGCACCACTCTGGCAAGACAGTCCGCGGGCAGGTAGGGTCTCAGCCTGCGTACCAGATGGAGCTGGTAGACAGCCGCCCTGGGCACAGAATTAACCTGCGCCTCCATGGACAGCTGTGAGTCCAAAATGACTCCCAGGGTGTGCACCTGGTTCTTCAGGGGCACAGTTACCCCATTCAGGACCTGGGAGTCCTCCACACCTGCCCGCCTCCGGTCCCCAAAAACAGTACTTCTGTCTTGTCAGGATTCAACCTGTGTGACCAAGGCAGTTTCAGTCCCATGATGTGGCCTGAATCCCGATTGGAAGGGATCCAAATCCTATACATTGCCTTGTATACGGTTTGCATAAAAGTGTGGGTCATTGGCAACAAAATTTTGCTCCTCTAAATCATCCTTCCTTAACCATCTGCCTTCCAGGTGTTTTGGAGTCCTTCTGCTTCTTCTTTGGCAATCCCTCGTAGCCGATTAAGATTGTCTTCCATGAACACGGTCTTAACAGTGAGTCCATAAGTGACCGTGGAGGCTGATTCTGGATCCACACGTCCTTCCACAGTGGAGACGTAGGTTTCAGGGCGGAAGTTGATCACAGTGAGTTGATCACAGCCAAGCGTGCCTTGTAAGCTCTATTTACAAAAAAGTCAGCCCTGCTAGCATAGGTCCTTTAACACCAAACCAAAGAAGAATTAACATGCCAGATTTTCAGATCAACATACTTTCCTTTTCATCTACTACATGAAATAAGGAAAGCTTATTAGGTATAACTTAATTTTTTGCATATGTTACACCGTGTCTGAACCACAGGTGCATTTTATGGCCCAGCTTATGAATTCCAGAGTGGATATGTGATCCTAAATGGCTTTCTGACCTGATGTGATGCATCTACTGGCTTTTATCTGCTGTGCTGAGAGAACCCACCAACCAGTTAACAGAAACAGCAACAAAACTATTCTGCTGCACAATCTGTTATAATGAATTTTGGGAGTTAGAATTTCACCAAGAGGTCAGCATTTATTAATTCATATTGTATATACCAAACCCCAAGCACAACCCTCTAGGTCAAAAGGTGGCATTCCTTCAGAATAAACATATTTGAAAAAGGCCAAACCAATGTCTTATGACAGTTATGAAATTATCTAGGCCACCATCCTAGACTACTCCTACTTAGTGGAACCATTCCCGGCCAAATGACTTAAGAATTGGATTTTAAATGTAGATAGAGTCGACTTTGATAGATGAACAAGGAAGAAAATAATCCCTTCATCTGCTTGGCACATTGAAAATTGTCACATTTGGTCTCTATTTTTATATTTGAAAAATATCTAAGTGGCGTCACAAGAGAATTGAGATGCATCCAGTACCTCACAGAAATCATTCAGAGCTTACATTAAAAGAAAGCAAAGGAACCAACATTCTTCACTAAGATTCACTTACTATGTTTCAGAAAAAGAGAAATGAGTTATGCTGTTTTTTATTTCTTACAAATGCATAAGGGATTAAAGAAAAAACCTCCTCAGACATCAAGTATCAAATTATAACTGTTTCTAAATCAGGAAGGATGACCAGTTCCCCCTTTTTCATATCAATATTATTCTCCCTTTTAAAAGGTCGCATCCAGACAACAGCCTCTTATTAATTTATTTAGCCTCATCTCAACAATAAATAGTACTGGGTGCATGAGAAGTACTACTGTATAACAAGCAAGGGCGTAGCAAGAGGGGCGTAGGGGGCGGACCACCCCATGTTCCATAATGGAGGGGGTGACAAATTATCAAGGAACAATTACTGCCCTACTAGGGCGGTTCATAAAAAACTTTTTTAAAAAAATGCTTGCTCCAAAGGATTTATCTTACTATACTAGGGATTATATAGCTATATATGAAATTTCATGCATATCAGTTAATATCTTGACCCTCCTCCACCAAAATAGCTGTTTACTTGGCTGTTTTCCTATGTTGTGAAGGCTGAAATTTCAGTTCAATGGAGCACTAACCCTAACCCTGTGGAAAGCCATCTAATTAGACTTTAATTTGATTTTGAGATGTTTTTAGGAGGTACTTTAATTATTGTTTGATGTTATACCAATGTTATGTACGGTATCTGATGTTAGCCACCCTGAGCCTGACTTTGGCCGGGGAGGGCAGGATATAAATAAAAGTTTTTTTTATTATTATTACTTGTTATTATTCCTTTGTAAGAAAATATGAAATAACGTAAAACCATTTTTGCGGGGGGGGGGGGGGAATCAATGGGGGTTGACAAGAAATTTTCCGCACCGGGTACCACCTGACCTTCCTACGCCTCAGGGGGGAGGGTGACAAAAAAATGTTGCCCCTGGGTACCAATTTACCTTGCTACGCCCCTGAACAAGGGAAATCAGAGGATGATTTGGTATAAAGTCAGCCCTTGACATAAAGGCTGTGAATTCCCTTAATATATTTTGTTTTAAGATTAGAACATTTCCAACTAATACAAATAGAAAATCAGGGATAGGTCAGTCAGTAGAGCATAAGGCTGTTAAACTCATGGTTGTGAGTTCGAGCTCCACGTTGGGCAAAAACATTCTTGCATTGCAGAGGTTGGACTAGATTAGCCTTGTGGTCCCTTCCAACTCTACAATTGCAACTTGTCTTCCAAAGGGCAATGGACTTCATGTGTTGAGATGGAACTTGGTCATTTTATGAAAGGCAACTTGTGATGGTCTCCTCCTTGCCTCTTCTTTCTGAACTACCAGGAGGTTTCCCATCATCTGTTATCCATAGAAACTGCCACCACTAGTGGTATAAATAGAATTGCTTGTTTGTGGCAAGCATTTTACCTGTGGGTGAGTTGACTTTTGCTCACTACAGTTGGCATTCAGAAGGCACCCTTCCTTCTCACTGAGTCAGATTAGCTGTTGACTGAATGTTTCACTTTGGACCCTTTCCTACAGCAGGTAACTTGACTATTTAGCTTTTTCATAATCTGTACCTGTTCTTCGGCAGGCACCTTTGACATCATGCGAATGAGCAAGGGACATTAACCACTGATTTGGGGTTGTGAGCATAACTCTAGGGCAGGAATGGACTAGAAAGTGGATCAGGATCTACTGGGAGAAGTTGCAGTAACTCAAAAAGGTATTACAATTCCATTTTGTTAGCAATCACAGAAAGCTTTCATCCAAAGTAATCGTGATCCCTGGTGTTCAGCAACTCAGGCAAATATTTGTACTCACCTAGGCCAGGGTGTGGCTCATGGGGTGCAGAAATGACTGCCATTTTGCGGTTGACCACCATTTTGGATTTGATTCCAGTTGGTGGACCATGCAGTCCTAGTTGTTGTTTAAAAAATAAATACATAATTCCTTTGATCCAGTGGAGACTCCCTGCAGATCAGATGTTTTGAGGAATCATAAAACCAGTGCTTTTTTCTGGGGGTGCACACATACCCCTAAACATTTTGTGAATCTAAGTTTGGCCTGTAAGGGGCAGTTTTTCAATATGAGTAGGAAAATGTGAGTACCCCTAAACTTTTTTTAAAAAAGAAAAGAAAAAAAACACTGCATAAAACTACAGGAAATATCAGCTAGCATCACCTCCTCTTCCTTCCACCAGAAGCATGGGATCTTAGGATCCATGCAATTTTGTATCGCTAATATCTGTATCTTTTACACTACAATGCTCTCCGTACCAACTTCAGTCAGAATCCACTGAGAGAACTATATCTGCTCCTACTCAGTTGTCTGTTCTTCAGTGCCCTAGTGCAGGGGTGGCTAATCTTTTGAAGGCCAATTAATCCTTAGCCAACCCTCTAGGGTTTCTGTCAGCAGTGAGTGTGGCCAGAAGTGGGTACAGTATTGTTAACCAACAACCTCATGGAGATAGGCGGTCACCCTCTCATTTCTTCTCGTTCAAGATTTTCAGTAGGGATTACCAGTTACGAAATGCATTTTTAAGGTATTTCTAATAAAGGACTTACCCAATAAAACCTATAATTGGTCTATCCGAGCAATTAGGGGCAACATCAGTTAATGCAATGTATAATTAAGATGTTTTAAAATGTAAAATATCCTCTAACCCCTTTGATTGTATAATTATGGACCTCACCATTCCGGAAATGATAGATTAACAGCAGCTGTCTTGTCAATGCCCAGAGAAAAATTAACTTACAGATCCTTGACCCCAAGCATTTCCGCTGAAGCATAAAGTACTTTAAAAAAAGAATTGGTCATTCATTTATTCCACATGCTTATGTATGTGCCAAACATATTTAAAGGGTGCAACTTGTGTGCAAAAACTACATACAGGATGCCAACCAGGATCAGGATTTCGTTTAGCATGAACTGGTAAAAAGCTTCAGGTAGTTAGGCTTGTTGGTCTGACGCAGTCAAAATAGATAAAAAAAATTATCCAGTAGCACCTTAGAGACCAACTAAATATGTTCTGGGTATAAGCTTTCGTGTGCATGCTGAACATACTTAGTTGGTCTCTAAGGTGCTACTGGACAATTTTAGTAAAAAGCTTGGTGTAACAGTCCTCTGCAGAAGAATCAGTAGAACTGATCTCTGAAACACATTTGTACCTCTGAGAAATAAAACAACAACAACAACAACAGATCTACTGCATATTCATAGAATTTTATTCCATCTGATTGCAGAGGAGGGAAAGGTGAGATAGCCTGACTCACAAATAATAATAATAATAATAATAATAATAATAATAATAATAATTTATTTATTTATACCCCACCCATCTGCCTGGGTCTCCTCAGCCACTCTGGGCGGCTTCCAACAGAATATTAAAATACAATAGTCTATTAAACATTAAAAGCTTCCCTAAACAGGGCTGCCTTCAGATGTCTTCTAAAAGTCTGGTAGTTGTTTTTCTCTTTGACATTTGGTAGGAGGGCATTCCACAGGGCAGGTGCCACTACCGAGAAAGCCCTCTGCCTGGTTCCCTGTAACTTGGCTTCTCGCAGTGAGGGAACTGCCAGAAGGCCCTCGGCACTGGACCTCAGTGTCCAGGTAGAACGATGGGGATGGAGACGCTCCTTCAGGTATACTGGACTGAGGCCGTTTATCACCTTGGCTGGTTGCCATTTGGCTCCACCTTTCCCAGCAGGTTCTTTCTCCATGGCCATAGCTCAGTGGTAGTGTGTGTTCACATCAGCACAGCTTCAGTTCTTAGCTTCACTGAACTAAGTGGAAATTAGAAACCTTCTGACATGCTAGGACTGGTCCTATACTGTAAAAATTTTGACTACAGAAGGAATGCATGGCCCTTTGGACCTGTGGGTTCCATATGCTGTGGGACCAAAGCAACCAACATCCATGGGTTGGAGTCCAACTTCAGGCCTGACTAAATCACAAGTAAGTTCCAATGAGTTGACTCCACTGTAAAACATGGACAATAGCAGGGCACTCCAATGAGCAGCGGGATTTGTAACTTGAATTTTAATCTCCTGTTTTCTGACTTTTAATAGGGAAAGGCTTTCAGGGTCAAGGAGATGGGGTGAATGGTTGGAGATAAATCTCGTGAAAGGTTGGTTGGCTGGATGGCCATCTGTCATGTATGCTTTATTTGAGATTGCTACATTACAGGGGTCGGAATAGATAACCCTCTGGGGAACTTCCAACTCTACAATTTTATGATTCTGTGATTCTGTGAGGCAGAATAAGGGATGGGCAACATCATGCACTAGGAGCAGAACATATGAGTTCTACCCAGTAACCGCCATTAGCATTTACATAGTGAAGATATTTTACATGGTCAAAATAAATTTTAAAAATTGAAAAAAAAAATGTCCATAGGTAGCTATGTTGGTCTGATGCAGTTGAAATAAATTAAATAAATTAGAAAATTGTCCAGTAGCACCTTAGAGACCAACTAAGTTTGTTCTGGGTATAAGCTTTCATGTGCATGCACACTTCTTCAGATACACTGAAAGCTTATACCCAGAACAAACTTAGTTGGTCTCTAAGGTGCTACTGGACAATTTTTTAATTAATTTAATTTATTTCAACTGCATCAGACCAACATAGCTACCTACCTGAATATTTACATGGTGTTATTGTTAAGGCAGGACAGATACACTCACACACACTCCAAATAAGAAGCCTTCTGATGGTGACAGGCAGGAATTGAAAGGAATGGGACACATTGCATTCAAACTAGTTAGGACTTGCTCAAAAAATGACGTTTTGAAACTTTCTGAAATGGAAGCTAGCGGGTCTGTAGAAATCACAATGAAGATAGGCCCTGTTCATGACATCCGATGTGCTAGTTTTATTTGTCTAGCAATTATTTTTCCCCCTCTGAGAAAGCATGAAATCCATTCCACCTGTAGTCCAAACTGTTAACAGTCCAAGAACAGCTGTATTGTCTAATGTTCAGTGTATCTAGAGGCTCTGACTTCCCAGAAAATCTGCTTCAGAGTTGGCTCTCAGGCCATAAAGAACACATCCTGCAATCAAAGAAGCTACGGCCACAAGAGTTTTCCTGACAAGAGGCTTGCTAAATGGGAAAAAGCAAATGGTGGCGTTTTTAAACTCAACATAACAGGAAGAGAAGCCCCATTGCTACACTGAGTATATCCTCAAGTTTAGCAATGGACAAACATGACAGTTTGGGTTTCTGTCATTTTGTCTTTTTCCTAGCCTTAAGTTCTGTTCTGCACATATCCATTTCAGTTTGTGATATGTATTTTTAAGTCCTCATTAAAATCTGTAAGCATTTAGCATGAATTTCTCCTAATATATACATTCTTGTGTGCAATTTTCTCTGGTGTACATATTTCTGCAAGCAATTTCCCCTAATATATTTTGTTTTAGATGACACTGGCACAAGTGTATGGATTTTTACACACACAGTCCCCTAATATACACATTTGTGCACATGACATTTGATAAGAGAACAGCCTCACAGAAGTTAGAGAAGTCTGAATTTTGAAGGACATCTGAATTCCAGACTGCAGATTGATTTGGGAAAGGTTAATTAGGTAAGTTTGCTTTGAAATCCTAACGGAAAGAAATTTCCCCTTCCTTTAGTAGCAGTGTTCATTGTGGGAATGTTCAGGGAGGCAGGAGAGGCTATATTGTTTATATTGTTTATTAATATCCTTCCTAACTTGCGCTAGCAAGTTCCTTTACTTAGCAGAGTTTTTACATTCCCCTTTTAAATGCACAGCAGATAGCTGGTTGCAGGCTTGTTTAGGACTCTCTCTATCATGCAATTCAGTTTTGAATTATATGTTCCTGGTAAGTTCCCTTATTATCCCTCTTAAAAAGAATAAACACACGACAATCTTATTTAAAGTATATAAAAGAAGTTTACTCACATCATCAGTTCACAGTTGGATCCCTGAAGGCAGACTTAGTTACAAAGTATATACATGTGGATCTATCCCATATGGGGATAATCCCAGTGTCCTCTGTTGGCTGAAAGCTGAAAGCCAACAGAGCATTTCTAGCTAGAAAAGCTGCTCCAACAACGGAGGAAGTCAAAGAAGGAAGAGAGTGCTGAGTGCCTTGTGCTTTTGTTACCTGCACAGGTAAGGTCACACCCACCTTTAGTCACATGCAAAAGGAAGTTTCCGGGAGGAAACAGGAAGTTTCGACAGGCTGGACCAAACATCCCCTCGCATATCCACTCTTGGAAAACAAGGAATGTTGTATTTGACTGCTACTTATGTATTACATCTCACATTCACTACAAATAATAATAATAATAATAATAATAATAATAATAATAATACACAATCTAAAGCAAACCCTTTTGAACAAGCTTAATTTCAATGGAAATAAAATCTATGCAATGAGTATGGAAGTTCTTCCACAAATGCAAGGCATCCAAATATCATGAGCATGGGGCATTCATTTGTGTTCTAGTGTTCTCATCATGCACAATACACAAAAAATAAATCCAGCCCAATTCTGAGCACTTATTGGCTGTGTTAGCAATACCGTTGACCCCATAATGTCTACGAGGCGTAACAATATTTTAATGTTATTAAGTGTAGTTATTGAGTTATGAAGTGACGAACGCCCCTTTGGACTCATCATTGCATGAGAAATGAGGAGTCTGCTTTCATATGTGTGCTCTGGAGACATCCATCTTAGATTATAATACAGCTTTATAGCATGCAATGTCCATCATTTGTCATATTATGCTAATTTAAATGAGAAATTTTTGCAACTAGTAGCATTAAACATCCTTCTTAGAATGGCCTTCACAATGAAATGTAATACTTGGTCATGCGCCCAGTTCTCAAGAGAATATAAATACAAGGCCATTCCAAATTTACCTAAAATAGCACGATTATATTGATAATTTGGGGCTTTGGTATCTATTTTGGATTTGGGTGGGGTGTTCTTTGCTTGCTGCAATGTGCTTTGTATTGCAATTGTGTGGGTTTTTTCATGTACACTGCCCAGAGAACTTTGTTTATGAGACATGACAGAAATAACTGTCTGTAAGTAAAATGAAATAAATGTGAATGGCGGTTAACAATTTCAATTTCTCTCGCCGAAAGAGTGAAATTGTCAAGTTCACTACACTCAGTGAAAACCCTTTTTTCAAGAGGAAGCTCAGGTCTCAGGACTCTAAATCTGAGGATTCCATATGCCGGATTATGGGTTGGAGACAAACCCAGAGAAGACCCACTTGAATTTGTCATGACTAACTTGTCCAATTGATTTTAATGAGTGAACTTTAGGCACAACTAAGCCTCAGTCCGCCCCTACGTATGTGTACTGCTGTTCTGTTAAAAAGCACACAACACACACACAAAAAGAATATGAACCAATATTTAAAGCTAACAGGAAACTTCACTAATATTCTTCTGAAGGTGGCAAGTTATTCCAACAGTGTTTTCATTCTTCCTTCATGAAGGTGGATTGCCCTTCCTTCCTTCCTTCCTTCTCTCTCTCTCTCTTGTCTCGTGAGAATGAAAACTGGAAGATATTACGGTGATTGATTGATGTGTGTCTGTTGTGTGATCTGGAAAATAACATATAATAAATGGTAAGAGTGTTCCAAAACCAATGAACTGATGGCAATTCAGGTGTTAAGTGTGTTTATTGTGGAATCCTCAGTTTCTTGATTTTTCCAAAATGGAAAATTTGAGCTTTTCATCACCTCTTACCTCACTTCACTCACACCATTATTTGAAGAAGAAAAAAACAACAACATTATTGGGGGGAAGAGAGAGCAAATATCTATCTACAAGCTCTGTTGAACTTAACATTTTCCCTGCAGTCTTGCCTCTCCAGCAGCAGTTGGTCGGTGAATTGCTCAAGAGGCACTTTTTTTTTTTTTTTGCACACATTTGAGAACTGAATTGAAAACTGTTTTGATTCACCTCCCCCAATGCATGACATTGAGTCCATTTTATGACTGGGTGAGCATAACTTTTAGCATCAGGTTTCCAGAGACTGCTCACAGTTAGAGATGGAGATTTGATTTCTACAAATATTATCTTCCCCCAACCGACCCCTCCTCTTCCTTCCTCCCTTGGAATTCGCTGCTACCAGGAAATCTTTTCCAGTAATGCAGTTTACTTGAAAACATTTTATTTTTTTAAAGAAGAAGAAGACGAAGACGGCAAATATAATTGGAACCCAAAGAATCACACATCTAGTTCCATGAATAAAATGAGACTTGGGGTTTCAGTTTCTGCGCTAGATGTAAACCACATCTGAAACCAAGGTGACTTTCAAAAGTAGATAGTAATATGGTTTGCTAAGAGTAATATGCTTTGCTAATGTGGGAATGTTTTGGGATGCAGGAGAGGATATATTGTTTAAGATATCCTATTCCAACTTGTGTTTACAAGTCCCAGAAATTAGCAGAGTACTCATTCCCCTTTTAAACACGCACACAGCAGATAGCTTGCTCAGGTTCGTTAAAACCTCTGTAATAAATGTCCTGGTATTTTCCCCATTAATCCCTCTCAAAATAAGACACTACACAGTCTTCTATAAAAGCATAAAAAGAGTTTACTTACAGACGTCCTGTTCACAAAAGGATCCCAGAAGGCAGACTTAAACTTAGTAAAAGTTACATTTACTCAGGAGACTGTCCCATAAGGGGAAACAGTTCCTTTGTTCTCTCTAAGCCAAGAGAGCATCTTAGCAATGTCACTTCTTTGAGAGCGCCGTCCGAAAGAGGAAGATGGAGTCTGGCCCTTGTGGTTTTGTGTTAACCTGCCCAGGTGAGGCCACACCCATCTCCAGTTACGCAGAGGAAGTCCATCCCAGCCCAGGAGAAACAGCAAGTTCCGACTGGCTGGCCTAGCGTTCCCCTTTTGTGTCCACTCTAGCAATATTGTGTTTGACTGCTCCTGCATTTTACATCCCACAGAATAGACTACTATTCTCCTCACAGAGCTATAGTTTCCAGAGTGCAAGTAATGCACAAAGAGAGCTCTGGACCATAGTACTTCTGTTTCCAAGTGATTTACTGCTTGTTTTCACATCAAACAAATTAAAAAGTGCATCTTCACTGATATCAGCATGATAAGACTTGACAAAGCCTAGATTTTTTAAAGCACCCTTCATTGCCACCTTTGTGGTGTAGAAAACTCTGGGCATGCTCTCGTTTCAGGAAGGACATAAGCCAAGTGACATACCTGTGCCAGAAGTGAGAAACAGATACTCCAAGTGCCCCCTTTTCCAGAGATGGTCCCGGATTTACAGAAGCTGCCCCAGTTTTTATTTGATCCTGAAATGCCCCACTTTTTCTTAGGACGTCCATATTTTCATCGGAGAAATGTTGGAGGCTGTGGAGTTATGTGACCCCCAAGCCAAGGAGATAAGTAACTGTCTTCTTCTTTGGCGATCACTCATAGCCAAGTAAGATTGACTTCCATGAACACAGTCTTAACAGTGAGTCCGTAAGTGACTGTGGAGGCCAATTCTGGATCCACACCTCCTTCCACAGTGGGGACATAGGTTTCTGGGCAGGAGTTGATCACGGTGAGGGTTTGCCAAGCACGCCTTCCTCTTAGAACATTTCTCCCTTTCGTCCTGAGTTCGAGCGTCTTCAAAGCCCACGACACCTTTGGTAAAGGCTGTTCTCCAATTGGAGCACTTACAGGCCAGTGCTTCCCAGTTGTCGGTGTTTATACTACATTTTTTAGTCTTAAAAAAGACGACATCTGAAGGCAGCCCTGTATAGGGAAGTATTTTTAACGTTTAATGTTTTATTATGCTTTTATATATATTGGAAGCTGCCCAGAGTGACTGGGGCAACCCAGTCAGATGAGCGGAATATTGTTGTTGTTGTTGTTGTTGTTGTTGTTGTTGTTGTTGTTGTTGTTATATAGGGTGTCCCAGTTTTCATCAGAGAAATTTTGGAGGGTATGGAGATCTCTCGGCACCCTTTTCAGTCCATACACCCTACTTACATGTCACAAGCCATACATCTGCTGTCTCTCTCATAAACACTTTGAGGTTCAGCTAAAGGAGGACTTTTTTCAGTATTGAAAAGGGATGGGGGAAAGAGAAGATGGCAGAGATTTGCAGACAACGGTAGCCGAAGAGCCCCGGAGACATGAAAGCAAAGCAAAGAATATATGTATTTCTCAAAAGGAACATGTCCCCGCAGTGCAAGTCTAAGACAGTATGGGAAGACAAAAAGCCCTACATCTGGAAGAAACAAATGCCAGTCAGTCCTGGTTAAGATATGATGCATGGCGAGAGAAAGCCAAGAGGCTCCTAAGTATTCTTCTAGTTGCACTGAGCTGCATAATTTTGTAACTCCTCTAAATTAGGGAGTTGAGAGCTATCCCCAGAAGAGTGCTACCGGCAGTGCAGTCCAATGAACTATAAATATTGCCTGAGCCATTCAGAAAAGCATTGCCTATGAACATTTCCATAACGCTGAATGAATCAGATCCCCAGCGGAACAGCTCCTACACAAGGAATTACAATGAAATGGGCGGCTCGGGCAGTCGGCTATGCGTCCCTTGGTTACTTTCCCCTAGACGGTGGAGGCAGGAGTCAGCAGGAGGTGGCACTGGCAGAAGAAAACGAGGAAGAAAGAGCAGAGGAAGGAGACGGATGGGGTGGAACGCTTGCTTCACAGTGCTAATGCAAAGGCAGGCACAGACCCGCCAAGTGTCCCTATTTTCCAGGGACGTCCCTGATTTAGAGAAGCCATCCCGGTTTCTGATTTGTTCCCAGAATGTCCCACTTGTCCTTAAAGGTAAAGGTAAAGGGACCCCTCACTGTTAAGTCCAGTCATGGACGACTCTGGGGTTGTGCGCTCATCTCGCTCTATAGGCTGAGGGAGCCACCATTTGTCTGCAGACAGCTTCTGGGTCATGACTAAGCCACTTCTGGCGAACCAGAGCAGTGCACGGAAATGCCGTTTAATAATAATAATAATAATAATATTTATTATTTGTACCCTGCCCATCTGGCTGGATTTCCCCAGCCACTCTGGGCGGCTTCCAACAGAAATAAAACACAAAAATATCAAACATTAAAAACTTCCCTAAAAAGGGCTGCCTTCAGGTTTTTTCTGAATGTCAGTTAGTTGTTTATTTCCTTGACCTGTGATGGGAGGGCATTCCACAGGGCCCTCCTTCCTGCCAGAGTGGTACCTATTTATCTATTTGCACTGGGACGTGCTTTCAAAGTGGGCAGGAGCTCACCTCATCACGGGGATTCAAACCGCCAACCTTCTGGTCGGCAAGCCCTAGGCTCTGTGGTTTAGACCACAGCGCCACCCATGTCCCACTTTTCCTTAGGATGTCCCTATTTTCATTGGGGAAATGTTGGAGGGTATGGAGCTATCCTAGTGATGTATGGAAGTAAGAGCTGGACCATAAAGAAGGCTGATCGCCGAAGAATTGATGCTTTTGAATTATGGTGCTGGAGGAGACTCTGGAGAGTCCCACGGACTGCAAGAAGATCAAACCTATCCAATCTGAAGGAAATCAGCCCTGAGTGTTCACTGGAAGGACAGATCCTGAAGCTGAGGCTCCAATACTTTGGCCACCTCATGAGAAGAGAAGACTCCCTGGAAAAAACCCTGATGTTGGGAAAGATTGAGGGCACAAGGAGAAGGGGATGACACAGAACAGTGTTCTCAAAGCTATCAACATGAGTCTGACCAAACTGCGGGAGGCAGTGGAAGACAGGATTGCCTGGTGTGCTCTGGTTCATGGGGTCACGCCAGGCACGTCTATCCTTCACTGCCTCTCGCAGTTTGGCCAAACTCATGTTAGTAGCTTCAAGAACACTGTCCAACCATCTCATCCTCTGTCGTCCCCTTCTCCTTGTGCCCTCCATCTTTCCCAACATCAGGGTCTTTTCCAGGGAGTCTTCTCTTCTCATGAGGTGGCCAAAGTACTGGAGCCTCAACTTCAGGATCTGTCCTTCTAGTGAGCACTCAGGGCTGATTTCTTTAAGAATGGATAGGTTTGATCTTCTTGCAGTCCATGGGACTCTCAAGAGTCTCCTCCAGCACCATAATTCAAAAGCATCAATTCTTCGGCGATCGACCTTCTTTATGGTCCAGCTCTCACTTCCGTACATTACTACTGGGAAAACCATAGCTTTAACTATACGGACCTTTGTCGGCAAGGTGATGTCTTTGCCTCCTTATATAGCTACAGCTTAAAATGGAGCTCCAGTGTTGTGCACTAGTTAAAATGGCACTTGTAGGACCTGGGTTCACACCTACCTATGAAGCTCAGTTGATAGCAGGAGGAATGAACTATGTATGCCACCCTCAATTCCTTGGATAAAAGACGTGAGATGATCATGATATCAGATAGCTCAGTTGGCAGAACACAAGACTCTTAATCTCAGAGTTGTGGGTTTGAGCCCCACACTGAGCAAAATTCCTGCATTGCAGAGGTTGGACCAGATGACTCTTGTGATCCCAACTCTATGATTCTAGGATGGTGATAATACTGGAAGCCTTGACAAAGTTTCTAAATGTAAATTTATAGAGTAGACGTCTGGGTGGTGTCGCTGTCCAGCAGGGCTGCCTTTCTAAGAAACAGCTACTTCAGCTACTTCAAGTAAACTCAAACAGGAACCACTTCGTTTAAGAACAACAAATAAGATTTCTTGACCTCCAGGCCCACACTGGCTTCCTCTTCCTCCTCACCTCTACAGGAAGTTCCCTGTTCAGGTACTTTCCCTTACCCCAAGAACTAACACTATACACAGCCAAGGTTAAACAGCTATTATAAATCAGGAGGTCAAGAAATCCCCAACAGCAAATTTCCACCCCCTCACCCAACTACAATTCAGGAGTCTTTCAGGGTGCCAGGAGAGTTAAACTGGGACAAAACTTACATAGCATTTTAATGCTGATCTGCTGCCTGATAGGCAACAAATATCACTTTTATAGAATTCCACTGTAAGAAAATTCTTCAAGAAATTCACTCTTTCTTGGAGTTGCTGTCTTTTCTCACCTTACCTTCTGTGTCAGGGGTCAGCAAACCTTTTCAGCAGGGGGCCGGTCCACTGTCCCTCAGACCTTGTGGGGGGCTGGACTACATTGGGGGGGGGGGGTAAATGAATTCCTATGCCCCACAAATAACCCAGAGATGCATTTTAAATAAAAGCACACATTCTACTTATGTAAAAACACACTGATTCCAGGAACGTCTGCAGGCCGGATTTAGAAGGAGATTGCCTACCCATGTTCTGTGTTGTTGTTTTAGTTATCTCCCTGCTTCTGTTCAGCTCTTTTCTTCTTCAAATGAGCTTGTCTACTGTGCATGGGATTTCCTGGCCTCCTCCTTTTTCTTTCTGTTGCCTGCCTGTGCCTTCTCAAAACCTATAAATTATTGCAGAACATATTGTGATTTTCCTCACACGGCTTCCAGTTGTAGAAAATGCGCCCTGACTTTAAACTTGGCACTCAGAAATGTCATTCCGTGGTTTTTAACTTTTAAGGGAAGATCCCTAGACTCAAGAGCAGAACCGACTTCTGCCTTTGAAGAAGCAGATTCTCGCTCACTCTTTCTTCCTCTATATATCCGTGCACATTTCAAACATCACAGTATTCTTGCCCATCGCCATCTTTGTGGTAAGGATTGCGGCTTTTAATATTTTGTGTGAGGGGGGGAGAAATGCCATTCAGTTCACATTTAAAGGTGAAACTACCTGTTCACACTTTCTGAAACAATTGCAAACTGAAACACGGTCATCCTTTTAAAACGCTCACTTCTCTGAATTTTGCAACCAAGTAAGTGTCTGTGGTCACCCTACCAATGCCAATGGGTTTATTGGCCATGTGAATACTGAAGTAGGATTTTAAATTAAAGTGGCCATGGGAGTGCTGAACTGCCCCATGGTGATTAAAGCAGTTACAATTTTTTTTTAAAAAAAAAACCCAATAATATCATAATGTCAGTTTCAGGGGGATGCTTGCCTAAACAGATATGTCTTCAGGAGCCGGTGGAATGCCAATAGTGATGGGGGTGTCTCGTATTTCAACAGGGAGATGCCAGTGTGTGTGTGTGTGTGTGTGTGTGTGTGTGTGTGTGTGTGAGAGAGAGAGAGAGAGAGAGAGAGAGAGAGAGAGAGAGAGAGAGCGAGCACACCAGAAAAGTCTAAAATGCTTCTAAGGCCAGGAGCATTTAAAATCAGTTATGTGTTAAGGACGCCGTACCGAGATAACCATATATGAAATCAAAGCAGCTGGCTTTGACCCACAAGAAGGGGTGCAAATATGGAAGCCAACAGAAAGAGAATGATGCCTTTCACTTTCAGGAAAACTGTAAAGGAGATGTGATTGAGTAAAAACTAGACAAAACAGCCAGTGTGGTGTAGTGGTTAAGAGCGGTGGACTCGTAATCCGGTGGACCGGGTTCGCGTCCCTGCTCCTCCAAGTGCAGCTGCTGGGTGACCTTGGGCTAGTCACGCTTATCTGAAGTCTCTCAGCCCCACTCACCTCACAGAGTGTTTGTTGTGGGGGAGGAAGGGAAAGGAGAATGTTAGCCGCTTTGAGACTCCTTTGGGTAGTGATAAAGCGGGATATCAAATCCAAACTCTTCTTCTTCTTCTTCTTCTTCTTCTTCTTCTTCTTCTTCTTCTTCTTCGTCATTCAATTAGCCATTGCATGTGTTGCTTAAAAAAAAAAGTGAGGGCCCCTTCCTGGATCAAGACCACAGAAACAGCAAATTTTAATTTTATTTATTGTAAAAATGTATAACCAATCTAATTCATTTTAACTGAAAGCGCAGCCATCATCCATGCCAGGGCTCGAGTCTGGATTGGGGGCCCACAACTACAAACTTATTTTTCAAAAGCCAATCATACAATTGCTAATTGTCTGGTGAGTGTCTTGTTTAGTTTGGCTCAGAGATATGGCATGCACGTATGTGGCTCCTTTAGGCTCTAAATAAATACTAAATAATTGGCAGAAACCCTACCAGATATAATCTGTTTCTGGGTTGTATCTTGTCAGGTTGCGGCTGAGTAGGTGGCTAAATTTTTGGAAGCTTTGGAAACTTTCTCACACACAAGTGAAATGAGCCTGCTACGGATATGCTTCTGCCCTTGGGGTTTATCTGACACGCTAGTTGTTTTGCATAACATAGAGAGCATTTTATTTGAGGGAGGATTCATATATATCCATCGAACCAGCAATGATCAGCAAATGGATGGTAGAGCCCTATACACAGACGCATTGCCCAAAACGAAAGATGAAGAAAGGGATGGAAGATTGCAAAAATGACTCTACAAGCAGAAGTCACTCCCACTGGTTGTCAATAGAATATAATGCCAGTTGTCTATGCCAGGGGTCGGCAAGGTTTCCCAGCCATGGGCCGGATCATTCCCACAGAGATCGTCCGTGGGCCGGACATGTGCAGCGTGATGCCGGAAATCGCATCTGCGCATGTCCACGGTGCCGGAAATCGCTTCTGCGCATGCCTAGACGCCGAAAACCGCGCCTGCACAGAAGTGATTTTCGGTGTCTGGGCATGCACAGATGCTATTTCCGGCACCACTCGGCGAGTCCCTATGCTGCACTGCACCAGTTTAGCGTGGCGTGCGGGGGACTTGCCAAGCGGGCAGCTCGGTGAGCGGGTGGCTTGTGGGCCAGTAAAATGGGATTCGTGGGCCGCATCTGGCCCATGGGCCGGAAGTTGCCGACCTCTGGTCTATGCTGACATCACTGGGGGCACCCTCAACAAGCAAAAAGGCCACCAGAAAACACGTCTGCAAAATACTGTAATGCGGTAAAGAAATTGTGGTTACTATGTCATGTGACAAGTTGGTCACTATGTCATGTGACAGGCAAGTGAGTATTGGCCTTTGCTTGATCTGCTCCAAGTTCAGAGCATGAATAAGAGGCGTAGCCGGAAATTTGGTGATATTTTGTGACTGACTCTCCAAATACCAGCCCACTTTGGCTGTTTGGTGGTTAGGCAGGCTAAAGTTACTGCCAGATCTCAGGAAGAGGAGATAAATTTATTCAAGCAGGAATTAACTGTAGTGCTCCTTCGGATTAGAGTTTTTTTTTCTAAGTCCATATTGATTTTCTGCAGAGGACACACAGCACAATGCTAAGAAGAGTTTAACACTGGTTGTTACAGAAAATGTAAAAACATAATGACCAGAAGCGATGGTCTAAACCTTCAAAGGAAGCTTCCTACAAGCACAATTTCTTTATCGACTGAACCATCCTAGCCAAAACACCTGAAAAACATATTGATCCCAAAGAACTCTTAGCAACAAACTTCTTACTTTTTCTTCAAACTTCGCTAATTATCATCAAATCTCCAATGCTAGTACTAAAAGTGCTGGTGTTCTAAAAAGTTATAAAAGGTGCAAATGTTATGATATGATTTAGACATTCCGGGGGAATGCTAACAGGGGCGGGGTATAATCGACCACATGGCGTGGTGCATGCACACCATTTGAAGGGCAGTGCCCATCAACTTTGGGAGGGAGCTCCGGCCCCCTCAAATATTTTATGGAGGGGCCAAAGACCCCTCGGCCCTTAGGAGTTGGCTCCTATGCTCCCATAGCTTGTTGGTGCTGATAAAGTTGCTTCAGAACAATTAAGAGTGTTGTCATAGTACAAGAGCCTGGGTTCCCTCCTCTCTATAGTCAGAGGGATCTGAAAAGCACTGTGTTCTTGACCCATCAAACAAGGCAGACCACGAAATCCCCGTGTTTTCACTCCTTTTACTTTCCTTTCTTTTCTTCTTTACCTTTAGTTTGTGGTGTAGTGGTTAAGAGCGGTGGACTCGTAATCTGGTGAACCGGGTTCGTGTCTCCGCTCCTCCACGTGCAGCTGCTGGGTGACCTTGGGCTAGTCACACTTCTCTGAAGTTTCTCAGCCTCACTCACCTCACTGAGTATTTGTTGTGGGGGAGGAAGGGAAAGGAGAAAGTTAGCTGCTTAAATGGAGGCAGTGAGAGATTTCACTTTCTTGGGTTCCATGATCACTGCAGATGGTGACAGCAGTCACGAAATTAGAAGATGCCTGCTTCTTGGGAGAAAAGCAATGACAAACCTAGACAGCATCTTAAAAAGCAAAGACATCACTTTGCCGACAAAGGTCCGTATAGTTAAAGCTATGGTTTTCCCAGTAGTAATGTACGGAAGTGAGAGCTGGACCATCAAGAAGGCTGATCGCCGAAAATGGATGCTTTTGAATTATGGTGCTGGAGGAGACTCTTGAGAGTCCCATGGACTGCAAGAAGATCAAACCTATCCATTCTCAAAGAAATCAGCCCTGAGTGCTCACTAGAAGGACAGATCCTGAAGTTGAGGCTCCAGTACTTTGGCCACCTCATGAGAAGAGAAGACTCCCTAGAAAAGACCCTGATGTTGGGAAAGATGGAGGGCACAAGGAGAAGGGGACGACAGAGGATGAGATGGTTGGACAGTGTTCTCGAAGCTACTAACATGAGTTTGGCCAAACTGCGAGAGGCAATGAAGGATAGGCGTGCCTGGCGTGCTCTGGTCCATGGGGTCACGAAGAGTCGGACACGACTGAACGACTGAACAACAACAACAACAACAACAAAAGCGGGATATCGAATCCAAACTACTCCTCCTCCTCCTCCTCCTCCTCCTTCTCTTCTTCTTCTTCTTCTTTTCTTTACCTTTAGATAGGAAGCCTGCAGGAAAGGCCTATGCTATATCTAATACACATCCCCTAGCAGTTTTGAGAAGGGTCAATCCCCGTCATCTGCAGAGAGACTCCTGCCTGAAATCCTAGAGAGTCACTGCTGGTCAGTTTAGACAATACTGAGCTAGATAGACCCAAGGTCTGACTTGGTATAATAAGGCAGCTTCTAATGTTCCTAAATCACCAAGGGGGGGGGGGTTTCAAAGAAAAACAAAAGGATGCATTGTTTATTATGATGCACTTTTAGGACCCTGTAATATTATCAATAAATTATGTTTGTCCTTAACACAGAAAGATTGTTCTCTACTAATTGTGAACATAAAACAAGGGGGGAAAGCATTAACAATATGTTGCATGCATCTTATTTTGGGAAATAAGAGCACTAAATTATGTCTGTGCATTGTTTTATCTAAGAGTGTACAAAAATGTTTTTGCAGCAATGATATATTGAATTAATACACTTCTGCAGGCCTGGAATCTGAATCAGTGAGGTATATTTTATTGCTCACTTGAAGCAACCAAAAAACAGTAGATGCCTAAACATAGCAAAAATTAATAACCATCTGTTTATTTCATTCCAGTCGATGAGGATGTCACATGTAAACAAGTATATTTTTATGTAATGAGAATAATTTTGTCGTTTTAAGAGAGATTTGAATCTAGGTGTTTTCTTCTTCTTTTTAATCAGATTTGTATGAGGATTATCCATAAATTATATCACACAATAATTGCACAGCACATCAATTGCAAGGGGACAGAAGTGGTGTGAGAAGGGGAGAGAGTTAATATGGGTTAAAATAAGGAAAGGGTAAAAAAGGGAGGGGAGTGCTCCCTGCTTATTTAACTTATATGCAGAATTCATCATGCGAAAGGCTGGACTGGATGGATCCCAAACCGGAATTAAGATTGCCAGAAAAAATATCAATAACCTCAGATATGCTGATGATACTACCTTGATGGCAGAAAGTGAGGAGGAATTAAAGAACCTTTTAATGAGGGTGAAAGAGGAGAGCGCAAAATATGGTCTGAAGCTCAACATCAAAAAAACTAAGATCATGGCCACTGGTCCCATCACCTCCTGGCAAATAGAAGGGGAGAAATGGAGGCAGTGAGAGATTTCACTTTCTTGGGTTCCATGATCACTGCAGATGGTGACAGCAGTCACGAAATTAGAAGACGCCTGCTTCTTGGGAGAAAAGCAATGACAAACCTAGACAGCATCTTAAAAAGCAAAGACATCACCTTGCCAACCAAGGTCCGTATAGTTAAAGCTATGGTTTTCCAGTAGTAATGTACAGAAGTGAGAGCTGGACCATCAAGAAGGCTGATCGCCGAAGAATTGATGCTTTTGAATTATGGTGCTGGAGGAGACTCTTGAGAGTCCCATGGACTGCAAGAACATCAAACCTATCCATTCTCAAGGAAATCGGCCCTGAGTGCTCACTAGAAGGACAGATCCTGAAGTTGAGGCTCCAGTACTTTGGCCACCTCATGAGAAGAGAAGACTCCCTAGAAAAGACCCTGATGTTGGGAAAGATGGAGGGCACAAGGAGAAGGGGACGACAGAGGATGAGATGGTTGGACAGTGTTCTCGAAGCTACTAACATGAGTTTGGCCAAACTACGAGAGGCAGTGAAGGATAGGCGTGCCTGGCGTGCTCTGGTTCATGGGGTCACGAAGAGTCGGACACGACTGAACGACTGAACAACAAAAAACTCCAGGTAGGACTGAGAAAAGATCCCTGTCTAAAATCCTTGGGAGCTGCTGCCAGTCAGAAGATAATACTGAGCTAGAAGGACGAGCAGCCTGCCTTTCTATATAGGAGTGTGCTGGGCAGCAAAATGTTCTGATGCAAATGCACTGTTGTTTCCACTGAGCAAATGGAGAGGGGCCATTGTCAGGGACCATGCTGAGGAGGGCTGCACTGAGGAACAATGGTGGGAGCCACCCCCTTCCCCTGATCCTGATCCTGAATCTCCCCAGGAGCAGGAGGACATCATAGGTTTGGAACAGTGGTTTGCAGAGGGGCATAGTTCAGAAGGCAGAAGCTGGGAAATACCGGGTGGGAAACAACGAGGAGAAGAAACACTGGAAGAGAGAGGGTTAACGGATTCACGGTCTCTGGATAGCATCCAACCCCCTTCTCCAAAGTCACAGAGAGCTCAGAAAGTGTCAGAACAGAAAGTGCAGAGGGTATAAACTCAGATTAGAAGACATAGGAGTGACGTAGATTAAAAGGGACGGAGGGGGTGTAAGCCTTAACGGGGAGCACCGCCATTCTAGGTAGACGGATTCTTTTGCCTCTCACTGTGAAAATTAAGGAATCTAACTGGTAAGACATTCCTTTCGTTTGATGTCTTCTTATTTACTGCCATGGGGGAGGAAGCCAATTCCCCAAGGCCTGACAGCCCTCCATATTGCCTTTTGAGACGCTGGATGCAAATGCCAGCATACTACAATTCCTGAGAGAGCCAGCAGAAGCAATTCACTTTGGCTTTCTTACTGAATAATAATGTTGACTGAGCAACTGTAAGCATAAAGTTGTAACACAATTCGTAAATTAGAGACGCTTCTCAAATGGACGTCCTATATTTTAATTTTTTTAATTTTTATTGCAAAGTAAATACATCAATACCAAACCATACATAAAGAATAATATAAAGAAAGAAAAAATAGAGAAGAAAAAGAAGGGGGGGAAAGGCAAAGTAAAGTAGTCAGTAAAAGAATAAAGAAAAGTATAATATTTCAATACGATAAGCACTATTTTACAAAATAATAGTAATAATAGTCTTCCATCACTCTCACAACACGTCCCTTCACATTTCATATTTTATCTGTATTTCAATATTATTTTCATCTTAATATATAGATATGTATAAATGTATACCGTATTTTTCGCTCCATAAGATGCTCCGGACCATAGGGCGCACCTCGTTTTTAGAGGAGGAGTAAGCTTACTAACTTACTCAAACTTACTAACTTACGCAAACTTACTAACTTACGCAAGCATACTAACTTACGCAAACTTACTAACTTACGCAAACATACTAACTTACGCAAACTTACTAACTTACGCAAACATACTAACTTACGCAAACTTACTAACTTACGCAAATATACTAATTTACGCAAACTTACTAACTTACGCAAACTTACTAATTTACGCAAACTTACTAAAACTTACTAACTTACGCAAACTTACTAAAACTTACTAACTTACGCAAACTTACTAACTTACGCAAATATACTAACTTACGCAAACTTACTAACTTACGCAAACTTACGCAAACTTACTAACTTACGCAAACATACTAACTTACGCAAACTTACTAACTTACGCAAACATACTAACTTACGCAAACTTACTAACTTACGCAAATATACTAACTTACGCAAACTTACTAACTTACACAAACTTACTAACTTACTAACTTACGCAAACATACTAACTTACTCAAACTTACTCAAACTTACTAACTTACGCAAACTTACTAACTTACGCAAACTTACTAACTGACGCAAATATACTAACTTACGCAAACTTACTAACTTACGCAAATATACTAACTTACGCAAACTTACTAACTTACGCAAACTTACTAACTTACTCAAACTTACGCAAACTTACTAACTTACGCAAACTTACTAACTTACGCAAACTTACGCAAACTTACTAACTTACGCAAACTTACTAACTTACGCAAACTTACTCAAACTTACTAACTTACTCAAACTTACTAACTTACGCAAACATACTAACTTACGCAAACTTACAAACTTACGCAAACATACTAACTTACGCAAACTTACTAACTTACGCAAATATACTAACTTACGCAAACTTACTAACTTACACAAACTTACTAAAACTTACTAACTTACGCAAACTTACTAACTTATGCAAATATACTAACTTACGCAAACTTACTAACTTACGCAAACTTACTAACTTACGCAAATATACTAACTTACGCAAACTTACTAACTTACACAAACTTACTAACTAAGAAAATATCAAAAGAAGACCAAGAGCAATTAGATGCAGAAATAACGGAGGAAGAATTGAAGGAAGCAATTAAAAAACTAAAAATTGGGAAAGCTCCGGGCCCCGATGGCCTAACGGCAAAATATTACAAAGATTTAGCACCACACTTGATACCTGCTATGCTGGAAGTAATGAATAAGACTCTAATGAATGGACGAATCCCAGATTCATGGAAGGAGGCATTTATTACGGTGATCCCAAAACAAGATACCGATTTGACAAATGTTAAAAATTACCGGCCAATTTCGTTGTTAAATCTTGATTATAAATTATTTACGGATATTTTAGCTCAAAGATTAAAGAAAACATTAAATAAGCTGATACACAACGACCAAACTGGCTTTTTACCCGGCCGCCAAATGAAAAATAATATAAGAATAATAGTGGATATGATTGAATATTTGGACCTAAAAATAGATAAAAAGGCGACCCTGATTTTTATTGATGCAGAAAAGGCGTTCGACAACGTCTCTTGGCAATTTATGTTAAAGATATTAGGAAAGATGGAATTTGGGGAAAAGTTTATAAATGGAATTAAAGCCATCTATTCGGACCAATCTGCAAAATTAATTATTAATAGTGCATTAACAGAGGATATCAAGATAACAAAGGGGACAAGACAAGGTTGTCCCATATCCCCACTTATATTTATTTTGGTTTTAGAGATCCTGGCAAATAAAATAAGAGGAGAAAAAGATATCAAAGGAATAAAAATCGGGAAGAGAGAATTTAAACTAAAGGCGTTTGCCGATGACCTTGTGATTACATTGGAGGAACCACAAAGGAGTATGGAGAAATTGTTGAAGGTGATAGAAGAATTTGGGAGATTGGCTGGTCTTAAGATAAATAAAGGGAAAACCAAAATGCTAACAAAGAACTTGAGCAAGGAGGAGACCGAAGAGTTGCAAGAAGTATATGGCATTATGGCAACTAAGAAGATTAAGTATTTGGGAATTTGGCTCACTCCAAAAAACATAAATCTGTTTGGAGACAATTATGTCCCGATATGGAGAGAAATCAAAAAAGATTTAGAAACATGGAGCAGATTAAAGTTGTCCTTTTGGGGAAGGATAGCAAGTATAAAAATGAATATTCTACCAAGAATATTATTTCTCTTCCAAATGCTACCCGTGGTTAAAGGGACAAGCCAAATCAGGGAATGGCAAAAAACATTATCAAAATTTGTCTGGCAGGGAAAACCGCCCAGGATAAAACATAAACTATTGGTGGACAAAAAGGAGAGAGGCGGTTTTGGACTGCCTGATTTGAAAATATATTATGAGGCGTCATGCTTGATTTGGATTAGGGAGTGGATGTTACTAAAAAATAAAGAAATTTTGGATTTGGAGGGATTTAACAACAGATACGGGTGGCACTCATATTTGTGGCAAAATAAAGTAAAAGTTCACAAAGAATTTTTAACTCATGTGTTTAGAAAGCCACTATATGAGGTGTGGGAGAGGTTATCCCCAACGGAAATTTTGACGTTAAAAAAAATCAACACCGAAGACAACTGGATAACATATGAAGAACTGCTAGTAGATACGGAGAAAGGATGGAAAATTAGACCTTTTCAGCAAGTGGCAGATAAATTTACAGGTTGGATTCAATACTTTCAAGTAAATAATTTATTTAATGAAGAGAAAAGAAAGGGAAATTTCGACAAAAAGAAATCTAAATTTCAGGTGGAAATACTGGAGGGAGGCGAGAAACTGTTATCTAAAATGTATAATTATTTGGTGGAGTGGTACACAAAGGACGAGGAAATAAAAGAAGTTATGATTAAATGGGCCATAGATGTAGGACATAACATCCAGATGGAAGCGTGGGAGAAATTATGGAACCACCATTTAAAATTCACTGCTTGTACGTTATTAAAAGAAAACATCATGAAAATGATGTATCGCTGGTATTTAACTCCAGTGAAACTAGCAAAAATGTACAGGAAAAATAATAAGAGGTGTTGGAAGTGTGATAAAAAAGATGGAGAATTCTACCATATGTGGTGGGCATGTGGAAAAGTTAAAACATTTTGGGAGACCATATATAATGAGCTAAAAAAAATATTCCAATACACATTTCCAAAAAAACCGGAAGCTTTCTTGCTGGGGATGGTGGGAAATGAAATCAAAAAGAGAGATCAAAGATTTTTCCTATACGCAACCACCGCAGCAAGAATCCTGCTAGCCCAGAATTGGAAAACACCAAATTTACCAAAGGTAGAAGAGTGGAGAAGGAAGCTATTGGAATATTTAGAAATGGCTAAATTAACAAGTAGAATAAGAAATCAGAGAGATCAGCAGATAGATGTGGATTGGTGTAAATTCCTAGAATATTTAAAAGACAATAGAAATGTGTAATTCACTTACAGGTGTGACGAAAACTCTTGCAAAACAGCAGAAGGGAAAAAGGAAAATTTAGAAGAAATATTTTGACGGATTTAATCAGATAAAATTAAAGAAAAGCGAACGAATGAGGTATCTTGGAAAACTAATGTAGAGGTGGAGGGAAGTCAAAAAACTCGGCAGAGTTTAAGCTAGTCAGCAAACCATATAATATGATAAAAGTGTATATATTTTTTGTTCATTTATGTGTTTAGTTTTGTTGTTGTTTATTTGTTTTTAAGATGCAAAACAATAAAGAAACTGTTAAAAAAAAAAACTTACGCAAACTTACTAACTTACACAAACTTACTAACTTACGCAAACTTACGCAAACTTACTAACTTATGCAAACTTACTAACTTACTCTAACTTACTAACTTACGCAAACATACTAACTTACGCAAACTTACTAACTTACTCAAACTTACTAACTTACTGAAACTTACTAACTTACTCAAAGTTACTAACTTACGCAAACTTACTAACTTACGCAAACATACTAACTTACATAAACTTACTAACTTACGCAAACATACTACCTTACGCAAACTTACTAACTTACGCAAACATACTAACTTACGCAAACTTACTCTAACTTACTAACTTACGCAAACTTACTAAAACTTACTAACTTACTCAAACTTACTCTGACTTACTAACTTACCCAAACTTACTAACTTACTCAAACTTACTCAAACTTACTAACTTTCTAAAACTTACCGTATTTTTCGCTCCATAGTACAAACCAGTACAGACCAGTAAGCACCAGTACAAACCAGTACGCACCAGCAAGTAATAGGAAGCAAGAGGAAAGCCAACCAGTACAAACCAGAGGGGGACTCATTGGGGGTGGGGTGACAAGAAATTTTCCGCACCAGGTACCACCTGACCTTCCTACGCCTCTGCCTAAATGATATGAAGTGCCAGAACAACCTGGCCACAATAAGGAAATTTTGCCCATGTTATGACTAACATGCCCTTCTGACTTGCACTCTTTATAAAAAAGACTTGATGAATGAGGTTATCACCCTTCTTTTATTGTCCATTCCGGGTCGCCCAACCACTGCCACAGTGTCCTTTCTCTTGGCAGATCAAGATGAGAAGGTGACAGAAAAGGTTGCAAGGTTTTTAGCTGGGGCAATCAGACTAAGATCCACTATTTGACTATTGATTCAAAACCCTAAAATATATTTTATATAATTGACTTTTCATTTCTATTCTTTGTATATTGTATTGTTGTTTTATTACTAGGGCTGATGGCTGACACAAATAAATAAATATTCATTCATTCATTCATTCATTCATTCCTGCTCGCATCTAGAAAGCAATGAAAAATCATCTGCAGGGTCCTTTTAGAAATATAGTTTGGAGGTTGGATGGGAAGTGTTGTGTATTGATTCAAGGGTTATAATATCTGTATTATTATTATTGTCTGTATTCACATTAGGGGAAAGTAACTGCCTTCCTGTTCCAGAAGGAACAGCTACTATTGGTTCATTCAAGTTGCTGCATTTGGATCCTCAGTCTTATTGGTTCCCACCAAAAGGCAGCTTTGATATTGCTTGAGATTGTTCCCTCCAAAATGTATCCTTTCTAGCCAGTCTTTCTGTCCCTATAAATGTAGCATCCCTCTCCTCAGTTCCCCAGTCTTGTTTGTCTGAATAAAAAGTGTTACATGAAGAAGCTGTCTCCTGCCTGCTACGTCAGAGCTGAGATCACTTGCTGAATCACGATCCCCACGTTACAACCGGAAGGATGAACTGAAAGCTGAGGTGCTCTGAAAATGTGATCCTATGCCCAATATGCACTTGCACAGAGACACATAAATGCACACACTTCTCTATGCACTTATGCTCACAGCGACAAATGAAACACCAATCCTGCTCTTTACATAATGCACATCCTCAAATCACTGGGAAAGAAAACTGCACTTTAAAAATTTTTTGATAATATATCACTCAAAATAAATAACACCAATTGCTTAGTGAGTGTACATTTTTAAAGATAACCATCAGCCTACTGTTAAAGGAGATACTAAACTATTAAGATGCAACAGCAACAGAAGATTGAGGCTTAAATCCTTCCAACTTAAAAAGCTTCCTTATGCCCCTGAGACTTACTTTTGGTTATTGCAGATTTAGTTTATCATACTTTTTACCATCAAAGGAGGAGCCATTTGGATTTTTCTGCCTCAGATACGAAAACGTCACAATAAACAACTGTTTAATGTGTACGGCTGGAAATCAGATAAAAAGTGTATATTCAAAAGTATATATATATTCCAGCGTAATTCGCCGTAAACTCAAAATATTGTCTTGGAGATTTCAAAGTAAGACATAACAAAGGAAAGCAACTACAGAATGCACATTTAACAAAATAATTATCTTAATCGTTTCGAAATAAAGCATTGCTAAAGGAAGTCAAATATAAGACACGTTTAAAGAAGCATAATTAGCAAGAGAATAAGGTATTATCTTAAACATAGAACATATCTGCTTCTGTTGCTGCTACTGCTGCCGATAGTGGTTCGTGGCAGGTGGCGGTTGTGGAAGCTGGGGCTCATTGCAACTGTTCCAGTCCATTTCCAGTGTACAGTGGTACCTTGGTTCTCAAACTTGATCCGTTCCGGAAGTCTGTTCCAAAACCAAAGCGTTCCAAAACCAAGGCGCGCTTTCCCATAGAAAGTAATGCAAAACGAATTAATCCATTCCAGACTTTTAAAAACAACCCCCAAAACAGCAATTTAACATGAATTTCACTCTCTAACGAGACCATTGATCCATAAAACGAAAGCAATTATCAATGTACTGTACTATAAAATAAATAAGACAGTATTGTAGATGATAAAAAATTAAATTACCGTGTTTTTTTTCTTACCTGCACTGATGATAGTCATTGTTTGGAGAGGGGGGGGCTTTTATCCATTTCCGCAGTCACACAATCAATGTGGGGTGCCACAGGGTTCTGTCTTGGGCCCAGTCTTATTCATCATCTTTATCAATGACTTGGATGATGGGCTTGAGGGTATCCTGATCAAGTTTGCAGATGACACCAAATTGGGAGGGGTGGCTAATACCCCAGAGGACACGATCACACTTCAAAATGACCTTAACAGATTAGAGAACTGGCCCAAAGCAAACAAGATGAATTTTAACAGGGAGAAATGTAAAGTACTACACTTGGGCAAAAAAAATGAAAGGCACAAATACAGGATGGGAGACACCTGGCTTGAGATCAGTACATGTGAAAAGGATCTAGGAGTCTTGGTAGACCATAAACTTGACATGAGTCAACAGTGTGATGCAGCAGCTAAAAAAGCCAATGCAATTCTGGGCTGCATCAATAGGAGTATAGCACCTAGATCAAGGGAAGTAATAGTACCACTGTATTCCGCTCTGGTCAGACCTCACCTGGAATACTGTGTCCAGTTCTGGGCACCACGGTTCAAGAAGGATACTGACAAGCTGGAACGTGTCCAGAGGAAGACAACCAAAATGGTCAAAGGCCTGGAAACGATGCCTTATGAGGAACGGCTTAGGGAGCTGGGTATGTTTAGCCTTGAGAAGAGAAGGTTGAGGGGTGATGTGATAGCCATGTTCAAGTATATTAAAGGATGTCATATGGAGGAGGGAGAAAGGTTGTTTTCTGCTGCTCCAGAGAAGCGGACACGGAGCAATGGATTCAAACTACAAGAAAGAAGATTCCACCTAAACATTAGGAAGAACTTCCTGACAGTAAGAGCTGTTGGACAGTGGAATTTGCTGCCAAGGAGTGTGGTGGAGTCTCCTTCTTTGGAGGTCTTTAAGCGGAGGCTTGACAGCCACCTGTCAGGAATGCTTTGATGGTGTTTCCTGCTTGGCAGGGAGTTGAACTGGATGGCCCTTGTGGTCTCTTCCAACTCTATGATTCTATGAATCAATCCGTAGCTGAACTGGGTTCCACACAGTCACAAAAAAACAAATGAACCAAAAAAGCCTCAAAAAGAAAAACGCAAAATAAATAGCAAAAACTAAGACACCAAACTTAATCCATTCCGGAAGTCCATTTGACTTCTGAAATGTTCGAAAACCAAGGTGCAGCTTGTGATTGGTGCAGGAGTCCCGGAAACAATAGCCGACAGCCACATCAGACGTTCAGCTTCCAAAAACCGGAACACCTACTTCTGGGTTTTCGGCGTTTGGGAACCAAGGCATTTGAGAACCAAGGTTCCACTGTAATAGAATCACCAGCAAGTGCTATGGTCCCTTTAGGATGAACCACAAATGTACACTGAGATACTGTTTTGCCACACACATTGTATTCCCCCATTTTTTTGGTGTGCCAGTAACATAGTTCACAGCCACAACATACTTTCAAAGCATATTTAAATCACATGGCTTCTCCAAAATATACATGAGGAATTGAAAAGAATGTTCAAAATAACAATTAGTTAAAAACCGGAAGCATTCCTTTTAGGAATTGTAACAAATGACATCCCCAAAGACATGAAGATAGTTTTTCTATATGCAACAACCGCCACTAGGTTATTGGTTGCTAAAAATTGGAAATCAGAAGAAGTACCATCAGTGGCAGATTGGCAACTTATTTTTATTTTTATTTTTGAAATGATTGGATTAGCAAAAATGACGGCAACAATTAGAATGCAATCTAACCAAAATCTCACACAGGAATGGAAGTGTGTAGACGAATACATGATTAAAAGATGCTCAAACAAAAATTCATTGATATGTATAGACTGATCTCACAAAGTGAATTTAAATAGATATACAAGAATGTACAGTGGTGCCCCGCTAGACGAATGCCTCGCTAGACGAAAAACTCGCTAGACGAAAGGCATTCGCTAGCGGAAGGCTGTCTCGCAAGACGAAAATGTCAATGGGCTTGCCTCGCAAGATGAAAAAAAATTTTTTTTCGTGAAACCGCTATTTTCCCGTTGGTGCTTCGCAAGACGAAAAATTCGCCATATGACAACACTCGCAGAACGAATTATTTTCATCTTGCGAGGCACCACTGTATGTTTAATTATTAAGATACAAAAATACAATCACAATAATAAAGTTATAAAATGAAAAATTAGGAAATCACGCTCGGGTGGAGGGAAGACATAGGGTAAGACAAGAAGGAAGTAAGAAATGACTAAATGTTGATACATGATGAAATGAAAAATGTGAATTTACAAGTATAATGTATATGTGATATTATGTAAACATTTTGTATATGTATTGAGATATCAATAAATAAATAAA
The DNA here is from genome assembly GCF_009819535.1 of Lacerta agilis. NCBI lineage: Eukaryota > Metazoa > Chordata > Lepidosauria > Squamata > Lacertidae > Lacerta > Lacerta agilis. The sequence continues at coordinate 61,269,691 of NC_046321.1, forward strand.
TAAAAGGCGGAGAAATCACATGGCTTCCCCAAAAGAATCCTAGGATCTGTAGTTTACCGTTGCAGAGTTACAATTCCCAGTACCCTGAACAAATCTGAGGAAGCCATGTGCTTTAAACCTGCATTAAATGTGCTTTAAATGTATGGTGTAAAGTGACCAAGGCTAAGACACATTTTCAAAACTCATTTGCAAAAGGGGATATAATATTCCACGAGCAAATTAAACACCCTTTTCTGTTTTATTAGTAACAGCGTTTTCAGAGAGAGCTTTTTGAAGGTTCAAAAAAGAGTTCACTTACCTCTTAATCATCCTTATAACAATCCCATATAGTAGGTTGTAATCCACATTTTATAGGGGGTGGACCCGAGATTTACCAGAACTGCTATAGCTATAGCCACCTGGGGACTTCGTTATTTGCAGCAACTGGAAATCTGATAGGTGGCATTTCTCTGAACTATTCCGTTTTTCTGGAATGCCACACTCAGATCCGCAATATGGCAACAACCACCACACTATTGTATATGAACGAGGCACACAGCCCTCCAACACTTATCCTATAATGAAATACAGCTCCCTCAGGAGAACCAAATGAGTAGAAATGTTTTGTTGCCACATTGCAAAGTCATGTCCAATTTTCTCTCCATTCTCGCCCTCTAGATTTCCTTGAAACCTACCTACTTTCCACAGCAGTACGTGTCCCCCACCCCATATACATTACCTTTCATTTCTCCCAGCTGAGCAGCATGTTGTGTTATTTTGCCGAGAGTTCCAAATTTCCCAGCCTTCTTTGAAATGAGTTTGCTGTACTCTCAAATACACCAAATGAAAGCGGTTAACCCCACTCCAAAGAAGGATTGCATGTGATTTCCAGTGCAATTACGGCTAAATACTCAGAGTAAACTGCAGGGTTTTTTGTCCTGCAAAGAAACAGACTGGATTGAATGGTTTAGATGTTTTAGAACTGGAATTCTTCTCACCCCACCCACATCCAACTCAGGAAAGAAAAGCCCAACTCCGTGAAGAAGAAAGAAAACCTGTTTCTTCCAGAGAAACATCTCAAATAAACTGGAAAACAAGGCACTCTTTTGGAACAGTTGCTTTTGGAATTGGGATTTTATTTCATTTCAGGTAAAATATTTCTAGAGCTGAACACCTTGCGCTATCTAAAACACTGCCTTAACCAAGGTTGCAAACAGCTTGGGCCACACTAGAAGCGGCACTCGATTGTGGCTATTTTTGTGTGTGTGTGTTTTATTTATTTCATAGATTTTATAAACTGCTTTTCATCAGGGCAGTGTGCAATAATTGAACAACAGGCCAAGATCAATTAAAATCAGTTCCATACACTGCAACATTATTACACTAAAACAGCATAGTAAGGTAAAGGGTAAAAGGACCCCTGACCATTAGGTCCAGTCGCGGACGACTCTGGGGTTGGGGTTGCAGCGCTCATCTCGCTTTATTGGCCGAAGGAGCCGCCGTACAGCTTCCGGGTCATGTGGCCAGCATGACTAAGCCGCTTCTGGCGAAACCAGAGCAGCACACGGAAACACCATTTACCTTCCCGCTGGAGCGGTACCGATTTATCTACTTGCACTTTGACATGCTTTCGAACTGCTAGGTTGGCAGGAGCAGGGACTGAGCAACGGGAGCTCACCCCGCCGCGGGGATTTGAACCACCGACCTTCTGATTGCCAAGCCCCAAACTCTGTGGTTTAACCCACAGCGCCACCCACGTCCCTAAAACAGCATAGTAGAAAACAGCAAACCCCTAAGGTGGAATTAGTCAGTTCCTCCAAAGGCCTGGTAGAACTAGACAAGAGCAATGTCACCATCCACACCTACAAAGAGACAGAATTCCAGAGTTGGGATGTACCATCTTGCATCCGAACATGACACACTCCAGCAAGACCCAGCAGTCTACCTCAGAGTCGAGGAAACTTCCCCTCCTCTGGAAGTTCTCAATGAAAAGCAACTACTTTCCATAAATCTGCTTTTCCATCCACGGAGGAAAACACTGTCATCCTCCAGGAAGAAAAACACTTGGGCTATACCGTAATTTTTAATCAATAAACTGTGTGGGGAGAGTGGTTTAAGCAGTTCTTCTCCACATGCAGCTTGTTTCCTGCTTGGGGAGGAAACCTTCCCAGGATGCTTCTCATTCAGCAAAAAGAAAAGTGCCACCGATATCTGTGTTATCTACACATGACATTGTGAATGCTTCCAGTGTGAATGAGAGCCAGTGTGGTGTAGTGGTTAAGAGCAGTAGACTCGTAATCTGGGGAACCGGGTTTGTGTCTCCACTCCTCCACATGCAGCTGCTGGGTGACCTTGGGCTAGTCACACTTCTCTGAAGTCTCTCAGCCCCACTCACCTCACAGAGTGTTTGTTGTGGGGGAGGAAGGGAAAGGAGAATGTTAGCCGCTTTGAGACTCCTTTGGGTAGTGATAAAGCGGGATATCAAATCCAAACTCTTCTTCTTCTTCTTCTTCCTGAACATACAGCAATTCACAAAACAAAACATATCTGTAACATGTGATGGGCTCGTTTATATTCCCCCTGCCTCAGCACAAAATGACTGTGGACATTCAGGGCTCAAAGACACATTAGTCTAGGCTGGGGTTCAAGCATGGATCCCGTGAGCCAGAGCCGTCTTTCCCATTGGTCTTAGTGGTTCGTTGTGCCAGGGCGCCGGCCTCTCAGGGGCGCCCCAGCGAGTGGGGGAGCTGCGCGGCTTTGCCGGCAGCCTCCCCTTTCCCTGCACGCTCGCCAGCTGCTCCCCGCCAACTATGTGGCTGGTGGGCATGCAGCTTCCCTCCCAAGCCCCTGCATCTGCTAAAGACGGCCCTGCTCCTGGTCGTTGTCCTCCTCCTGCTTCCTGGCGAAAGGCGGTATGTAGCCTCCCCGGGCTGCCTACTCAGGTGCCCCAACGCCGAAGAGCATGTCCACCAGCACATTTTCCTGCTTGATCGCTGCCACCACGCCAGAGGGATCTTTGCACCACGGCGCCGAATATGCTTAAGACGGCCCTGCTGTGAGCGTTACAGCAACATCAGATACTCTCCTCTTAGTTCTTGCCAAGACTCTTTCCCAACTTTTTTTTTTAACTGAGGGTATTGTCTTTCATCTTGTAGACATGCTGGCTGCTTTTTGCCTGTGTTTTATTTGTTTTGGGGTATGTGTTGGTGTTGTTCCTGTTTGAGGGCACTGCCAGCTTTTCTTCTGTGCAATGTTGTGGTGCCCACAAGTTTCTTAAGATTTCAAAATGTGCTCGAGAGTCCAAAATGGATCCCCTGGGGCCCAAACCCATTGAAGGAATCACCAACTGAGAGCCACCATTCTGGTTCTTCACGATCTAGCCATGTACTGCGCCAAGTAAGTTTTGGTGACAATGCAGGAGGAGTCTTCCATGACACTGCAGGAGAACTGTGGGCAACTCTCAGGCTGTGCAGGCTAGAAGTGTGCGTTCATTTCTTAGGTGGGTGAAAAACCAAAATGTATGCAAAGACCCACTCCCATTCACTTGTAAGGGAAACAAAAATACAGAAGCAAATTGGATAAATGAAAGGAAACCCTTTTATTACATTTGTCCCAGTTGTGTCTCAAAGGATAAATTCGTCAAACTGTTATTGCATTGCTTGGCGAATTGGAATATTCTCACATCCAGGGAACATCCTGTAGGGAACAGGCAGGCCCATCTTACCCATAGACGTTAGTGGCGCAGGGCACCAAGTTCTGGAGGGCACCATGCAAGAGTCCAGAGAACACCGAACGAGCACACTGAGTGAGTGAGGGTGCGTGCGCCACTCCCGCTGAGCATTGGCTCAATTTTCTCCCTTTTAGCCTGAAGGTACACCACTCAGTGGGAGCGGCGCATGCGCCCTCGCTCGCTCGGCGCAGGCCCACTCGCTCGGTGCGCTCCCTGCCGTGGCCACTGCAGCACGAAGCGGCCAGCTGAGCCGGGAGGCGACGCATCCAGCCTATGCTTCTTCCCTACCAGACAAGGCGCCCTCCAGTCGCTGCCCACCTGCTCCAGCCCTAAGAAAAGGTTGACAACTCTGGGAAAGGGGGGGGGCGTCGCTGGAGGGATCTTTGCACCACGGCGCCGGATATGCTTAAGACAATCCTGGGAACAGGTGGGCTGCACTGAAAATAATGTGTCATGAGAACTGTCCAATCTGAAGTGCCAAGCGCTGGAAAGATTAAAGGATGTCGCCCCTTTTAGAATTGCTTATAAAACGGAAAGCCTTTGCCCACTCTGAAACTTGATAGTTCTGATGTCTTTGGGCAGTAGCGCAACACTGAAAATGTAGTTTTATGAACCGCCCTGAGATCTACAGATGAAGTGCAGTATACAAATGTTGTTGCTGTTGTTTGCTTGGCAAGTTCTGAAATTGCCCAGGCGGGCACATTAAATGACCCATGAGAGCAGCAAAATAACCAGACTGTACAATGGTGATGGGATAAAATCAGGCCAAATCTTTATTGACGGCAGCAGGCAGGGGAATGGCTGGCATGGCAATGGGTCCCAGGATCAGTTCATTATTCCACAAGCCCCATGTTGATGGAATGGATCCACTGGGTTTGGATCACTCCAAACCTGTACGGCGAGAGTCGGCCAGTGTTGAACCTTGGTGTGGTGCAAGCCAAGCAAGCAAAGTCTCACTGGAGGACCAGAGTGCAGATTCCAACCAGACAGATACCAAACCCACGCTTGGGTTTTGCCTTGGTCAGTCCTCCCCTTGGGCCCCATAAGGGTGGGGTGATCCTGCCCAATGCCATTTCCGCCGTCATACAAGCAATGTTCTTCCACCTAACAAAGGAAAGCCATAATTTCACTGAGGGAAAGGCCAATGAATAAATAAATAAAAACCAACCAAGTGCCAATAAGGTTGAGAGAGAGAAATCCTTTCCGGTCGTGTCAACCAGCACCCCAAAATTGCTCAGTGAAGGCTCTAACCTGAGGGTGGGCAGGCGGGAAGCTCTCAAAGCAAAATGGCTGTGAGCTCCAGGGGGAGCAGCCTTATATAGGCTTCCCCTTCCCCCTCTTCACCAAGGGCTAATGGGACAGCTTTTTCCCATGAGCCTATCACACAGAGAAGATCCTGGGCAAAACCTTGCACAGCATTTTGCTGCAATCTATGGGCCACAGCACCACCAGGCAAAGGTGTCCCGTGCTTATTGGGCACAGAATGAGGCTGATCAGAAGATAGGCTGGGTTTGTGTCATATAAACACATGTATGCATGTGTATCTGTATGTTGTTGTTGTTGTTGTTGTTCAGTCGTTCAGTCGTGTCCGACTCTTCGTGACCCCATGGACCAGAGCACGCCAGGCACGCCTATCCTTCACTGCCTCTCGCAGTTTGGCCAAACTCATGTTAGTAGCTTCGAGAACACTGTCCAACCACCTCATCCTCTGTCGTCCCCTTCTCCTTGTGCCCTCCATCTTTCCCAACATCAGGGTCTTTTCTAGGGAGTCTTCTCTTCTCATGAGGTGGCCAAAGTACTGGAGCCTCAGCTTCAGGATCTGTCCTTCTAGTGAGCACTCAGGGCTGATTTCTTTAAGAATGGATAGGTTTGATCTTGCAGTCCATGGTACTCTCAAGAGTCTCCTCCAGCACCATAATTCAAAAGCATCAATTCTTCGTATCTGTATGTACTTTTGTACAATACATAGAGGGACTGGGGGAGAGAGGAAAGGACTATCATGCAACTCAAAGCTAAAAACTTGGAGCCAGCCCTGCCCACAGTATACAGTGGTTAAGTACTTCATTCATTCCGGAGATCCATTCTTAACCTGAAACTGTTCATAACCTGAAGCACCAGTTTAGCTAATGGGGCCTCCCGCTGCCGCTGCACCACCAGAGCATGATTTCTGTTCTTATCCTGAAGCAAAGTTCTTAACCTGAAGTGTTATTTCTGGGTTAGCGGAGTCCTTAACCTGAAGCATATGTAACCCGAGGTACTACTGTAATCATATTTGAAGACAGCAGTGCTTTTCCCCTCAGGTCCTCCCGCCTCTCCACTTTGATTTGGTTCCTGCTTCCACTTTCTCACTGCTGGAACTCATGCCCTGTCTCATAGCTAATCGAGGAATAAAGCCACCCAGCGATTCATCTCCAAAACCATCCTTTTTTCAAAAAGTGCTGCATATATAGGATTTGGGCCTGTAAACTGCTGAGCCTTCGGTCTTCTGCGGAGGCACGCTGGCATTCGTCACCAATAATTAGTCACATTGACTTTGATGGGATTGTTGCTCGCATTTCAAGCGAGTGTGCGTTCCAACAGGTCAATAGATCAAGCTAGACTGCTGAACACAGTAACAACCAGTGTCGGACTCCTACTACTTTCGGAGACGTCGATATTTATCTCAGATTTCCCTTAGCGTTAGCTAGTTCGATTTTTATTACAGAGTCCATCTTCATAGAGTTTTCTGTTTGCGACATCTTCAGTGGCAAGTTTTGAGAGCAGACATGATAGATTTGGCACAAAGAGCGTTGCAACAAATGAACCGACCGATGTTAATTGGTAAAACAAAAGTCAAAATACCAAAAAGTGGGAGCTTTCTAGTTGCACAGAGTTCCTTTGGCTGCTTTTCTTACTGAAGCCTTTCCTGATGTATAATTAAAGAACACTATATATATATATATATATACACACACACACACACACACACACTGGTATGAGTTTGGCCAAACTGTGGGAGGCAGTGGAGGAAAGGGGTGCCTGGCGTGCTCTGGTCTATGGGGTCACGAAGAGTCGGACACGACTGAACGACTGAACAGCAAAATTATTCTTATTATTCTTATTATTCTTATTATCATTATTATACCCTGCCCACCTGACTGGGTTTCCCCAGCCATTCAAAACCAGTCTAGGCACATTTTGTAAGGGCGTGTGTGCATGAACACAGGTGTTAATACTTACTTTCAGTGGTGTGAATTTTCAGTGCTGTAAAGTAAATTTGGGGAAATTTTGGTGTGCGGTCAGTGGACTCGGGGGACTGGGCTAGTCCTCTAAATGTCCCTGGTAAATTAGAGTATTATAGTAAAGGTAAATTAGAGTATTATAGTAAAGGTCCATGGGGTCACAAAGAGTCGGACACAACTAAACAACAACAAAGTTGAAGGACCCCTAGACGGTTAAAGGCGACTTTGGGGTTGCGGCGCTCATCTCGCTTTTCAGGCCGAGGGAGCAGGCATTTGTCCGCAGACAGCTTTCCGGGTCATGTGGCCAGCATGACTAAACCTCTTCTGGCGCAACGGGACACCGCGACGGAAACCAGAGCGCACGGAAACAGCATTTACCTTCCCGCTGCAGCAGTACCTATTTATTTACTTGCACTGGTGGGCTTCTGAACTGCTAGGAGCTGGGACAGAGCAACGGGAGCTCACCCCGTCGCGGGGATTCGAACCACCGACCTTCTGATCCACAAGCCCAAGAGAGTCAGTGGTTTAGACCACAGCGCCACCCACGTCCCTGTATTATAGTATTATAATACAGCTCAGTGGACTAGAGGGACTAGGCCAGTCCCCTGAATGTTCCCAGTAAATTGGAGTATTATAGTATTAGAGCCGGGTGCCCTCCTTCCCCAAGCCTAGGAAGCTTCTGTCTACTTAGGGAGGGAGACACAATGTTCCAAGGGGGTCCAAGAGCCCTCCCACCACCTTCCCACCTGGCTTTGGGAAGAAGGCAGGATGGTTCTAACATCCTGCCAGAGTCCTGGAGCCTCCTTCCCAATGCCCAAGGAAGCTTCTGTCTGGCTTAGGGAGGGAGGCACAATTCTCACACGTTACTCCCCCTCCCATTGACCCCAATGCTTATTTTGGCGTGAGCCCTTGGTTTGGATGGCGAAGTGGCACCCATGCCATCAGCCTCAGCTGGCATGCAGCTCCAGTCTCTCTTGTACAGAAATAGTTGCGCTATGGGTATCCATGCTCCTGAAGACTATTCAGAACTTCAGTTGGTTCAGAATCCAGCAGCCAACCCCCCCCCCTTTTTAAAGTTTAATTCTGGTATACATAGCTTATGTTACATATCATTAATCAACCACTAAGTACATTAAATATTAAATATCACTAGCAAGTGTTGAGAAAACTATTAGGAGGAAACATGATGTTAATAGTTCTTTTATTAGTTCAAAAGTTTGAGTTAGATCTTAAAATTTTCCCGCATGACCAGTAAGAGCACTAAACGACGATATTAAAATATCACTACATAATACCAGTAATGCCAAAAAGCAATTATAAATAACTAAATGTTGAAATATCCCGGCAGTAAAATTGTTGACTGGCACTGAGCTTGTATTAAAACATCCTGATAAGTCATTTCCCCCTACAATTCATAGTTTTGAGCTACTGTCCGGGGTATATAACATAACTTTCGACCAGGGCACAAAAGAAACACTTACAAAACAATGAGTTGCAAAATCGTAGCCTACAATTTAGTGGGCACGATACCAAAGGAGAAGGAGCCAGAGAGGGATAAGTTAAATGAACAAATGAGAGGGCCATGGGCACTACATTAAAGTTACCAGATGTTTTTCAATGAATCCAGGGACACATTTCAACTTCAGTGGATTTTGCATGGGGGCTGATTTGTAAATCCGGGGACTTTCCCCAGGAAACGGGGACATCTGGTAACCTTACACTACATGGGGGCAGTTCTATTAAGGTGGGGGATGCAGATGGAAGTTGTCCCTCTCCACGCCCCCTTCCTGAGTCAATGAAAGGGATTTGCTAGCTTCCCTCTCTTTCTAAAGCAGCTAGGCGCTGTTCTTCTGCGAGCCGGCCGCTATACTGAGGCTGTGACACAGGCAGGGTCTTCTCAGTGTTGGCACACAGCTTTGGAATGCTCTCACCAAATAAACTCATTTGTTGCCAGCAGGGCCGTCTCAAAGGGATCAGCTGCCGTGGCGCGACGATCCCTCGGCGCCCCCGGCGGGCTGCCTCTCCGCCCACCTCTCTCCCGCACTGGCCGCCCCTCGGGAGGGGGGTGGGCGAGCGGGGGATGAGGGGCATGGCGCTGCAAGCCGGCCGCCCTCCGGAGCCCCAGCTGGAGCACTGGGAAGGGCGCGCAAAGCCCCGCGCTGCTCCAGCGCCACGCCCCTCATCCCCCGAGGGGAGGCCAGCACGGGAGGGAGGTGGGCGAGCGGAGGATGAGGGGCGTGGCAATGGAGCGGCGCGGGGCGGGGGCAGGTTGGGAAGGGGGCACCCGGTATGCCGGCGGGCTCGTGGGGGCGCCCCTGGGGGGCCCGGCACCCTGACGCACCGCGCCACCCAGCCCCTATGACGAGACGGTCCTGGTTGCCAGGGGCGCCAACAATAGGGGGCAGAAGGGGCTTCGGCACCATTAATATTTGTGGGCAGGGGGCTAAGGCCCCCGCCCAATATTGAGGGCCCCAAAATAGATTGGCCTCCCCCCTCCAAACATGCCCACTGCCCTCCCCCGCCACTGAGGGGAGAGCGCTGGCATGCCAGGCAGAGGCAGGGCACAAAGGATGATCTTTACTCTCTGTGCCCTCCAACCTCTGCCGTCGGCAGGGTGCGATGGGGATCTTTTCAAGGGGGTGCCTGGTTCGTGTGTGTGTATGTCCCCCAACTGCACATGATGTGCATATGACATCATGTGACATTGCACCCCCTCAATGTGGGGGGGCAAGTTGGCGCCCCTGTTTGTTGCCATCTCTGCTAACATTAGGTGCCCCGTTAAGGCAATTTTATTCCCCCAAGCTTTAAATGGATTGTATATTTTAGTCTTGCCTCTGCTGATTTACTGCAATTGCTTCTTGTTGTTTTTCAAATCGTAGAATTTAAAGGTTATCCTGGAAGGTGGGTCGTAATTTTATTGAATTCAACAATAAAAAGAGTTTCTATGATGCAGCCTGGATCCGCGTCATCCCATGCCGTACGTTCTCCTCCAAACTCATTTTTAAACAAAGAAACCTAAGCACAATCCGTCTGCAATTTCTGACTTTGCACTACCATCCTTTAGAGAAAACAGATCATGGTTACTCACCTTTCGAAAAACCAATAATAATGTTTATGTGTGCGGGGAGTGGGGGGATATGATATATTTAATGTGAAGTCACAAGCAAAACCAAATATGTTGGGGACCTGAAGGGAATTTCAAAACAAAACAAAACAAAACACACAGAGAATTGATCCTTTTAAGTCTCTGAGAAGAAACAGCCTAGTACTTCAGAGATAAGGACACATCAGAACTCTAAAGTGATCAAGAGTAAATTTTATTAAAATGTCAAAACTCTGTGCGCGTTTCTGTTTTGAAACCAAATGCACTGTTTTACAGACAATTAGCTGCATAAATAGTTCTACATCCCAAGTCCCTTGCAATCCAATCGGTAATGAGCGTTCCCCCACATCAAATGGGGTGCGCCTTTTTGCGCGGTCGCGAGTAGCCCCATTGGATCACAGGCGCAGCTCCTGGTAGTTGGTCTTGGCTTCGCCTTCCCCAGGTTGGGATACCTGTGGACTCCACCTACTCTAGCAGCCGCTCAATCCCGGCTGGGGAGGTGTTGCCATGGGGATTGGCCAGGTAGAAGGAGGGATTATACAGTACACACAATAGAACTTGAGTCATACCTGGGAAGCGGCCGTTGGATTCAGAGCTTCCCCACCCTCCACTCCCTCAATTGACGCTTACTTTGCAGGTTAACCACCTTTTTTCCACAGCCACGCAGGTGCTGCTATGACAAGGTCACTGTTAAAGGGCCGCAAAGGACTTTCCCTGCATTGGCAGGTTTCGCCTTTCCCACAGCAATTCATCACAACTTTGGTGGTTGTAGGCCTTGGGTGGAATCCTTTAGTCATTTACAAGATGGGGGGGGCGGGGGGCGGTGACCCCCGCCCCCATTGCGGTGGCGATAACAGGGTTCCCGTTAAAGGGGTCTCAGGGGGAGGCACTGCCCTCCCCTTCCAGCAGCAGTGAACATAGGGGGGCAGGCTATCTGCTTGAACATATGTTCTCCAGACTAGCCCACTCCCCACTCATGCTGGATAACCCTGAAGTTACCCAGAACCCCGGCTGGGGGGCTGGGAAGGATAAACGCCCAATGCCTGAGCCAAGGTCTTCCTACATCTGAATATTAATAAAGTTGTGGCCAATTTAATCCCACAGAACGTTGTCACGCGTTGTTATTTCCCTCAGGGGCTGCCCGGGGTACGGGGGACTCCGCCTGGCTGCGCAATGGGAAATAGACATTGCTCAGTGGTAGAACCAATGATTTGAATGCAGAATTTCACAGGTTCGGTCTTCAGGTAGGGCTGAGAAATACTCTTGCCTGAATCCCTGGAAAGTCAGGAAATCCTGAGTAATCCTGAGCTATGACAACAGATGGTCTGACTGGGTATAAGGCAGCTTTTTATCTTCTGCATCCAATCTACCCTCCTGTGTGATTGTGTTTCCGAGCACAATTCAAAATGTTGGTGCCGGACTTTAGAGCCCTAAACAGCCTCACCCCAGTATACTTGAAGGAGTGTCTCCATCCCCATCACTTAGCCCAGACTTTGAGATCCAGCTCTGATGGTCTTCTTGCAATTTCCTCATTGTGAAAAATGAAGTTACAGGGAACCAGGCAGAGGGCCTTCTTGGCAGTGGCACCCACCCTGTGGAATGCTCTCCCATCAGATGTCAAGGAGATAAGTATAACTATATAACCTTTAGAAGGCACCTGAAGGCAAAAAATGTTTAAAATAACCTTTTCTAAAATACTCGAAGCCTTCCTTTAAGGAATTCTAGGTGCCAAAATCAGAAAAGACTATTTATGTATGTGACCATGGCTGCACAGATGTTATTGGCCCGGAGATGGAAAGAAGAAGAAGAAGAAGAAGAGTTTGGATTTGATATCCCGCTTTTCACTACCCGAAGGAGTCTCAAAGCGGCTAACATTCTCCTTTCCCTTCCTCCCCCACAACAAACACTCTGTGAGGTGAGTGGGGCTGAGAGACTTCAGAGAAGTGTGACTAGCCCAAGGTCACCCAGCAGCTGCATGTGGAGGAGTGGAGACACGAACCCGGTTCCCCAGATTACAAGTCTACCGCTCTTAACCACTACACCACACTGGCACATGAAGGCAGTCTTGTAAAGGAACTTTTTAAACATTTGATGCTTTCTTATGCATTTATATTTGTCGGAAGCCGCCAAGAGTGCCTAGGGCAACCCATTCAGACAGTCAGGACACAAATAATAAAATTATTATTATTATTATTATTATTATTATTATTATTATTAAGCTGGTTATGAAACACTAGCAAGTACAGTCCTGACTCTGTGACTATATAATCTGAATTGCATTATTTTATGTCACTCCCAAGGCGTCTATCAACTTTCCACGTGGCTAAAGTTGAGCATTATGATCTATTCCTCTTCCTATCTAGTCTCAGAATTTGGCTGGGTGTTTTTTTGGTTTTTTAAAAATATGTCACTCTGCAGCGTACATTTGTCACTTCCTGTTATCCCACCTCCTGCGCTAAGCTTCTAATCAAAATCTCTTTCAGGAATTGATTGTCATGATAATCCCTTGGCAGTAAAACTGCTGGCATTTGAATTGCTGCTACTGCCTTATTCACCGAGTTAACGTCACTCTCCGGAGGCTTGGTTCACATACTACAAGAGAGCTGAGACCATTTAGTCAATGAGGGAAGCCAGTGGGAGCCCTGTGAGGAATGGAATTGTTCTACTTACAGGAGATGTTCTCTTTCAAGTGACAGAAAATCTCCATTTTACTCTCCTACAATTCATTCTCTCTTGGGCAACTGAAATTTTAATTCCACCCTGAGACTCTTGAGAGTCCCATGGACTGCAAGAAGATCAAACCTATCCATTCTCAAAGAAATCAGCCCTGAGTGCTCACTAGAAGGACAGATCCTGAAGTTGAGGCTCCAGTACTTTGGCCACCTCATGAGAAGAGAAGACTCCCTAGAAAAGACCCTGAAGTTGGGAAAGATGGAGGGCACAAGGAGAAGGGGACGACAGAGGATGAGATGGTTGGACAGTGTTCTCGAAGCGACTAGCATGAGTTTGGCCAAACTGCGAGAGGCAGTGAAGGATAGGCGTGCCTGGCGTGCTCTGGTCCATGGGGTCACGAAGAGTCGGACACGACTGAACGACTGAACAACAACAACAACAATCCTAGGCTAAACCAGCCCTCTGAATGGGGATCACAACAGAAGGGGTTCGGGAATGTAGCTTATTTGGAAACCATGGTTGATTAATGGGGAACAACTGGCTAAAACAACTCTCAGAAGATAGCGAAAGTAGAGAAGCTGTACTTTCGGCCTAGCAGAATAGGAATAGTCATTACATGTCTTTCACTTTTTGCTGCATGTGATATTCTCCAAAGGCGTTCAAAGGGATTAGGCAAGACCCTGATTTAATGGTTGATAGGGAAATTATTGGCAGTGCTGTTTTTCTAGGGGGGGGGGAAAGGTGTCAGAGCTCACCAAGAACTTCTCCCTCGTACTCTTTGAATGGCAATGTCGCCCACCTGAGAAATGCCAAAGCTGAGCTCCCCTGAGCCCCAGCTGCAAAAAAAGGGCTTGCTCTTATTCTACTCGACTTCCAATGACTAGATATCTTGATAGGATCAGAAGGCTGGGAGTGATTTTTCTTTTCTTTTCAGAAACGTATAATTTCCAGATTTGCACCAGTGCTACGCAGGCTGCTCCACTGCCCATAGGATGCCATTTTATTTTAGGCTTCTTTGCACCTGTCAACTTCTTCCATTTCCCATCTGTAAGAATATGAGAAGAGGGTTGCTGGATCAGATCAGCCGTCTATCTCCTCCAGTGGTCTGTTTCCAACAGTGGCCAGCCAGATGCCTCCAGGAAGCCTATAAAGAAGATATGAAGGCAATAAAATCTTCTTATGTCGCGTTGGCATTTTTATCCAATGCCGGGGCAGCTGTAGTACTGACAGCTACTGCACTCGTGGAGAAAAATGACGCTGCCTTATACTGCGTCAAACCATCATCCAACTAGAGGAAGTAGCAACAACCTTCCATGGATCACACAAGAGTTTTCTTTGAGCTCCTACCTGGAGATTCCAGGGACGGAACCCGGGGCATTCAGAACATGTGCTGGGCCACTGAGTTATGGCCCATCCCAGTATTGTTAAGGAATGCAAAGCAATGGGAAAACGATTGCAGAACACTCCAAGTGTCCCTATTTTCCAGGGACAGTCCTGGATTTCTGATTTGATCCCAGAATGACCCCCTTTTCCTTAGGTAAAGGTAAAGGGATCCCTGACCATTAGGTCCAGTCGCGGACGACTCTGGGGTTGCGGCGCTCATCTCACTTTACTGGCCAAGGGAGCCGGCGTACAGCTTCCAGGTCATGTGGCCAGCATGACTAAGCCGCTTCTGGTGAACCAGAGCAGCGCACGAAAATGCCATTTACCTTTCCGCCGGAGCAGTACCTATTTATCTACTTGTACTTTGACGTGCTTTCGAACTGCTAGGTGGGCAGGAACTGGGACTGAACAAGCCACAGTGACACCTACGTCCTTTTCCTTCCGCTTTTCCTTAGGATGTCCCTATTTTCATTGGAGAAATATTGGAGTGTATGGAATTATGTGACCCCCAAGCCAAGGAGGTAACTAACTATACAACCTTTAGAAGACACCTGAAGGCAACCCTGTACAGGGAAGTTTTTAATGTTTCATTATGTTTTTATATGTAGGACACAGGTGGCGCTGTGGTCTAAACCACTGAGCCTAGGGCTTGCCAATCAGAAGGTTGGCGGTTCGAATCCCTGCAATGGGGGGAGCTCCCGTTGCTGCCAACCTAGCAGTTCGAAAGCACGTCAAAGTGCAAATAGATAAATAGGTACCACTCCAGCGGGAAGGTAAACGGCGTTTCCATGCACTGCTCTGGTTTCACCAGAAGTGCCGGAAGCGGTATGCGGACAAACACTGGCTCCCTTGGCCTATAGAGCGAGATGAGCGCTGCAACCCCAGAGTCATCCATGACTAGACCTAACGGTCAGGGGTACCTATACCTTTATGTTTTTATATATGTTGGAAGCTGCCCAGAGTGGCTGGGGCAACTCAGTCAGATGGCCAGGATATAAATAATTATATAAATTATTATTATTATTATTATTATTATTATTATTATTATTATTATTATTGACATCCCTGTTTTCACTGGAGAAATGTTGGAGGCCATGTAAACATATGCTTCCAGGGAATAGGAACTTGTCCTGTGGTCTCCTCATAACCTCACAACCCTATAAACTGTCTTTATAGGATAATTCCTTACTGTATATAAAGACTGAGATACTAAAGAGCTACGGCATTGTTAGGCAGTGAAGGAATGGAACTTGCAGACATTTTGTGCTTGGGTTTTGACTTGAAAGCTTTGGTTTTTGAATGGTTGCTTTTGGTTTCAGAAGTTCTTATGTACACAGGGGCAAAGAGCCACTGGAAGATTAAAAGAACAGAGGCAGAAATTCTGCACTGGAGGGTTAAAAATGCACAGGGGGGGGGTCAAAGGTTCAGCATAGGAACCTGGCAATTAAGGAGAAATAGAAACCTAACCAGGACTCTGCTGTCTCTGTGCTTGGTTAAAAGGTTTGGAGGGGTGGATAAAATCTTGCATGTAAGTCCAGCTGGAACTTACAGAAGGGAGAGAAAAAGCTGGCACACTTTAGGAGAGCTGCAACACAGGGAACTATTTGAAAACACGGCTGTGGCACCATGAGAAGGCTGCAAAGGGTTGCAATTTGATGTGTACATATTACCTTGGTTGCGTGTTGAGGTCCCCAGACCACCCCTCAAATAATTCACACTTCAGACATGAATTTAAGTTTAAGGTTTTTGGCATTAATTTGGCCACAACTTTATTCAAATACAAATTACGTGAGTGGTTGCTTAGGCATTGGTTCAGACTATCTGTCACTCTAGGGACAGAACTGACATTTTGTCAGTAAGGGGAAAACCCTATTTGGGGAGAGAATGGGAGCCGGGAGTCTGGCCCTCGCCTCTCCCCTAATGTTCCCAGGGGCTCTTGCGTGGCCCTGGCCCCCGACCGGGGGATACGGACAAAAGCATAGCGAGCCCCTGGATTCCTTTAACGGAATTCCCCGCGCAGCAGCAGCATTGGAGGGGCAGCCACCGTCACTTCTGACCCCTCCACCAACCAATAATAACCAATGCCTAACCGCCAACCTTACAAAGTTGTGACTAATTGCTACGCAGTAGGCGAAAACCAGATGGCACCAGCCAATCAGCCAAATGGAAAAATTCCTACCAGGCCCCTGCCCCAAAAGCAGACGACCCCATGACAGGCATAGCAAGGTCAAACACAGAGGCCTAGTAAAAGGGAGGGAGGGCGGGAGACCCGATGCACGCAGCGAAGAAGGAAAACGAGCAGCGTGCTAAACAATATATAGTCCCTATTGTTGTCAATCAACAATTTGCAACATACAAATCCCCCCAGCTACACCCTGGACCCAATTACAAGAGACCATCTATCCTAACCCGCCCAGCAACAGAGGGGTGTCTTGCTGGCCCCCACCGCAACACGTGCTCTCCAGGAGAGAGAACACGCTTTAAGGAAACAGGCAAGAATAAGTACAGCCGGATGCAGTTATGTCTGTCTGTTTTTATTTACAGTAATGGTTAACTACTGAAAGTGTCAAACTAGGGAGGGAGGGATGCTAATAACTTTTTCTCAACTGTTTAACTTGCTGCCTTACTAAAACGTCACCTGAAACTATGGTTTGTTTGGAGGGAAATTGGTCTGAGATGTGGGGTGAATTTTGTAGTTACTTGCATGAACCAAGTTTCTCACGTAAGGGCCACTATATCTCGGAATATCACTCATCCTGCTGTTTACCTTAGCCTACTATGTGAAGTTTATTGATATTTAAATGATAAATAGATCTTATTGGGCTTTGGAACAGCTATTATTTATCAGGTTTTAAAACAAAACAAAATACCCAGGGGTGGGTGGGTGGGTGTTTTAATGAAAATATTTCCAATGTGCTGAGGTTTTGAAAATTAATCATGCCTTTGGAGTCAAATCTTCAGTTCTGATACGCACACATTTTTCCCCCCTCAACCCCTTGTGGGTTTTCTTTAGAGAGTAATAACTGGGATATTACTGTATACACAATGTGAGGGTCTTCCTAGGGGGCATAAAACTATCTGTAGGGCTTCCTTCGTAGAAAGGTTGATTGTGTTAAAATCTTAGGCTGCAATCTCACGCCCAGATAGGCAGCCTAAATCCCATTGACTTCTTGGAGATTGGATTGCAGCCTTGGAAAACAACATAGACTCTTGTGCAATGCTGGTTATCACAACTCGCAGAGCTGTTCACAGATAAGGAATGAGCATATTATTATTATTATTATTTTAAAAAAATCAGATTGAAATCTTTGAGGATGTTTGGTCTCCTTCTTAAAACTATTTCACTTTGAATCCTTCCAAGCCAGAGAGGGAGAGGGAGATGGAACCTTGACATTAAAATCTAATGTTAGAACTACGTGTGCTGCTATTTACTTTAGTGGAAATAGCCTATGCAAACTAACCTGAGAGTAAATCCCATTGAATTCAGTGCAACCAACCTCAGAGTGAGCATACATATCATCAGACTGAACGTCTGTGCTGCCTTATATTTTATTTTATTTTATTTTTTATTGCTGCATATATATTTCCTGCTTGTATGTTAAGTTGAACTCTGGGGCTCTGCTTCTTAAAGGCTTGGGAGTTTATCCGACCCTCTTTTCAAGAAATCTAAAAATACGAAATAGACAGTTTTATGGGGTAGTTTCACCCAAGTGACTTTCAACGTGGTATAAAACTGACACGGGAGAAGTATAAAACTGATAAACACAGTTTAAGGGGGTATTTTTCTACCCCAAGCCAATTCAAATGTGTCTCGGGGTGCTAAAAAAACTATGTGTATTATATCACAAGAGGGGCACTTATCTGTTCCTTGAAGAACAGTATGAAACTTTTTTTTAATCCACAGAAAGCTACCAACATTGGTTCAGGTGAGGGTCTAGTTCTTTGTAAATTCTGCAGCAGACAGTGATCCTGTGGTGGTGTTCATGTTGACAGCCACTGAAGAAGTACCTGACTGAGGCCAACTCTGCCCTATAAATTTAAAACAAAATATAAAATAAAATAAAATAAATAAAACACAAATCCTTCCAGTAGCACCTTAGAGACCAACTAAGTTTGTTCTTGGTATGAGCTTTCGTGTGCATGCACACTTCTTCAGATACTGAAGATCTGAAGAAGTGTGCATGCACACGAAAGTTCATACCAAGAACAAACTTAGTTGGTCTCTAAGGTGCTACTGGAAGGATTTTTTTATTTTTTATTTTGTTTGGACTATGGCAGACCAACATGGCTACCTACCTGTAACTGGAACTATAAATTTAAAGTACAGTACCTTCACTTTAGCAGTCATGGATTCCCCCAAAGAACCCTGGGAACTGTAGTTTGTTGAGTTTAGGAGATCCCCGTTCCCCTCGCAGAGCTACAATTTTCAGAATGGTTTAACACACAATGCCTCTACCCATGGAACTCTGGGAACTGTCGTTCAGTCAGATGAATAGGGGCTTCCTGGCAAATCGCAGCCTATTTAACAAGCTACGAGTGTTACAATGGTACAACGGTACTTTATACTTATGGTGTGCGTTTGGCCTGAGGGAAGATTTGAAATGAAAACACCTTCTTTCGTGGCTCACACTCAGCCACTACATCAGCTGTCCTCTGAATAATATGCCAAGTAGTATTTTAACCCTATCTAATTGTGAGCTCTTCAAGGGGTTGCAGGTGGGAAAAGTGGGGTTATGTAATTCTAATCTATGCAATTAACTCTCTTCCAACCTGCTTTTTCTCTCTCTCAGACACAGCTGATTAATTACTTTACTGCTCTCCTCTCTAAATACTAAGGCAACATTTTTGCCCAGCAGAGGTCCATTAACTACATCTTATAATCACCCCCTTCCAAAATACCCATTAGCATAATTAATAGCCGGTTAACCAAAGCATTGTACCTTCAGATGTCAAACAACACACTACAAGGTCAGGGCTGGAAAGGAATGGTATTGAAACACACTTTAGACAAGGAAATAACAACCAGAGCAGAATTATTTGATCTACCATTGAACGCACATAGCACTCACTAATGAATGATCAATAGGACAGTTGCTTACAGAAACTGGCAGCCTTTATATAAACCAGATATAGATACACTAGATTGGTGGAAAGCCCAATAAAGATCTTTGCAGCTTTGCTGGAAACATAATATCTTGTGCAACTACAATCTGCTTCATTCACTTCAGTACAGGTGGTACGGTTGCCATATTTCAAAAAGTAAAAACCAGGACACCCCGAAGATCCAGTACAAACCACCGCCTTCCACGAATTCCCCATGAACATCACATCTACCTTTGAAATCCCGGTAAAGTCTGGATGTAAAAGGTAAAGGACCCCTGGATGGTTAAGTCCAGGCAAAGGCGACTATTGGGGGGCTGGTTGTGGCACACATCTCGCTATCAGGCTGAGGGAGCTGGCGTTTGTCCACAGACAGCTTTCCGCGTCATGTGGCCAGCATGACTAAACCGCTTCTGATGCAATGGGACACCGTGATGGAAGCCAGAGCACACGGAAACGCCGTTTGGGATGTGGGTGGTGCTGTGGTCTAAATCACAGAGCCTCTTGGACATGCCGATTGGAAGGTCGGCAGTTCGAATCCCTGTGATGGGGTGAGCTCCCATTGTTCTGTCCCAGCTTCTGCCAACCTAGCAGTTCAAAAGCACGCCAGTGTAAGTAGATAAATAGATACCGCTCTGGCGGGAAGGTAAACAGCGTTGCAGCAGAAACGGCTTAGTTATGCTGGCCACATGACCTGGAAAACTGTCTGTGGACAAACGCCGGCTCCCTCGGCCTGAAAAGTGAGATGAGCGCCGCAACTTCATAGTCGCCTTTGACTGGACTTAACCATCCAGGGGTGCTTTACCTTAGTCTTCCTGGTGAGGAAATCTTACAATCGGTGCTATTTTTCTAGAAAAAAAAGAGGTGCCAAAACTCACCACAAATACCTCCCTTGTTCTCTTATAAGGGCAATGGTGCCCACCTGAGAGATGCCACAACTGAGTTCAGGTGAGTTCTGGCTGGGGAAACATCCCTGCAGCTATCCACAAGAACTATTGAAAGAAAATCAGTCCCCCCGGAAAAGCCATCTGCGTTTACATTAACAGTAATCTATTAAAGCCTGTTACAGGTAGGTAGCCGTGTTGGCCTGCCATAGTCAAAACAAAATAAAAAATAAAAAAATTCCTTCCAGTAACACCTTAGAGACCAACTAAGTTTGTTCTTGGTATGAGCTTTCGTGTGCATGCACACTTCACGAAAGCTCATACCAAGAACAAACTTAGTTGGTCTCTAAGGTAATACTGGAAGGATTTTTTTATTTTTTATTTTGTTTTGGACTATTAAAGCTTGCAGTTCAAAACAAAACAAAACAAAACAACCAAACACCTCAAGATCAGAAAACAGTTTCAAGATTATTTTTCCGTAACTGCCATCTGTCAATACTCACACCTCTTCCCTCCCTAATGTCTCAAAAAACAAATCTGATTTGTAAAAATGTTACATGGAAAAAATACGAGACATTGCACACACTTTTGTAAATCAAGAATATATATATATATATATATAGAGAGAGAGAGAGAGAGAGAGAGAGAGAGAGAGAGAGAGAGAGACAAAATCGAAAATTCTTTCTAGTAGCACCTTAGAGACCAACTGAGTTTGTTCCTGGTATGAGCTTTCGTGTGCATGCACACTTCTTCAGATACCTTCTTCAGATACCTTCTTCAGATACTCTCTCTTCAGATATATATATATATATATATATATATATATATATATAGAGAGAGAGAGAGAGAGAGAGAGAGAGAGAGAGAGCGCTATCTCTCGAACATAAGGCTTTTCTATACAGTCTGAGCTTTCCCAAAGTTTACATACTTCAATTTTGTATTCATTAAATAACATAAACAATGTGCTAAATTACATTTTATTAAATACATCTTTGCCCCTTCCCACTGACTGGAAGTCTGCCTAGAAGAGCCTTACTACCAGAAAACATGGCTCCAAACCCACCTTTGAACTGAAATATGTCGTTTCTGGTGCCTCCCGACTGTAGGTAAAATATATTTGGGCTGATTCACTTAATACAAAGAGGCTCTATACAACACACTCACCATCCCTAGGGATGCATTCCCTGAGGTAAACTGTCACACTAGAGATGCAACCCCCAGTTTTTGGCAGCAATATCCATAACCTCAGAAGCTAAAATATGGATCATTACGCTTGTCAAAATTGTTGGAGAGAACTCTGGTTTTATTCATGGGTACATACATCATTCAGTTTTCCAAGAATGGTCAGTGACTCAGTTCAGACACAACAACAAAGCAGGATTTGTCATTATGAGAATGAGCCTCGGGCTCTTGTGTTTCCCTCTTCCCCCCACATGCTAGCTAGAACAAAAGGGAAAGTCTTCCGCTTCTAGTCTTCAGGAAATCACGCTTTGCCGTTTTGTCTGAATGCAACAAATAACAATTTGTGGAAACAATAGTCTGCTCTCAAACCAGATTCCCAAACCAGAATGGAAGCATGGCTTGGGAACTAGTGTTTTGCTGGACACCTCACCTGAATTTTTTTCAACCATTCTCCATCATTTAATGAGAAAAGAAAGTTCGTGCAAACATTATGGAAGGGGAGGGGAATTTTTGGCGAAAGGCTCATGAGGGAGGTATAGGGTTTCTATCCTGCTTATCTTATTTTGGAGGTGCCAGGGGGCATTGGTGAGCCTTTTTTTTCCATTCTACAGATCATCTCTCCAGTAGCCTGTACTTTGAAGCTCCAGCTTAAAGGTAAAGGGACCCCTGACCATCAGGTCCAGTCATGTCCGACTCTGGGGTTGCGGCGCTCATCTCGCTCTATAGGCCAAGGGAGCCGGCGTTTGTCCGCAGACAGCTTCCAGGTCATGTGGCCAGCATGACAAAGCCGCTTCTGGCGAACCAGAGCAGCGCACGGAAACGCCGTTTACCTTCCCGCTGGAGCGGTCCCTATTTATCTACTTGCACTTTGATGTGCTTTCGAACTGCTAGGTGGGCAGGAGCTGGGACCGAGCAACGGGAGCTCACCCCGTGGCAGGGATTCGAACCGCCGACCTTCTGATCAGCAAGCCCTAGGCTCTGTGGTTTAACCCACAGCACACCTCAATTAAAGCCCAGGGGAAGACATCCTGAGGACAATCTTTCCATGGGGCTTGTTCCAGTCGGGAACTGGAGGCAGCCAGGGAGGCTGACGAATGCTAGATAAATGTCTATTGAAAAGAAAAACTCACACACCACACTTGGCCATCTCACTATCATCAGGCAGGTTCAATACCCCACACCCGCCAAATTCTAAAGAAATGCCAAAATGCCCTAAGACTAAGGCAGAAAAATACTCTCTTTTTTCCCCAGACGAAGAAATAGGCAGATTTTGGCACAGCGCTAGAGCAAGCCATGGGTTGCAGAAACTGTATTTTGCCACATTCAGAAGAACATCTGAATGTGGACATTGTGTAGCACCTAGAGCCCCTTGGTATTGTGTGAAATGTGACCGGAGAATCCTACAGACCGAATTCCATCTTCTCCACAATGTCTCCATATGTGGACCTATCCTGTCCACATATCCATCCCCAAGCCAAAGGAGCCCCTGCCCCCTTGATGATTCATAATTCCCAGATCCCCAGCTTTCATCTAAAAAATAAATAAATCTCAGGTTGTAGAACCTGAAATATGAGGCATATTATGCAGGCACTGATTTTTTGTGGGGAACTAGCCTTCTTCTCCCTTTGTTTCATTTTACCAATCTCCTCCGAAATTGCCATGTGTGTCCAGCCTTGGTTTTCATATCAGAAAGTACCAGAAAGTACCAGAAAGTAGCAGAGATCAAGCATCCAGGTGTGAGAGAAGCAAGCCCAGGCCGTTTGAATAGTTGTTGCAGCTCTAAAGAGAGCCGGGGGAGAGGGTGGCTCCATTGACAAGAAGACGGGTGCAGCTTGGTTTGGCCGTAAGAGAAGGATTTGGCTTAGAAGGAAAATAGCTGCGATGAACTGATTGCTGCACTACAGCAAAAGCTCGGCATAGGAGTTCCTGAAACAGAAGTTGCCCGCTACATGCTGGGTGCGTTTCAGCTTACCTGCAAAATTCATTGCTGCAAACTTCATAGAATGATGCGACAGGAGGCCAAAGCGGCGAACAAGCTTTGATCTTACAGCTGCTGGTCTCAAAATAGCTGTTGCCCTAGCATTTCATTATCTCCCGGTGTTCCTCAGATTTTCTGCCCTCCATGCATAAACTCATAGAATACGTCGGTTCCTAACCCTAACCCTCAGACATCCGTAGTTTGCTTCCCAACACATTTCCAACACAGACACTTCTGAAGTTAACTACTGCTTTTGGCGTGGAGAGGTGCAAAACTCTCCGAGTGACCAAACTCCAATCCAGAAGATTCTAGTGAAAGCCAACATGGACGAGGAGACTGGAATACCGGCAATTCAGTTCTTTCTTTCCACTGTGGCTAAAACAATGTCCTCTGGTTCTCATTGTGGTAGTCCCAAATAACTATCACAGGGTTCTAGAGGGATCAATCTGGCCTTCAATATTCTTAAATTCTCCCAGCACAGTGGCTCACAAGTCTTGATTATCTACTTCTTGCCCTACATAACTATTTCCATCTATAAACTGCATTTAATTTGGATCATTTGTTCAAGTCATTGGTGTTTAAATGACACACTGCTTATTTACAATGAATGGGCACCTAAATCAAAGTTTAAGAGCTATAAAAACAGAAACCAACAGCTTTACATATCAAACGCCACCAATTTACTATTGGTGTTAAATAATGCCTGCCAACAAAAGGAAATTCAATGCAAGTAGGCCTTGTAGTTGCTGAAAAGATTATGAGGGATGGGGAAATTTATGTCAATGGGTTGGTGATCATTGGGGTGGGAGTTGAATATAAAACATGTGAAATTTAGCTCACAGAATTTCAAGGATTTTTAAAGCTTAATAATGAAGTTGGAAAACTGCTAAAGATGTAATATAATGAAATTCAACAAAGAGGGATTTGAGAGAGCCATGTAAACATGTGAGGAAGGTTAGGAAAGTTAAATTTTTATTTGTGTCATAAATTGTGATGAGGTATATTAACTCTGTTAATGTAAGTATGTTGTAATCCTTTTTTATTATTTGTTGAAATTCAATAAAAATATTTAATAATAAAAAAGAAAATTAGCTGACAGCTTTGTTCTTGCCATTAAAGCAAGTGTATGGTTGCCCCCATCCCTCCTTCAAGAAAGAAGACACAGGAACTTGTTGCTCCTAAAGAGATGGGGTGTGGGAAACAGGTGAGGCAATTTGGGCCAATAAGGAGAAAGGTGAGCTGGGCTTTACTTATAAATGCCATCTCCAATTCCTCAAAAGATTCCATCAACAGTGTCTCCGAAAAAATTTACACATCACTTGGGAAGACAGACAAACTAATACCAGTGTGCTAGAAGAAGCAAGGATTACCAATGTGGAAGCAATGATTCTTCAACTTCGTTGGACTGGTCATGTTGTGCGGATGCCTGATTATCGTCTTCCAAAGCAACTACTCTATTCCGAACTTAAAAATGAAAAGCATAATGCTGGTGGTCAACAAAAGAGGTTTAAATTTTAAAAAATGTGGTATAACCACCAACAATTGGGAAACACTGGCCGGCAAACGCTCCAGTTGGAGAACAGCCTTTACCAAAGGTGTCATGGGCTTTGAAGACACTTGAACTCAGGATGCAAGGAGGAAACATGCTAAGAGGAAGGCACACTTGGAAAATCCACACCGTGATCAACTCCCGCCCGGAAACCAATGTCCCCAACTGTGGAAGGACATGTGGATCCAGAATTGGCCTCCACTTATGGACTCGTTGTTAAAACCGTGTTTATGGAAGACAATCTTACTCGGCTACAAGTGATGCCAAAGAAGAAGACTCCTCCTCTGTGCCAGCTTGTGAGCATTCTCCCTCCTTCCATATGTCCCTCCTTCCCTTCATCTGTTGAAGGGACCGGGCAAATTTTTTGAAGGGCAGTTTCTGGTTCGCCCTTGGAAGCCCCTGTTTTTTGCCTCCTTCACACTGCTGGGATTAGTTCAGTTGGTGTTCCTAGAGTGGTGGTTCCTAGAGTTGGTGCCCCTCGTGGCATGAAATATGAGCAGGTGAAGGAGTGGGTGAGAATATAGTTGGGAAACTGAAGCATTTTTGAGGTAGAGGACACCCTTCAGAACTTTGCCAGGGCCTGAGAAGACATGGGAAATCTCCTTGAGATTTGTCATGCACACGTTAGGCAAACACTCAAGAGTGGGGCCTAGGTGCATGTCTAGGATTTATAACCAAGGTCCTACTGGCAAGAAGGTAGTTGGTTGCTCCTCAGCCTTCAGTGGTGAGTCCTCACCTGAGGCTGGAAAACATGCCTAGAGCAAGCTGGAACAATGCTTCCCTAACATAATTATTTGAATCCTCACCAGCCCGTACTTATTGATTTTGGTTAATTGGGTTAAATTCAGCTTGCAGTTCCTTCAACTTGTTATATTTGTAATAAATGAAACCTTAATTTCAATACTGTCCCTGAGTCTTCTTACCAGGTGAAGGGGGGCAATGTGTATGCAAACCAAGGCTGCATGGTGGGAAGCAGGTTGAGATGAATTAATTCAAAGCCGCCATGATCCTATCTGGACCAAATCCAAGTAGGATTCGGACCGGTCCAAATTCAGCCCAAAATTAAGGATTCTGCTGAGTCACACCACCACACCAAGCAGTCTTATCAGCGGCTCTCCAGGCATTTTTGGACTTCAATTCTTATCAACCTTGACCATTGACCATGGCAGCTGATGGTGTTGAGAACTAGAAGCCAAGGACCACCAATAGCAGGCCACAGGTTGCTCACCCATGTTGACAGGATTTGCCCATTCAAACCGCGTGCATAAACAGAACCCTGGTGTTTAATTCAGAACCATGCCTCCTTGTATCTCTGCTTTCTCAGATATGCTGACAGCTTTAGAGAGAGAAAAAACACCTTGCAATATGAATTACCGAAGTTTCTTCTTCTCTCTCCGTTTAACATATTTCCTGTAATAATCCCTGAACCTTTTGATGAACTCTCAGCAAATGGCATTCAAATAACAAACAAACACACACACACCCCAAATTGTATGAGGCCTAAATTAACTTTGCTCCATACATTTCCCTGCCTAACACTGAGGGGGTTATCATGCCCACAGTTGCTAAGCGCAGTAAAATATACAGTTTCTCAACCGAAGTGATGTCTTTTCAAGCACCCAAATAGCACTTCCACTTCAAAGAATCTCATCAGCCATATTATTCTATCTCTTGAATTCGCCCATCTCCCTTCATAGAAGAAACAATTTGGAAGACTCACAACATAAATCAGGGGCCATGCACACAAGGGAGATTGCTGGGAAGTCAGATTTATGATTGCAGTGTGGCAAAGAAATATCTCTTTGCCGCAAAGGAAAATCAAGTATATTTGGGTATTTGCTCAGGTAAGCTGTAAGTCTAGGGATGGCATGTATGTGTGAAGGAACCGGTCTTCTGGGAAATGTATTAACTTGTCAGTCATTGCAGAACACCCTCCCTCATTCAGGAGGGATAGCTCAGTAATAACTCTCACACAATGCACGCAAAAGGTTCTAGGTTCAATTTGGGCACCCCCCGTAAAAGGATCTAAATTGGAATAGTTACAGTAGCAATGGGGCAATGGTCTTCAAACATGCGCATCTAACTCCTGCCAAATTGTTAGCTTAGTCCAACAAATCTTGACAAATGTGATTAACATGGGGTCAGGATTGAGAGTCAGTGTGGTGTAGTGGTTAAGGGCGGTAGACTCGTAATCTGGGGAACCGGGTTCGTGTCTCCGCTCCTCCACATGCAGCTGCTGGGTGACCTTGGGCTAGTCACACTTCTTTGAAGTGTCTCAGCCCCACTCACCTCACAGAGTGTTTGTTGTGGGGGAAGAAGGGAAAGGAGAACGTTAGCCACTTTGAGACTCCTTCGGGTAGTGAAAAGCGGGATATCAAATCCAAACTCTTCTTCTTCTTCTTCTTCTTCTTCTTCTTCTTCTTCTTCTTCTTCTTCTTCTTCAGGATTACTATTAGTAAAGTCAGTGTCCAGTATGCAGGAGAGCTAGGTCAAGAGAACACCATGGTTCACTGCAGACCAGCCTCCCACTTCACCCCCCACCACCAAAAGTAGGCAGAAAACTTCTCACCCTCTCAAAAAAAACACCACAAAAAATGCTAAAGGTTTGTGGCAAGTTTAGGGCTATGCTGTCTGCTGTCATGTTGATTCTTTAACACACAGTAACACCATACCCTCCAACATTTATCCAGTGAAAATAGGGGTGTTTAATAATAATAATAATAATAATAATAATAATAATAATAATAATAATATCCCATCCATCTGATTGGGCTGACCCAGCCACTCTGGGAGGCTTCCAACCTATACAAAAACATAATAGAACATTAAACATCAAAAGAAACTTCCCTATATAGGGTTGTCTTCTAAAGGTTGTATAGTTACTTATCTCCTTGCCTCGGGGGGGGGGGTCACCTCCATACCCTCCAACCTTTCTCCGATGAAAATAGGTTTGGCCTAAGGCAGGCACCCCCAAACTCGGGGACTACAATTCCCATCATCCCTGACCACTGATCCTGTTAGCTAGGGATGATGGGAGTTGTAGTCCAAAAACAGCTGGAGGGCCGAGTTTGGGGGTGCCTGGCCTAAGGAAAAACGGGACATTCCAGGATCAAATCAGAAAACCAGGACTCTCCCCGGAAAATAAGAGACACTTGGAGGGTCTGCACAGCACGTCGTTTTCACATTGCTTTGCATTCCTTAACAAAAGTTCTCATGAACAGTCGTGGGTATTTTAATGCACAGTTTTCCTAATGCACACCTTTTTTTTGCATGCAGTATTGCCTAACTTTTTGGGCTTGTGGGGAAGAGGCTGAATATGAAAACAACAGAAATCAACAGGGGGTGGGAACATTACTCGGTCGGCATCATAGAGATCAGAAAGAGCTTTTGATTAGCGTGAGCCAGATTATAATCTTTGGGATCTACCTGCTCCCTTTTCTATTCAGCTGTTTACTTGCCCAACATTAAGCACAACACAACAGAATAATATTGCATCCAGACATCTGAACTCATCCATCTTTACCAAAGCTTTCAACAGGATCCAGTTTTTAATCTCACTTCAATTTAAATTGGACTCTACTTGCTTATAGAAAGTAGAGTTGTTGGGTGTTACTGTATATAGAAGTGGATGAAGTGAATATTGTTTATATTTAGTGGACAGATGAAGAATCGGAAGTTCTTTAGTTTCTGAAGTTTATTTTTCTTTCTCTTTTAATACTTTTTCTTTTTTTCTTTCTCGCTTTCTCCCCCGCCCTTCTTTCTATGTTTTTATTTTTTTCAGATTAATATTTTAGTTTGGATTAAAAAATATATATTTGATATTAACCAGGGAGAGGGCCTTCTTGATAGTGGCACCCGCCCTTTGGAACGCCCTCCATCAGATGCCAAGGAAATAAACAACTATCTGACTTTTAGAAGACATCTGCAGGCAACCCTGTTTAGGGAAGTTTTTTTAAGTTTGATGTTTTATTCTGTTCTTAATATTCTGTTGGAGACTGCCCAGAGTGGGCGGGGTATAAATTATTATTATTATTATTATTATTATTATTATTATTATTATTATTATTATACTTTATTTCTGATTGCTGTCTTGTGCTTTTCTTATGATGAATACAATTGCATCTTACATGTATCTGTTATGATGAATGAAATAAAAACGGATAAAATGACCCGGTCGTCGTGTCATTTTGGGGTAGTGTGAAACTTTGGGGGACTTGGAATTGCTTATTTTCATCCTCCCTTTCATACAGAGGCTCTTACTAGACCCCATGCTAGAGCTCCTTGGCAAAAAAAGAAAAGAAAAAGGTCATATATGAAAGTAGTAGATGCATTAGCAATAAAGTAAATGTAGAAGCAATAAAATGTTGCAGGGCCAGTTCTCCCATTAGGCAGGTGCCTTAGGCAATTGATTTTAGATGTCATGAAAGGGGAACAAATTGTTAGCCATTTAATTTATTTTTATTGTGTTTTTATGGTAAAGAGGGGCTACAAAAGAAACCTGCTTTGGGGGTTTTCTGCCCCAGGCTGGCCTTGGGCATGATGCTCTTTGACTTTGTCTCACATGCATAAATCATTTCTACCTGTTTGCACTCTGAGCATTCCTTGGTCAATGCAGGAGAGCAGTATGGGTCAGTCTTCCCTTTTCACAGATGTTGCCTGTTCAGTTCTGATCCAACTCCAGCTCTGTATCCACAGTTGTTGTTGTTTAGTAGTTCAGTCATGTCCAATTCTTCATGACCCAGTGGACCAGAGCATACCAGGCACTCCTGTCTTCCACTGACAGTTTGGTCAGACTCACGTTGGCAGCTTCGAGAGCACTGTCCAACCATCTCATCCTCTGTCGTCCCCTTCTCCTTGTGCCCTCCATCTTTCCCAACATCAGGGTCTTTTCCAGGGAGTCTTCTCTTCTCATGAGGTGGCCAAAGTATTGGAGACTCAGCTTCAGGATCTGTCCTTCCAGTGAGCACTCAGGGCTGATTTCCTTCAGAATGGATAAGTTTGATCTTCTTGCCATCCATGGGACTCTCAAGAGTCTCCTCCAGCACCATAATTCAGTATTTATGTAAAATATTAGACTTCATGAAGAGCTTTGAAGTTTGGCTTTGGCAATAAGGCAGACCTCTGGCAGGCATTGTGTCACTGGGACGAATGCAAGGAAGTGGGAACTATTGGATCAGTAAAATTGCATATTTGGGAGGGGGCAGGAAGATCAGTGTGACAATGCTCAAAGAGCAGCTAATTGAGAAAGACTGGACTGCTGACATTCAGGGAAGCTGAAATAGAGTCTTAGCCAAAAAATTTTTTACACAGAACAGGTTCCTGGTGTGTTTCTTGTGAGTATGTATATGTAGCAGCCCATTCATAAAAATAAGTAATGGACAAGGAACCTCAGCTATTGCAACTACCCAGCAAAGCTTTTGAGAAACTAGTAGTAGCATTTCAATAATCCAGTATTTTTTCTAAACACACACACACACACACACACACACAATCCAGGAAGCAGAATGTAAGTATTATGCATTTTTTCCAACATATGTTACCAAAAATGCACTGGGGTGAAAAGTTCTTCAAAACATGCACCTGCATCGTTCCTGGGGAAAGTTGTTGCAGGCTAAGACAAAAGTAGTAGTTTGGGTTCCAGAAGCCAGCTTTAGTGAAATAAGATTTCCGCCTCCAAATGCTTCCATCTAAGGCGGGAATGGTCACTTTCCTGAACTGGTTTCACATACTCACATCCACTCTAAAAGAAAGGAGAATTTCAATTCCGGATGGGAGGAGTAAACCTAAGCAGATTACAAGTGAGAAGTGCTGTGCCCCTTCCTACAAGAACTTAGCACGAGGGCAAATTGTGTGCAAAATTCAGCTCACTGCTAGCATGGGGCATCTCAGGCAGTAGCCTCGGACCTATCCTTGATGCTTGTCCTCCTGCCCCCCAGGGGCATACGAAGTGGGGGGGCGGAGGAGGCAGGCTGCCCCAGGTGCCACTCAGGGGGGTGACAAGATGGCCCCTGCCTCCCCCCAGCTGTAGAGCGGCCAAAGGCGTGTGCAGTCAGTATGGGCGCTGCTCACTCGGTTTCCGTACGGACTGCCACTCTCACGCACCGTCCATACAGGCGTCCGTATGGGCTGGCTCTCACATGGCGACCATATGGGCTGCCGCATGTGCACAGTCTGTATGGGATGCCTCACGTGCGCAGTCCGTACAGACATCGTGCGTGCACCACCGGATGGTTCGCCCTGCCCCTCGGCATCCGACCCCAGGGGGCCAGAGAGGGTTCCTCCGCCACTGCCCCCCTTAAAAAAAAAAACCCCCAGTGCTCCAAATCAGCATTGGGTGGCTGATTTTGGGAGCCACCAATTTTGTTTCCCATAGCAATGCTTCCTTGGGAACACTGGGGAAATTTTAAATGACTGCCTGAAATCGGCAAGTAAATGTGCCAGGTCTTAGCAGCACAGAAGGGTCTCCTCAAACCTGCATCCAAAAGGGAGAAGTGAAGAAAATTCAGCTCAACCAAATAAGGCTGCAGCTTATTTATTTTTTTACACACAGTGCCTTAAAAAGAGACAAATGAACTTTGGGAGGGGGAAAAACTATAAATATAACTATTTTAATATAAAAAGGAATTATATAAATATATAAAAAATATTTAGTGTTCATCAGTTTTATATCTGATGGAATTGTTTTGTTCTAGAGTTTGTATGAATGGTTTTATGGTTTTTAGAACTCGCATCTGTGTTTTATTCTGCTTTTATCATGCACACTGATACAGTGGCTTTCTGCTGTGAAGTGGTCTATAAATTGGCATAATAATAATTTTTAAAATCTAGAAATAACCTTTGTTTAGGTGTAACTCTGCACAGAAGCAAAGGCAAGTTATTGCAGAAGGAAATGATCCGTCTACATTTACAGTGCTCTGTTTTTCTACAACTTCTTCCTTACACACATAAAACACCACACAGCCACCAGAGAAAGATTTGAGTGCAAAAGTTAGACCAGCATGATCTAGTACACACAATATTGGGTATGCCTCTAGATCAGAGCTTTCCAAACTGTGTGTCGCAACATGTCAGCTGCGTTGTGTAGGTGTGTCGCACAAATGCTTCCCACCCTCTTCCTGGGGCTGGACAGGGTTAGGTTAACCTCCGATCTGCTAGTAAAACTGAATTGCCATGTCACGAAATGATGCATGTGTCACCATCTTGAAAAGTTTGGAAAGCTCTGCTCTAGATGATCTCAGTCCAGTTTTGTCCTTCGTCATGAGCCAGTATGGTGTAGTGGTTAAGAGCGTAATCTGGTGAACCAGGTTCGATTCCCCGCTCCTCCACATGCAGCTGCTGGGTGACCTTGGGCTAGTCACGCTTCTTTGAAGTCTCTCAGCCCCACTCACCTCACAGTTTGTTTGTTGTGGGGGAGGAAGGGAAAGGAGAATGTTAGCCGCTTTGAGACTCCTTCGGGTAGTGATAAAGCGGGATATCAAAACCAAACTCTTCTTCTTCTTCTTCTTCTTCTTCTTCTTCTTCTTCTTCTTCTTCTTCTTCTGAAACACATCACTGGGTATATCCATACTACAGACTTAAACTGCTTTAATCAGTGCTTTTTTGTATGATGATATTCACCAGTAGCCTACCATCACCTCTTTTTGCTGTACATGGCAGCCATTTTGTGCTGGCACCCACAGCACTTTTGTGAAGACATGAGTATCAGCAACTCGGGGGGGGGGGGGGTTAACCAAAAAAGGTACTGGCTTTAATAGTAACTTATATACGTTTCCGAGCACAATTCAGAGTGTTGGTGCTGACCTTATAAGCCCTAAAAGGCCTCAGTCCAATATACCTGAAGGAGCATCTCCATCCCCATCGTTCAGCCCAGACACTGAGGTCCAGCTCCGAGGGCCTTCTGGCGGTTACCTCACTGCAAGAAGTGAGGTTACATGGAACCAGGCCGAGGGCCTTCTTGGTGGTGGAGCCCACCCTGTGGAACGCCCTCCCATCAGATGCCAAGGACATAAACAACTATCTGACTTTTAGAAGACATCTGAAGGCAACCATGTTTAGGGAAGTTTTTAATGTTTGATGTTTTATCGTGTTTTTAATATTCTGTTGGGAGCAGCCCAGAGTGGCTGGGGAAACCCAGTCAGATGGGTGGGGTATCAATAATAAATTATTATTATATATTTCCCAGAGAACATTGGGAAGGGTAGTTCTCCAAGGAGTACGGCTCACCAAACTTTCTTGTGGGGAGGAAGTTGATACACAATGTAGCATGTTTAAGGTAACTATATATCTGGTCTGCCTTGCAGGGGGTGTTGAAAGGGTAAATATTATACCACAAATGGATTTTGCAAATTAAGGGTGCTGTCTGATTAAGGCATACAGCCTTTGAAATCAAGTTAGTCGTGGCTAATGTAAGTTGATTAATTTCAATGGTTCTACTTTGAATATGACTTTGCCACTCACCAAGTGTAAACCCAACAGCAAAATATCAGAATGCTGTTTGCCAAAAGGAAGGCTGTGTACACACTAGACATTCAGAGTGTGCGCGCACGCACGCACACACACACACACACACCAAGGATCCTGGGAACTGTAGTACACCCCTCACATAGCGACAATGTTGTTGTTGTTGTTGTTCAGTCGTGCAGTGGTGTCCGACTCTTCGTGACCCCATGGCACTCCTGTCTTCCACTGCCTCCCTCAGTATGGCCAAACTCATATTAGTAGCTTCGAGAACACTGTCCAACCATCTCATCCTCTGTCGTCCCCTTCTCCTTGTGCCCTCCATCTTTCCCAACATCAGGGTCTTTTCTAGGGAGTCTTCTCTTCTCATGAGGTGGCCAAAGTACTGGAGCCTCAACTTCAGGATCTGCCCTTCCAGTGAGCACTCAGGGCCGATTTCCTTGAGAATGGATAGGTTTGATCTTCTTGCAGTCCATGGGACTCTCAAGAGTCTCCTCCAGCACCATAATTCAGCGCCCTTAAAAGAACTATGGGAATAAATGAAGCATTAAAACAGGGGTCAGCAAACTTTTTCAGCAGGGGGCCGGTCCACTGTCCCTCAGACCTTGTGGGGGGCCGGACTATATTTTGAAGGGAAAATTTGAATTCCTATGCCCTACAAATAACCCAGAGATGCATTTTAAATAAAAGGACACATTCTACTCATGTAAAAACACGCTGATTCCCGGACTGTCCGCAGGTCAGATTGAGAAGGCAATTGGGCCGGATCCAAGCCCCGGGCCTTAGTTTGCCTACCCATGCATTTAAAGAATCATAAAGTGGGACAAACCCATGAGTGAAAGGGAAGGCACTATGGCTTTAAAAAACAAAACAAAAGAAGAGCTACAAGCATTCAAAAAACTTGTTTATATTTTTTCCTCAGGGAGCCAGCATCTCCATCTCCCCAAGCCCCATGCTGGGTAATTGACTGAAATGCAGACTTTGAGGGAAGAACGCCATCTACTGAGAAAAGCCCCCAAATTTCTGAGGCATTGCTTTGATGCCTGCCCTGTCATGCTAGCAAGACCTGACAGGAGGAATGAGACAATGGAGCGGCCGTTTTTTAACACCATAGCAATAGAGAAGGCCAAGGAAAAAGGGAAGGGGAGGAAATCATTTCAACACAATAGAGCTTCTAAATACACGCTGCACGTTACATAAACAAAGTCAGTTTCTCCCTTATATCCCGTTCTGTGGATTTATTTTCCTTTCTGGGAAAAGAGAGAGAGGAGGAATAGGCATGATAGATACCAAAATCTAAATGTCTGGGCTCCAAGAAGCACTCTGAGAGAACTATCCTTTGTATCAGAGGAGGGGAAAAATTGATCTACCCTTTTCTCAAGGATTGGGGGGAAAAAAACATATGCAGAGCAATATTTGTATTCATCAAATGAGGAAGCGGCTGCATTGTTGAATGTATAAGAGTGGTGCCCTTTGTTTCATTTTTTTTGTTCTCTTCCCGAATTTCATTACACTAAATCAGCCAAGTCTGAGGAAAGCTACTCACCGACTCCCGAAAACACACAAAAAGAATAATCTACAGCTTGCTCCGTCAAGTGTCTCGGGCTTCCTTTAATTACTGGAGTGCCAAAGTGTTTAAATGAAGCTTCCTTCCTCTCGGATGCACACCATCAAGGCACGGTAAAAAAAAAATTTGAAAAATCAATAAGCTTCATTTGATGTTTCTCACCCGGCATCTATCTGCTATATTTCCAGGCACTATTTGCCTTCAAATGGGCAGCGCCTGTACACACATAAAAATGCAACTTAGCAAGGAGAGGTATTTGCCATTGCAAATCCTTTCCCCTACAAATAATAATAATAATAATAATAATAATAATAATAATAATAATAATAATTTATTTGTACCACGCCCATCTGGCTGCATTTCCCCAGCCAATCTGGGTGGCTCCCAATTGAGTGTTAAAAGCAATACAGCATTAAGTATTAAAAACTTGCCTAAACAGGGCTACCTTCAGATGTCTTTTAAAAATAGGATAGCTGCTTCTTTCCTTGACCTCTGATGGAAGGGCATTCCACAGGGTGGGCGCCACTACCAAGAAGGCCCTCTGTCTGGTTCCCTGTAACCTCACTTCTCGCAATGAGGGAACCGCCAGAAGGCTCTCTGAACGATGGGGGTGGAGTATATAGGTATACAGGACCGAGGCCATTTAGGGCTTTAAAGGTCAGCACCAACACTTTGAATTGTGCTCAGAAACATACTGGGAGCCAATGTAGGTCTTTCAAGACCGGTGTTATGTGGTCCCGGCAGCCACTCCCAGTCACCAGTCTAGCTGCCGCATTCTGGATTAATTGCAGTTTCCAGGTCACCTTCAAAGGTAGCTCCACATAGAGCGCATTGCAGTAGTCCAAGCAGGAGATAACTAGAGCATGCACCACTCTGGCGAGACAGTCTGTGGGCAGGTAGGGTCTCAGCCTGCGTACCAGATGGAGCTGGTAGACAGCCGCCCTGGACACAGAATTAACACCAGAGGCTGGCTCCTCAGGTATGTTTCGGCCAGGGTTGAGGAACCTGAGACCCTCCAGGACATCATGGCTCAGGCTGGTGGGAACAGATGTCCAATAATATCTGGAGGGCTACAGATTCCCCTAATTTATAGTGTTGTGCTAGGCTGAATGTTCTCAAAATAATAACAATTAAAAAAAAAAACTTTCCACAGAAATTGGGAAGAAGGGGGTTAGATTTTCAGGGAGCAGTGGCAAATTTCAAGGATGGAGATGGAAAACTCACCAGAGCTTCTCTCCTGCTGCTCTTCCAGCTCTTTACTGCTACTTGTCATAATTTCCTCACAAAATGCCCCTCTATGTGACAAGAGGGGGGGCAGTCAGAGAAATAAGGAGGATATGCGAATTAGTTTTGTCCCCTCACCTTCAAAGTTCGCTCCCCACTCACACACACAAAAAATCCACAATGGATTGGGAACATTAGCACTCAGCACCAATTGAGAGGGAACTTCCGTACACCTCTGTTTTGTTATCATGTGTGCAGACCCTCCTTGTGTCCCTATTTTCCAGGGACATCCCTGATTTAGGAAATTGTGTCCTCCCTCAAAGAGGGCACGTGTTGTGGTGAGACCTGGCAACCAAACCCTGTGTTGTGGGTGGGTACGATTGGATAGCCACAATACCCTGTTGGTAGGTCCCTTGATGCTGGGTTTAATCAGGCCAATGGGACACTAGCCAAATGGATCAAGGGACCTATATATACCTATGCACGTGACCCAGGGCTTCCTCTTTTGGCCAGTGCATCAGAACACCCGCCCACCTCTCCCTATATTTAGGGCTTGCGCTTGACCTTGCTATACCGTCGTGTGTCGTCTGTCATTGGGACAGGGGCACAGCAGGAATTTTCCCCACTTGGCGGATTTGCTGTTGCCATTTGGGTTTCGCCTGCCATGTAGCAAATCATCACAACTTGCAAGGTTGCAGATAGGCTCTGGTTCAGGTGATAGGGATGGGAGAACGCTCTCGCCATCCCTATGCGAAGGGTATTCCGTTAAAGAAATCCAGGGACTCGATGGTTTGGTCAACCCCTGAGAGGGGTTTGGGCCCGTGCCTGAGTCCAGGGGGACATTTCGGTGGCAGAGATAGCCTGTTCCCGGCTTTCTGCTTATCCAGATGTTCACCCTTGGCTGACCTATGCTGGAACCCTGGGTCAGTGCTACTTGGATGGCTGGGAGCTAGTCGAACCAGAGCCTATGCAATCACTCACTTTCTGTAATCAATAAAGTTGTGACCTAAATTCTGCCAAAAACCAAACCAAAATTTGAGTCTTGTCTGAATTTATTTGAGGGGGAGGTTTAAAGGTCTAAACACGCAAAGCCACCCCAGTTTCTGATTTGATCCTAGAATGTCCCACTTTTCTTTGTTGTTCAGTCGTTCAGTCGTGTCCGACTCTTCATGATCCCATGGACCAGAGCATGCCAGGCACCCCTATCCTCCACTGCTTCCCGCAGTTTGGCCAAACTCATGCCAGTCGCTTCGAGAACACCGTCCAACCACCTCGTCCTCTGTCGTCCCCTTCTCCTTGTGCCCTCCATCTTTCCCAACATCAGGGTCTTTTCCAGGGAGTCTTCTCTTCTCATGAGGTGGCCAAAGTACTGGAGCCTCAACTTCAGGATCTGTCCTTCATGTACTTTTCCTTAGGACGTCCCTATTTTCATCAGAGAAATGTTGGAGGGTATGGAGTTATCTGACCCCCTCCCCAAGCCATCTAAAGGCAATCCTCTATAGGGAAAGGGTGTTTCTTTAAAAAAAAAAATGTTCTATATTTTATTATGTTGGAAGCTGCCCAGAGTGGCTGGGGCAACCCAGTCAGATGTGTTGGGTATAAATAGTATAATAATAATAATAATAATAATAATAATAATAATAATAATAATAATAGAATGGGATGTCCCTATTTTCATTGGAGAAATGTTGGAGGGTAGCTGTGTGACTCAAATCGCTTTATGCTGGAATGCTTTCCAAAGGCCCCACTTTCCAAAGGCCTTACTCTAGTGATAGCTGCTCTGAGATAGTTCCTTCCAAGTGCCTTTATCTACAACTGCAATTCAAACTCTGCCTAGCTGGAAGTAAGACAGGATTATCACATACCTGGAGAGCTTCAGCCTGATACCTTGCCTGATCTGAGGGCAGCACAGCATCGGGTTTCCTCCCTCCATAATGTGCACGGCAGCACCCCATGACTTGGCATATTTCTCTACCTCTAGCCAGTGATGTGGAGTCAGAAGTGCACATCGGCAAAGGATATTCGTATCTGTGCACAAGGCTCATTTCTCCTACATTCTTGTTGTAGATGAGAAGGGGAGAGCTCAGCCTGTGCTTTCTCCGGGAACTGAAGTTAGGGGAGTCAAATATTCAGGGGTTTACAGTGTTATAAGAATTTTAAGGTCTCAAATACAGAATAAATATTCATAAATGCACACCTATCTAAATATACAAACCATGTGTCTGAAATAGTACAGGAGAGCAATCCTGAAGCCATTTTGACTCTCCCAATGACCTCAAATATTCTTCTGTAGTAAGGGAGGCAAATGGGGAAAGGCTTCCCATTGTCTTTTTGCTTACAAATCCTGTCTTTTTAATTTTATTTTTAAATATATATTTTTTATTATATTTTCCTATTCTTCCTTCGTCACATTCATATCAAATCATATCATCGCATACAACTTTGCTCATACTGAGCATCGACTTCCCCTCCTCCCACTCACTGGCTTTCTTAAACAATACAAATCCTGTCTTAAGGGTGTGTTTGTGTATGAACAGAGTGAGCCTGTGACGTGGATTCAGGAACTACAGTATTAACCATCACAAAAGAATGGCCAGGCTGCTCAGGTTGTGCAATCAGTGACCATTATCAGGTATCCTGGCAAACGGGATTTCTGCTGTAGACCGCCTATTGTTGTAGACCACCTCCTTCTGTGATGTAGGTATAATGTTTAAAGGGGTGGTGTTCTTGGGCTACAGGGTGGGCAATTTCAAAAGTCTATATAAGGGCTTGTTCAGGGTTCTCCTCCCTCCTGCGTGTGGTGAGTTGGGACCCTGTTGCAACAGTCCCTTGAATAAACATCAGGCTTACTAGCTGCTTTGCTTCTCAGTATTCTCTGGTTGGCCTCTGTTATTTCTCCTACTGATAGGGAACCCAGTTAAGGGCTCTGGAATACCCCATAAGGGAAAAGGAGCAGTTTTTTTTTCTTATGACAACAGCTTGAAGGCTATATCTCCTTGCACTGAGAAAATGTGAGTTCAGGCTGTATGACACCACGGCAAACAATGGATATTGTTTCACAATCGCAACAGTTTCATTAGACCTAACTTACGTTTTAATATCATCGCACAAATTAAAGCTAGCTGCATCTACATCCTTCTGGGTTTCTAGCAGTAATTTCCCACAACTCTGTTAATTAACTTCCCAAGTACAAGGCATTCATATTCAGAGGCTCCTCGTGAATCCAGTAGTTCCAGCCCTTATTTATTCCCTGTGCCTTTCTACGAACGCACTTCGTGGTTTAAAATAATGACTAAAATTACATAGCCATTTAATTAGGCAGTATGAAAAGGGCAGAAATGGCAGGAAGGAAAAAGGAAAATAGTTCAGATAAGGTATGCTGACCACTCCATGAGACAGTGGCAGTAGGTCCTAGATAGGCTGCTGTCTCACCTTTGTGAAGTATAATGGTTTAATTGAAGTGAAATGAGAATGCCTAAATGTGTATTGGTGAAAAGGTTTAACATGGGGATTTTCAATGAGGCTATATTGAAAGCAAAGCAAAGACAAACCTGGACATCATCTTAAAAAGCAGAGACATCACCTTGCCGACAAAGGTCCGTATAGTTAAAGCTATGGTTTTCCCAGTAGTGATGTATGGAAGCGAGAGCTGGACCATAAAGAAAGCTGATCGCCAAAGAATTGATGCTTTTGAATTATGGTGCTGGAGGAGGCTCTTGAGAGTCCCATGGACTGCAAGAAGATCAAACCTATCCATTCTTAAGGAAATCAGCCTTGAGTCCTCACTGGAAGGACAGATCCTGAAGCTGGAGTGCCTGGTGTGCTCTGGTCCATGGAGTCACAAAGAGTAGGATACAACTAAATGACACAACAAACAACAACAACAACAACAACAACAACAACAACAACAACAACAACAACAACAACATATTGAAAGCAATAAGAGCTCTCTCTGAGCTGTAACTAGTTAATGATTACCTGTTGATTATTTTTTCTTCTCTGTGCTGAGAGTAAACCTTTGATCATGTGATGAAGGCATTGAGTTGCAAATTCGCCATCTTGAAAGGGTGGCAGCAGTTAGTCCCTCTGAAAGCTACAGAGATAACAATGAGCTGCATAACCTAAGGCCAATGGAGGCTGGAATACAGGTTGGAATGGCATAGATACACAGTTCAGATTTTTGGAATCTTATTTCTAAGAAGATGCTGAGCCTGTGCTGGGCAGCACAAGACATTGTATGGATATTTTGGTTGTATCTGTGATGCTTCTGTTTTGTTTGGAAGAGTTCTGCCAGTAAAAGTTTGAATAATGTTTTCATGGGCCTGGACAATTATTCATTTCCAAAAGGAGTAAGTTCTTATGCTTCCAGTCGCTTCAAACTGAGCAATATTAATATCTGCAGCAACCTTTCTCTCTGATACATCCAGGTGGAACAGTTGCTGGTGGACATAATCCCTGGAGCAAAACAGTCAGGCAGTCCTTCAGCTGATATGGCTACTAGTTCTTTCACATAATATGGCTACTAGTTCTTTCATGTGGCAACTTGATTCAGACAAAATTCTGCTTGGGGATTTAAAAATAATAATACTGAAAGTAGAAAGAGAACGAATCCCTACTTTCATTTTAGAAACACAGCACCAAGTATGTTTCCTTCCAACTACTACTGGTGATTAGGTGGAAAAAAGAAGTTGAAGCTAAATCTTCTTTCATACATCAAATAACCTCACTCCCTCAAATTCTCTATTCTCTTCTGGTTATAAAGGAGCTCTGTAGCTGGCAATACCTCAGCTGCTTCTCATGTTGAGGTTTCTAAGACAGACAGATGTAAAAGGTTTGTGGGGTTTATCATAGAGTTATAAGAACCAAGCCTGTGTTCTTCTACAGCTGGTTTAACAAAAACACTCCTTGCCGTCCCCAGTTGAAGGATTCAGTGTGGACACTTCATTTGTCAACATCTGGACAGAAGTTTCTCCATCTTCTAGTACCTTAATGGGTGAAGGGATTGTGCATTACTGTACTTCACAGATTTCAAAATGTGGTAACTCAGCCCTGTTCATGCTCGTTTCTGCTTGGCGGTACCCCAGATGGAAACCTCAAACCCCTGCTCTGAAATTACCACTTCCCTCATGTTTCGTGGCAAATTGTTTTCGAAACTAGAACAAAGAAAATCTCAAAAGCAGCTTTGGTTGAACAGTGGACTCCCATACCCTGAGTGGGTGTGGATGAAAGATTCCACTGGACACGCAAAAAACCTTGGACATGCCTAAAATAGCTCTTTGGGTTTTAGCCTGTAGTAATAGCTAGTCTATTACCCTGAACCTCAATCTATAATGAGTAGCCATCCGCATTGCTCTATCTTTTAGGCTTAATTTATTGTAGCACTCTGCAAGGCCAAATTACTCACTTGAAAGGCAGAAATGACCGTTTCTTCACTAATGGTTATCTCTGGATCACCATTATAGCTAAAACCATCTATACTTTAAATGATGCTCATCCATGCAACTTTTATGAATGTGCACACCCTAATTCTGTGAGCACTTTTCTTCTGAATAGAAGTTAGAGGACAGAACATCTCAATGGACAGAAAATCTGGGTTCGAGACACAGCTCACCATGGCATATCTGAAGAAATGTGCATGCACACAAAAGCTCATACCAAGAACAAACTCAGTTGGCCTCTAAGGTGCTACTGGAAAGAATTTTCTATTTTGTTTCAACCATGGCATAAATGTATAGCATGACTCCGGGTAAATGAAGATGGCTGAGTTTTCGGTGGCACTGCACTTTGCAGTATGCCCAGCAGCTGCCCTCTAAGCAAAGTGTTTTTGTTTTTTAAAGGGGGAAAGGGGCAGCTGATCAGGGGCCCAGCACAGAAAAGCTGAAGCTTAGGCCTCCTGGGTACCACTGTTAATGACATCCCTGCCTGGAACTTGTCTGACTAAGGTGGGCATGAGGATGCTGTGACTCTCAAAATGTTGCTGGAGTGAAACTCTCATTGTTGTGCCTTCGGCACATATTAAGTTGTATATTATTGCTATTGTACGTTTATTGATGCAGCCCCAACTACTGGCCAGAAAGAATGTTGCAACGGATGGCAGTTGCTGGCAGTTGCTGGCAGAGGGGAGGGAGATTCCATTTGGTGAGAGAGCCTGAGGGATTTCTGTTACATGTTTTCCACCGATGGTATCGCATCGTTGTTTTACCCGATCTTTGTCTTTTAAGTAAAGTTAGATTGCTGAAACAGTCTCTTTTATAAAGGACAGAGGAGTTTACCTGCCTGTCAAGCTACCGGTACATGTGTCACCAGACATTGTAGTGGGGACAGACCACTCATCATCTCTACCCATTGGCTATGCTGACTG
Organism: Lacerta agilis; assembly: GCF_009819535.1. NCBI lineage: Eukaryota > Metazoa > Chordata > Lepidosauria > Squamata > Lacertidae > Lacerta > Lacerta agilis. Next base: position 61,312,082 of record NC_046321.1, read on the forward strand.
TGGATGATGGGAGTTGAAAGCCCATAATATCTAGAGTGCCACAGCTTCCCAATCTTTGCTGTGAGTTCTGGCTCTCTGCTTCTCTGTCTACTGTTTTCCCTATTATTTTGGTTCTTGAAATATCTCTGCTGTTGATATGCATTATCTGCAGATTGCTGAATCTTAGCATATATTTATTAGTATGACATCATTTGATTAACCTATCCATTCTTGTACAACTATTTATTTCTTTAAAAATATGCCGGCACATCTTGCAATTGTTAGTGAATTATCTTGAAACTTGTTTTATTGGTTCTCTTTTATTGGATTTGTATGGCGCTTTGGGCATACTTAACCATGAGAAAGTGGCTTACAAATAAACTGGTGGTGGTGGTGATTTTTTAACAAAACAAAATCCAGAAAGATGTGTAGAAACACCAGCTTCCTTAAGTAACGTATTTCCATAGCCACTTCACACAACCAATCTATCATGCGGCAGTGACAGCTATCTGCCTAAAAATATATAGTTGTAAACCTTTTTATAGGGCTAGAGTTAAATTGATATGCTTTCAGCTTGTCCCATTGACAGATATTTCATACGTGTGATAACAAATCTCTTTTTATGATAGTGGACCTTTGGTAATTTTCTTTTGTTATCTGGAATGGCTACTAAACATGAGCTCTCAGAGTTCACATTGAAATTAATTGTTACCGGAAAAGAAGAAATTTGTTCGATGGGAGCCTGACAAAAGTCGGGGGATTGATTCCTGAAGGTGATAAGAATGAATAAAGACTTTCTTCACTGAGACTGCATGCAAAACAGATTCTTTCCCCTTCATTAATGTCCTATTTCAAACTATACATTAAGAGCTGAAACACACTATCAGCAGCTGCACTTGATTTATCTTACTGAGTTCTATCACAGGGGATCAAAAGTTTGAATAATTCTCCATTAAAAAAAAAAACACCTTTGCACATACAAAATTAACACATTACAGAATTAATTCTAGCCTCAGCTTTTCAGTGACATGTAAGTTGTGTGTGTGGATAAAGAGGTGTTTTTTTTAAAAAACGTCAGAAAATATTCATAGAGTCAGTCCTCACTTGTAGCCTGAAATGGTCTAGGTTTGTTACAGGGAGCTTGTAGGAAGAGAAACATATTTTCAGCAAAAGCTTGGGTTGCACTTTTTGCTGTAGCACTGTAGTATCCACGCCCATTTCCAAAAAGGCAAGCCATTGCTCAGTTTAAAACGTGGCTTGTCTCTTCCATACTGTGGACCAGGCATAGGCAACCTCGGCCCTCCAGATGTTTTGGGACTACAACTCCCATCATGCCTTGCTAACAGGACCAGTGGTCAGGGATGATGGTGTTATAAGAATTTTAAGGTCTTAGATATATGATAAATGTTCATAAGTGTACCAAGCAAACAGCAAGCAGAAGGTTTTCTACAAGTTATTCCTGCTCACACTCTTAATTTTAGTGCATGTTCTTCATTTGTTGGTATCTGTCTGTCTTAGGAACGCCATGTAAGCTTAGGCAAAATGATTGTTGAGACTCTGTAGAGCTCCCTCTGAGTGCTCTGTCATGGCTGTGCAATCTGCAAACATCATCTCTTGGATAAGGATCCACCACACTTTGGCTTGGCCTGGAAACATCCCAGGTGGAACAGGCCCCCAGGTATGGGGCAAACAGGAAGCAGAACTTCAGCTGTGTTTGGTTCTTGGTTTCATGGACCCACATCTCTTATGTTTCCAGTGACCTATGTAATTATACCGCCAGTGACCTTATATATTGCAAATATATGTAGACTATATTAGTATTTCCTTGAAAATATTTCTAAAGGAATCCAATATTATGCACTCATATTTGCATGAGTAAATGACCCCCCCCCCAATTTATTTTTCTTTTCAGCTGCTGGTAGAATATTTATTGCTTATAAATGTTATTGCAAAAATTATCTCCAAAGAGGCAAGCTTAGCTTGTGCAAATTAATGACCCTGAGTAGAATTCAGTTCGGAGCAATAATTCTTGTAGGAACAAAATTTTTGCACTTCAGCAAGTCTTTTGTTATCTGTACCAACGTGTGAAATAATTTACACCCCATATTGACGACCCAGTGTAGCATTTTATGTATCACTGCAATCATGTTATTATTCAAGGATGTTGTTAAGACAGAAACAAACATCGAACCCACAACATTCTAGAAGATATAAGTCCTAGTAGTAGATATATATTTTCCTAAAGCATGCTTTATAAGCATTAAAATATTCATTAGGCATAGGTCTGCGGACCAGATGGGATACCTGTTAGAGTCTTCAAAGTTTTATTGAAAGTAAAGTTTTAGGGAGCATGGGTTGAAACCTCCGGTTATCAAGCTGGAGAAACCTGGTGCTTCCTCATCTGGGTCTTCAGGCATCTCGCGGTCAGGGGTGCCCCCTTTTTCGCACCGGACTCCTCCTGCCACCTCCGCTTTTTTGTGCCGCTGCGGGACAGTCTCTTTCGAGGCCGCTCGGTGCTTTTCAGCCTGAGATCTCTTCTCTGGCTTTTTCTAGGGAGTCTACATCATCCTCTTTCTCTCCTAATTCCCTTTTACTGCACCATGCCAGAAGCTCATTCTTTTTTTTCTTCTCCTTTTTCCTTTTAAAAAAATAAGCCTTAATTAAATTTGTGTTTTTTTTAAAAAAAATTCAAACATAAAACAAAACAAAACATTAAATCTTGCACCACACAAATAATAACAAACATAAATTTACAATAGTCTCTTTCAAATTATACATCAAGTTTAAAATATGACATCATGTTGCTTCTACAACGGTTTTCTTAGTATAATACTCATTTCATTACTCTAACTAATAATTTAGTTACTCTCATTCTTACAAACGAACAAAAAACAGCAACATCTCCCACGTGCGTAACTTAATCTAAGCAAATCATTAGTTCCGTTTTCAAACCTTCTTTTCTTAAATATTCTTCCACATATTTCCATTCTGCTTTTGTTTTCTGTTTTTGTATATCTCTTATTGCCGCTGTCATCCTTGCTAAATTCATATATTCTATTAGCTTAATTTGCCATTCTTGGACTGTTGGTATTTTTTCTCCTTTCCAGGTTTTAGCTATATGTATCCTAGCTGCGGCACATGCGTACAAAAGGATGTTTCTTCTGTCTTCAGGAATATTCTCAGGGGTCATACTTAATAGAAATATTTCAGGTTTTTCCCCAAATGTGATTTTCAACATTTTTTTTCAAATTTTCATATATAACTAGCTGACCCGGCCACGCGTTGCTGTGGCTCAATTTGTGAAATGGCAAAGGAAGATGTACAAGAGAAAGCGCATGCCTCCCCACAGCTTATCCTGTTGAACTCCCGCCTGCCTCCTCTCCGTATTTCACATTTTCGCTTGCCTCCCCACAGCTTCTCCCGTTGAACTTCCGCCTGCCTCCTCTCCGTATTTCCTGTTTTTGCCTTCCTCCCCACAGCTTCTCCCATTGAACTCTTGCCTGGCACCTCTCTGTCTCCCTCCCCCCCGCTTTCGCCTTCCTCCCCACAGCTTCTCCCGTTGAACTTCCACCTGCCTCCTGTTTGTCTTTCCCCTGTTTTTGCCTTCCTCCCCACAGCTTCTCCGATTGAACTCTTGCCTGGCAGCTTTCTGTCTTCCTCCCCCCCACCACTTCCGCATTGCTGTGGGTTTTTTGTTTGTTTGTTTGTTTTTTGCTTTTTAAAATTCTCCTGACCCCAAGAGTATTTTGGAAGCTCCTGTTTTCATTCTTCCCTGTCCCTTTACAGCAGGAGTCAGCAACCTTTTTCAGCCGTGGGCTTTCCCTCAGACCATGTGGTAGGCCGGACTATATTTGGGGGGAGGGGGAATGAACAAATTCCTATGCCCCACAAATAACCCAGAGATGCATTTTACATGCAAAGCTGCGGCGGCCATTTTAGGTTAGGGCACTGGAGCCTTAAAGAGCATTCTCCCCTACCCCAGTCCCAAAATCACGCACCGCAGCGACACAATGCCCTCAGAGTTGGTCTTACTCAGTGCAACCTCTCAGGCATGCCTCCTGCTCCGTGTTTTTTTTTCTCGGCACATGCGAAGCTGCGGCAGCCATTTTAGTTGAGGGCAAAGGCATTGTTGCTCTGGCCAGGTCTGATGACATCAGCAGGCAATCCGCCTTTCTATTGGATGCTGTTGGAGTCTTCATTCCTTTTGCTGGTGAGGTATAATAGGCGCACCATTGTTTTGGCCTTTATTCTATATTTTAGGCATGACAAGTGTTGTTGTTGTTGTTGTTGTTGTTGTTGTTATTTAATATCCTTCCCCCATGGTCATGTTACGCTTTGTCCTAAATTTGATGTGATTTGGTCCAGAGGTTATGGAGCAAGGTGCGGCCGGACGCGCACGCAATGGGAACATTTTTATATATATAGATATTCCAAAATTCATAAATCTTTGGACATTTCCACCAACAGGAGAAATCCTTGTTGATCTTGTCCAATTATTCTATTTAATACTCTTTTTAATCTATTGGCTAATATTTCAGCAAAGATCTTATAATCTACATTTAGGAGGGAGATTGGTCTAAAATTTCCCACTTGTATATTCTCTCCTTCTCCTTTTGGAATTAATGTGATGAATGCATCTTGCCAGGATTTTGGGAAAACTCCTTCTTCTAAGATTTTATTCACTAATTTTTGATATGTCGATTTGAGAGGCCATCCATAACTGGTGATTACCCCGGTTTTAACTTTGCTATAGCCAAATAATTTTTTTTTTTTTTTGATATTGCACTGCTTAAGAATTCTTTTTCTTCTTTGCTAATTTGTAAAAGTTTCCGATTTGTGAAATACTTTTCTAATTTCTTATCACTTATCTCTTCTCCTTTATACAATTACTTATAATAATTAACTAAACATTTTTGAATATCCTCTGGGCTGGTCCAATTTTTATCTCCTTCTTTAATACTTGAAATTATTTTTTGGTTTTGGTTTTTTCTTAATTGACATGCCAATAATTTCCCGTTTTCCCCCCCAGATTCAAAATATTTTTGTTTTGTCCATTTAATTTTTCCCCCTATTTCTAATCCCACCAGTATGGATAGTTCCTTTTGTAAAAATTTTATCTGTGTTGCCAGGTTTTCTGGATTTTCCCTCCATTCCTTTTCTTTCTCTTCTATTTCTTTCTTAATTGTTTCCAGATTTTTTCCCTTTCTTTTTTAACCAGACTTTTTTGCTGAATATACAAACCTCAGATAAATGCTTTACTTGCATCCCACGTTGTTGTCAACTGTTTCCTCTGATGTATTCCTTTCAAAGAACTCTTTCAACAATTCCTTCAGTTTTATTATAAAGGTTTCATCATTTAGAATACTCTCATCTAGTCGCCATCTATTTAAATTTCCTGTACTTCTCTTTTATTCTTATAATAATGGGATTATGATCTGTTAATGATTTTTCCAATATCTCACATTTTATTATTTTTGGGAGTAAATTAGATGATATCCACATACTATCAATTCTTGATGCCGAATTCCAAACCTCTGAATAGTGTGTGTATTTTATTTCTTTGGGATTCCTTATCCTCCAACTATCTTTTAAATCATAATTTTCCACTAAATTAAAGAAAGATTCTGGTAATCTTCCTTTCCCCCCTTATTTCTGTTTGATCTAATTCTGGTAAAGCGACTCCATTAAAATCTCCTACTAAAATAGTTTCCTCTTCCTTCACAAATTCTCCTATTTGTTTCTCTAGTTTTTTAAAGAATTCTTTTTTACAACCGTTTGGTGCATAAATATTTATCACAATTACATTGCCTTTTACTGAATTTACTCAGACACCTATTACTCTGCCTTCCTTATCTTGGAATATCTTTTCCGCTTTAATATTATGCTTAACATACCGTGTTTCTCCTAAAATAAGACACCGTCTTATATTTTTTTTCACTCAACAAAACACAGTATGGCTTATTTTCAGGGGATGTCTTATTTTAACCGCGTCGCTTCGGTACGCTGCATAGCCACGCCTCTCCAGGCTGTTTTAATGGGAGGTACCACGTCACTATGGCTTATTTTCGGGGTATGGCTTATTTTCGGGGAACGGCTTATATTTCGCAAATGCATAGAAATCCTGCTATGGCTTATTTTATGGCTATGTCTTATTTTAGGAGAAACAGGGTATATCACCACCCCTCTTTTTTTCTTCTTATCTGCTAAAAAAACTCATTTCCTAATTTTTTTATTACATAATATTCTATTGTGTTTCTGTGAAACATGAGTTTCCTGGAGGCATATAACGTCCCATGCAACTTTTTAAAATATGTGTGCTATCTTATTTCTTTTAATTTTGTCATTTAGCTCATTCACATTCCATGAAACAATATTAAGATTCATCACTTTATTAACTGAATTTAAAATCTTTCAATTAAGATATGTCTTGATATCTGTGGTCTATTACCTATGCAGTACAATTTACATAAAGTTTCCTGCAAAAGGTGAAAATGATCTTATTTTCAGGATTAAACAATATCTTACAATAAAAATAGTCTTATTCTCGGTAATTTTACTCAGCGTTTTAATTCTCAACTTCTTTTTGATCTTCCTCTCCTATACCTAGTTCTTTCTTGTATCTCTTGCTGAATTTCTCTGCTTCTTCCACCGTTCTTATTGTTTTCTTGTTTTCTTTAAATATAAATGAAAGTCCCTCTGTAAACCATATTCCTCTCTTCTTCAGGGCCTCAGTTAAGGTCTTATAGTTCTGTCTCTTTAGTATCAGTCTTTTTGGGATTATTTTAAAGATGGCAATTGTCCTTCCTTCAATTATCAAATCTGCCTGTTTTTTTCCTCTTCATGTTTATTAACCTTGACATTCACTTCTTTAATTGCTTTTTCTAGGTCTTTATTTTTGCCATTGTTGTTGCATGAAGATTCAATTAAGAAAATAAGTTTGGAACAGAAAGAAATGAAATGAATGCAAGGAAAGAAAGAAGAGGAAAGACAAAATATTATAAGACAACAAGAAGAGCTGGCAGACCAACTTGCCATGATCGAAATGAAGCAGAAAATCCTGACCTTGCGCGTGAGAGGCGTCCCAGAATTGGAGAATGAACAGATAGAGGGAAAAATAGTCAAAGAATTGGCAAGTTGGCTATCGGTCAAAGAAGATGATCTCTTGTTGGACATAGATAAGATTTACAGAATTAAAATGCCGAGAGCAAGAAATGTTAGGAAACCAGGAGATTGTATGATCTTTCTGAACTCAATGCTACTTAGAGACAAGATCTTATAGAGTCCCCTTTTTTGGATTTTTAAACACACATCAGTCTAATTTCTGTATTTGGGGTGCGATTTTCTTACAACCCACTAGGTGTTGCTGTGTCCTTTATAAGATTTCTCTTAGTCAGCTTGTCTCTCTGCTTTCATTTTGTTATCCCTTTCCTTGAAGAAGGCGGAAGTGCTTGCCAATGGATGATTCAGCTACTAGTAAGTCTCCATCTTTCTTTATTTCAATCAGTCTTAATTTCTTCTCTTCTACAACACAGAATGTAAATCTTATAGTCTTACAGTCTTAATAATTTGAGCGCCACTTCGTTCTCTCCTCTTGTCACCGTTCTATCTTAGAAAGCTCAGGTGTTAAAGTCCATTTTCTAGCATTGTCTTCTCTAATACACTGTCTCAGCGCTTTCTTGATGATTCACATCTATTTCTTAAAGAAAAAAAAACCTTAAAATGAAGGGACCACGCGGGGTTCTTGCTTAGAAACTTTCCTTCCCGTTGTATGAAGCAATCCTTCGACTTTTCTCCCCTCCCGTGGCCAGATTTAATTTCTGCTATGCCAGCAGCTTATTCAATATCTTCTATGATGATGTCCTCTGGAAGAGAATGAAAAAGAGAGACTGAATTAACAGCCTCTCTCAACAAAGCCCACCAAACAATAACCAAACCCAAGGGTTCAACCACCTCAGCTTTTGTAGCTGGAGTCAGTCAGGGCCCTGCCTACTGAGGCAAAGTGAAAAAGGCCTACAAGGCACAGCAAATGCAGCTAGAAGGCCTGGGAGGTCTTCCTCGGGAATGAACAATTAAGCTCCTAAGTGAAAAGTCAATGTATGGAGATTCATATACCTTCTTCGGGTGCAGGCCTGACTCTTGCCTGGTGTCGGGCTATTGCCTTCTGCAGAGGAAAGAGAAAGCTGGATCAGATGCCTTTTGTGGCATTAATGGGTGCAAGAGAGCCCACAAGCAGGCCCAAGCCAGGAAAGACTGGCCTCCCTCAGGCTTGGGCCCCATCCCTTGCCCCAGAGGACCTCCATGGGCCCTTGGAGGCTGGGGTGGAAGGATTCAGAGACTGCAGAACTGGGGGCAAAGACCACAGTCAGTGGGAAGAGGGTCTGAGGGATCCAGTCCCTACTCTTTTGTTTTCCCCTTACTAACCTCCAGCTCTGGAAACAGTTTGGAAAGCTTCACAACTGCAACAAAAGAAGAACACGGGGACAGGTTAGTTCGTCCCTTAGCAGCTTCCAAGATTATTCCAAGAACCTTCTCCTTGATTCCCCTGCTTCTACACTCCTATTGCAGGGGTGGCAAACCCCAGGCCTTGGGTGCCAATCTTGGCCTGCAGCCCCCAGAATGTGGCTCACAAGAGAATGTGGCCTCTAGCTGACAACTGTCCCCAGCCCTGTCCTATCAGCTGCCTCTGCCTCCTGCTTCCACTAGAAAGGCTTCCTCTCTCTGTCAATAGCCTCTTCACCAACCCCTCAAAACTGGCTGGCCACTGGGGTGGGTTTCCTGGTGCTGGACCAGATGAGCCTTGGGTCGGATCCAGCAGTCTGGCTCTTTTCGTCTTTTTTCTTACTAGCTTCCCCTCCCTCACAAATCCTACACCCTGAGCTGCTACCACAGCCTATTCCTGCTCTCCCCTTCCAAAAATGGCGTGGTGGGAGTGAGGCTGCTTCCTCACCTGGTGTCACAGGCTCCTCCTTTTTCTGCAGCGGAGCCACTTTGTTACTTATTTTCAGCTGCATAAAACTTCTCATGCGCCTGAGCCTAGAAGAGATGATGCAGAACAGAAATGTTATATATTCAATAAACATTTTCCAATCTTCTTTAAACGTATGTTCTTCTTGTTCTCATATTCTATATGTTAGGTCTGCAAGCTGCACATATTAGATCAGTTGAAGTTACCATTCTTTAGTTAGATGTTAGCCCTGCCCTATAAATCTGTTGGTTGGAATTCGTTCCTCAATTAAAAAAAAAACCAACCCCTGTTCATTCCCCCCCAATGTGTTCCCTGGGTGTAACCATCGGACACCCCTCTGCCACAGACCAGCATTTCGTCACAGTCAAGCCTTCATCAGAAGCGCCCCCCCCCCCTCTCCACGGACCAGCACACCACCACAGTCACGTCTCCAATCACAGAATTTCCTTCTACGTTGAATCGAGATTCAACTCTAGCCAACCTTTCCACGAAAGAGCTCTACTCAACGTCAAACCAGACTCAGCTTGCAGCTACACCTCAACCCAATGAACGTCTATCCTCCACGGATCAGCGTTTAACTACGGCTGACCCTCCGGTGCAGAGGCATTCTCCATCTATGAATCAATATTTGAGTCCTGACCTGCAAAAGTTTCTCTTTCCACGAGGTCAGAAAACACAAATAGAGGACACACCTCTTGATTACGAGTCTCCAAACGTCACCCCCCATCCCATCAAACATCGAAACGATGTCTACCCTAGTGAAAAGATCCAAGTTTGTCAGCGCATCTCACAGAAGATAGAAAGCTGTCAACCTCAGCAGTGCCAACTGCTCCAGCAGAGTGAAAAGCCTCAAAAAGATGCCTGCGTGCAGGACGACTCTCCTGGCCCAGGAATTCCAGTTCTCCTCCCTCACAAATCCCATACGCTGAGCTGCCACCCTAGCCTATTCCTGCCCTCCCCTTTCCAAAAATGGCATGGTGGGAGTGGGGGTGCTTCCTCACCTGGTGTCACAGGCTGCTGCTCCTGCTGGAGGGGAGCCACTTTGTTGTTGTTTTTCTGCTGGATGTAAGTTCTCATGCGCCTGAGCCTAGAAAAGATGAAGCAGAACAGAAATACGTTTAGCCTAATAGAGAATCAATCCCTTCCTATTCCTTCCCTCTTTCTGTAGGACTTCATAACAGCTGCAAAGAGGCAGCCAAGAGCATTCGGGGCTTGGAGAGAAAGAGATACCAGCTCTTGCCATTCCAGGACCGAGAGACCTTGGCATCGGCATTGGGTGTGTCTCCGCGTGGGGGGGGGGGTTAGCCACCACTCACCACTTCACGCCCCCCCCCCTTTAGGGAAGATAGACTAAAGGATTCCGTGGGCAGTGCAGCTGTCCCGTGCAGGGACCGAGCCTGCAACCTTGGCATTATCAGCCCCACGTGATAATGAACCTACTATGGGAATTGTCCTGGGGAGAAGGAGATATGGCAAAGAGTTTGTGGGGCCCCGCAAATTTACCATTCTGTCCCACGAAGAACTAATCCGCTTATTCTTCCTCCTTCCTCATTTTCCTTAACGGAACGCATTGCTGCTCCACTTCCTGCTTCAAGACACTCCTCTCCTCTCTAACCTACAATGGACACCTGTAGTTGGTGGCTTTTAAGGGAGAAGCAAGAGATGTCACAAAGGAGGGCAGGTCATTGTTCCCATGCAACCCACCCACCTTGACCCTGGGCAAGAACTTGCCCCTTCTTGATGTTTCTTCAGAACTTGGAAGCACCTGCTGTTCCGCCTGCAGGTTTGCTGAATCTTCTCTTTTGGAGTTCATGTTTTTATATCATTCAGCCACATTTCCAAAGGGAGACAATCCCAACGTCCCTTTAAAGGGATTTATTTGCACAATAAATGTGTTAACGTGTACCCCTGTAAATCCTTGAGTGTCCTTCTAATAGAGAAGTTACGGTAGCCTGTTACTTTATGATGATTTTGCAAAAGTTCTTACTCTGCTAACTATACGTCAGAGTTCTACTCTTGAGTAGAATTTCAATGGCAGTTCAATTAGGAGCGGGCTGCATGATCCAACCCAGCTTAAGTCCTGTTAAGCCCCACTCATTTCAAGGGAAGAGTTAAACAAGGGCTCAGATCCTTTCCGTGGGAATCAACGGGACCTAAAAGTGCTTAATTTTGGCCGGATTGTGCCCGTCGGATTTACACACGCAAGCGAGAGACTGCCAAGAGAACAAATCGGAGCATTTTGAAAAGCGCTCCACACAGGCTAGCCATTGTTGTCATCAACGCAAGCAAGCACAAGGCAACTGTGAGGGATTTAAGACTGCAAAATGGTGGGGTGTAGTACCAGTTGCTAATTCATGCGAGCATCAAACAGGGTGAGCACATGGTGAAGAACGAGAGCGACAGGGAAAACACTGTATAACATTCTATTTGCCTGCTTAAAATTCAGCAACACTAAGAGATGTTGTATAGAGTTCCACACCATCTGGCAGCTGCAAGGAACAAACAAAATACAATTTACAGGTACTCCGCCGCACAGCCTAAATAATACACCATAGTTCACCAATTGTGCATGAGAGACAGCGCAGCATTAAAGATAATTGATGTCCGGCCACTGCACTTCCTGCTTGAATTTATGTCGCAAGAGTGTCGTGAGGGGGAATTATGGGTGATATGCTGCATAGCCACCTGCCACGTCATAATGTGGCTCCAGGTACCACAACAGATAGCTACTTATTTTGATTTAGACCGAACTCACAGCTCCGGTCCTCCTAGCAAACCAATCCCCTGCCAAATCAGGTTAAAAAAAATAAAATGGACAGAGACATTCCTCTTCTGCCATGCAATCCTCCGGCAACAGACACTTGCAGTGCATTTCACATAATTCTTCGTAGTTTGTACAAAGGAGGAGTCTTCCCCCATCTCTAAAAAAGCAAATCATGTTTATTGAAAATATCGTGTTGGGGGCTTGCCAATTCCTTTACGGTTACGAGCCTGACATTTAAGTTCCCTCTAGGCACGCACGCACGCACACATACACACACCCCACTTCTTAATGCTGCGTCTTTCCTGAATGTAAACATCCAGCCAACTTTTTAACCTACAGAGGGAGCAAACAGCAGCACAGAACCCTCTTCCCCAATCTGCAAAACAAGGCCACCTCCTCCATCTTAAAATCAAAGAATCAGCTGCAAAACAGAGGCTAAACCTTGTGCACCAAGACCTGGAAACCTATTTGAAAGATACTCGGAGTCGAGTGTGAATTTCATGCTCTTTATTCAGCTCATAGTAGTGAGGAATGTAGTTCCCCCAAAACGTTTGCTTTATATACACTATTTACACAATGGGCCCCACGTGATTGGCTAATTCAGGGATACTCCTGTATGCCAATCAGAGTGCAGATTCACTTCCACCTGGAGCTGGATTGGGTGGCTCCTGCGGACCAATCAGACTGCTGCAATCTCAATCCTATTGTTCTGGGACCAATCAGACTGCTGCAATCTCAATCCTATTGTTCTAGGACCAATCAGCCTGCTGCAGTTTGGATCCTATTCAACTCAGTACATAACACTATTGTATTTGTGGAGCGGTGTGGCAACATGTAGTAGCACCTAGGAAATTGCTGCACACCAAGGCCTAGTATTGCCTGCCCTGACTAGTAGAAGTTTTGAAGCGTCTCCCATCTGCTGCTGCTGCAGCAGCAACAACAACAACAACCTGATCCAATCCCACCATCAGTGCTCAGCACACTAGGGCAATTTCCAGGGTCCAGATACCCTGGCAGGCCCCATTATCATTACTGAGCTCCTGCCTGCTATTACCACTGATGCCACCGGTCATCACTCCCAGTCAGTGTCCCTGGTTGCTACAATGGTGGGAGGAGGTTTTAAATGGGAGCCAAATGCCCATTTGGTTAGCTCAGTGGATGGAGCATGAGACTCTTAACCTCAGGGTCATAAGTTCGAGCCTCACATTGGGCAAAAGATTCCTGGACTAGGTGACCTTCGTGGTCCCTTCCAACTTTACAGTTCTATAATTCTATGAATGGTTGCTCAGCTTCAATACATGGCTGACAAGTACCATCCTCCAAATATGCTCATATATCCATGGTGCGACGTTGGGAATTGCATCTGCAGGGATGTGAGATGGCAGCCATATTAGGTTAAAAAGGAGTCATACACTCTAAAAAGAGGCATAACAGCAACAACAACAACAACAGCAGCAGCAACAACTCTGGGCAGCTCCCAACAGAAATAATAATAATAATAATAATAATAATAATAATAATAATAATAATACAGTAATAATAAAGTGATAAAACAGCAAACATTAAAAACTTCCCTAAACAGGGCTGCCTTTTGATGTCTTAAAGGTTGTGTAGTTCTTTATCTCCTTGATACCTCATAGGAGAGCTTTCTACTGGGCGGGTGCCACTACCAAAAACACCCTCTGCCTTGTAAATTCACTTCTTCACTTCTCGCAGTGAGGGAACCGCCACAAGGCCCTCGGAGCTGGACCTCAGTGTCTGGGCCGAACGATGGGGGTGGAGATGCTCCTTCAGATATACTGGCTGTTTAGGGCTTTAAAGGTCAGCACCAACACTTTGAATTGTGCTCAGAAACATGTTGTTGTTCAGTTGTTCAGTCATGTCCGACTCTTCGTGACCCCATGGACCAGAGCACGCCAGGCACCCCTATCCTCTACTGCCTCCCGCAGTTTGGCCAAACTCATGCTAGTCACTTCGAGAACACTGTCCAACCATCTCATCCTCTGTCGTCCCCTTCTCCTTGTGCCCTCCATCTTTCCCAACATCGGGGTCTTTTCCAGGGAGTCTTCTCTTCTCATGAGGTGGCCAAAGTACTGGAGCCTCAGCTTCAGGATCTGTCCTTCCAGTGAGCACTCAGGGCTGATTTCTTTAAGGATGGATAAGTTTGATCTTTTTGCAGTCCATGGGGCTCTCAAGAGTCTCCTCCAGCACCATAATTCAAAAGCATCAATATTTATGGTCCAGCTCTCAGTTTTCCCAGTAGTAATGTATGGAAGTGAGAGCTCAGAAACATACTGGGAGCCAATGTAGTTCTTTCAGGACCGGTGTTATGTGGTCTCGGCGGCTGCTCCCAGTCACCAGTCTAGCTGCCACATTCTGGATTAGTTGTAGCTTCCTAGTCACCTTCAAAGGTAGCCCCATGGAGAGTGCATTGCAGTAGTCCAAGTGGGAGATAACCAGAGCATGCACCACTCTGGCGAGACAGTCCGCAGGCAGGAAGGGTCTCAGCCTGAGTACCAGATGGAACTGGTAGACAGCTGCCCTGTCTACAAAAGGCAATGAGAACCAAGACAGGGTAGAACGAACAAATCAGATGGTAAAGGTCCAAAAGGGGGGGGGGGGTCTTCAGAGATCATTAGTTGAGAAGCAACCTAAGATGTTGCATTTCTACTGCACTGGTCTGTGCAACTTACCCGTCCTTCATTTCTCCACACCAACTTCAACTTTTTTTCTGCGAGTTTGTTTTTAATTTTTCACCAGCTTCCACAGATGAGCTTCTCTCCAACAGAGTGAATCTGACATCTCAGAGGGCCTTGCTTCCTCATTCTGTACATCTCAATTATATTCAGAAATAAATTATCTTGTTAGCTACATTATTACATTAAGATGACAAGTAAATTTTATTATAAAAATGTAATGATAAAATAAAAGATATTTTATTCATGCATTTAGTCCTCTCCCTTTCTCCCTCTGACATTTAATTATGTCTACTGCTGCATGGTGATCTAAAACATTAATTTGCCAAATCAACTAGAATAATTGGTAACGGACTGCTTTCCTATTTTGCTTCTCAAAAACTGCAGTTTACCTCCAACCAAAATTTGTTCGAAGGACAATATCCAGAGGAGAGACAGGGGCTGGAAGAAGATTTCATATATGTGTCGGCCCTACCATGATAAGAAGTGAAAAATGCCACTGTGGTTCACAGATTTTGAGGTGGTATTATTCCCTTGCCACTAACGGCCTCTCCAATTGTCCCATTAAGTTTGAAATATTCATGCAAAGCAGTCTTCCCCAAGCTGGTGCCCTCCAGATGTTGTGGATTACCGCTTCCATCAGTCTCAGCCACCATAGCTGTGCTGTCTGAGCTTGATGGGATTTGTAGCCCCAAACATCTAGAGGCCCCAGAATGAGGAAGGTTTGTACAAAAGAAACATCTTGGAAGAGATGCACTGTCTGATCGGGCAGCCATATGCAGTGGAAAAACAGAGAGAGAGAGAGAGAGAGAGAGAGAGAGAGAGAGAGAGAGAGAGAGAGAGAGAGAGGAGAGACTCTAATTGTAAAGGAAGAAATACAATGAAATCACGATATGAGATCTCACTGGACTCATAACTTATCTTAATAAATAACAAATGGATGCAGTTACCATTTTTTTTTCTCAGAAAGACTTGGAAGAATCCACCATACGCATCTCCACAGCAAAGATCTACTTCCATTTAAAAAATGAAAATACTTCCCACTTCAGCGGCTGCAAAATGGTTATAAGCAGTTTTTTTTCTCTCCTAAAAAAATAAAATAAAAAATGTTTAGGGGGTACTCTCATTTTGACTCAAGAAAACCACCATTTTATAGTTCAAATTAATGTGCAAAAAATAATTAATGTGTTCAAATTCATGTGAAAAATAAATACAGTAAATGGACAAAAGTACAAAGAACATGCATTACCTCATTACCTCATATTATCACACATCCACATTGCTTCACACATTAAATGCTCACTTCTGTCTGAGACTCAGGAAACACCGTGACAGGAAATGAGTAGCAACGGAACTGACGATTCACCGTGCTAGAGAAGAAACTAAATATTTTTTTAAAAAAATATTTTCTTCTCCCGTTAGATTCACAAAATGTTTAGGGGTATGCGTACACCCTCCCCCCCAAAAACGCACTGGTTATAAGAGACATGAGACATTGAAGAAGGTTCCAGAACAACTGCTGATTGCAAACGGGTAACAGGAAGAACAATTTTCTTGGAAACTGTGGCCTGCAAGGAGTTTGGTAGTTCTAGTATGTATCACTTAAAATGAAACCAATCAACTAAAAATAACATACATTGTAGATCCCATTTGCTGTTGCTTCCTTTAAATTCCATGTCTATGCAAAGTACTCTAATACTGACTGCTTATATGGATAAATCTGCTTATAACTTCTAGACAGAGCTGGATTTAGGTTCGATGCAGTCCTAAGCTACTGAAGGTAATGGGGCCCTTTATATTCCCAACTGTCCTTTGTCAACAACAAATTGTCACTGTTTTTTGTGTTGAATATATGCTATACGGTAATTTATGGACCTAATAGGTATCTAAAGCCATTTGCACATGCAGAATGTAGGCACCCTATATATCGAAATGAGCAAACCAGTGATATTTTAGGCAGCAGACTAGCAAGCGGGGCCCATTATTTACATCATAGGAGGCTACACAACACAAAACACTGTTGCTGTATGTAGGTTTTATTTTATTTATTTTTTGTCTTATATTTTGGAAATGTACATCCAGGGGTTTTTTCCCTTTAAATTTTTTTGGGGGCCCCAAGAGAGTGGGGCCCTAAACTATAGGTTGTTTAGTTTATACGTAAATCTGGGACTGCATCTAGACAATAGAGACAAAGAGAGATACGGATAGATTGTTATTGAAAGGATTTCCCACATACACAAGAGGTTTACAATTGTGCGAGGGTGATGTAGTGAGAGGAGAAGGAGAGACAGGGCCCTGTTGTGTGCAGGTGGAAGTCCTTGTGCAAATGCATATAACTTCATTGCATATAACCTAATAATCCCTTCGGTAATATCAACAGCATAGCTTTTACAGCTGTTGCAAGATTGAGGAGTATACACCTCTTTTGCCCTATATGTTTAAACAGGCATGTCTTCTCGCGAAGAGAAGAACGGATGACAATTTTAAAATTCTAACGAAAGGTACCCGCAGGTCCTTTGAAAGCGCCAGTGGGTTTGTGAATAATTTCAGCGTAAAAATATATTCCCCCAATAATGCTGACAAGGTCACTTATCCAACTGTGTGAACGGTAATATCCGTCACTGAAGTGGCAAGGAAATAAATTTGATCTGACTGGGAGTGGCGGCAATGGATAAACAGCCTCTAAAACTTTCCTCAAATCTGGTTTGTCATACAGTGGTACCTCGAATTACAGGCGCTTCAGGTTACAGACACTTCGGGTTACAGACTCCACTAACCCAGAAATAGTACCTTGGGTTAAGAACTTTACCTCAGGATGAGTACAGAAATCGCGTGGCAGCAGCGGGAGGCCCCATTAGCTAAAGTGGTACCTCAGGTTAAGAACAGTTTCGGGTTAATAACGGACCTCCAGAACAAATTAAATTCTTAACCCGAGGTACCACTGTACAGGAATTGCCACTCTTTGTCCACTTCAGAATCTGCATCCCACTTCGTCAGGCTCCTCTTCCTTCGGCAATGTTGAAGAAGGAAAGCAGTGCATTAAACAGATCGGAAAGGCACTCCCTATAGTATTTCAATTTAAATTAAAATCCAGCTTGCTCGGATAGGATGGCCAGAGCCTGTCACACAAAAGATGTCAACAATGTTTGGTTGCTCAGGAGATAATACTGGCTCTCTTAAGCCAATCAAGTTTCTGATTTGGATCCCTGAGCATTTAATATTTTCACCCTTTCTAACGTTGCCTTCCCTCAGCACATAGTGTAAACAGGAAAGCCTATCTAGAAATTTCGCTAATACCAAGGTTGTGATTGCTCGCAATACAGTCCTGGGCATAGATGGTGCTTGGATCAGCTGGCTATAGAACGAACTGACTCATTCAGGTATCTGGGTGTACAGTGGAATAGGAAGGGGGGTGATGCGGGCGGGGCACCCCTGTTGTAATTCCCATTCCACCTTAATAACAGACTGAGGATGGGAGCTTGTCACATGTCTGTATAGTGTTCCAGTGTGCTGCTGGGAACTTCCGTTCCTCAGTCTGTACTTTCTGTTTCGTTTTTCGAACATGGAGGTGACTGCACGTGTGCTTTCTTTTGTCCTCATGTTCGCCTAATAAATGCTTAAATATAATGCTCATGCCAGCCTCTGTGGTGCATCTTCTGCTGCTGAATGGACAGAGAGAGTGCCTGGCTTTCTGAAGCTAGGTCTCTGGTTTCTGCTGCTGTTCCAGGGCTTCGAAGTCCGACCGGCAATTCGGCCAGGGGTGTTTGGGCCAGCAGGGAGCATGCCCGTTGTTCCCGTTTCCCTGGACAAATTACAACAGCCCCATGTTCCAGGCTGGAGGGGGTGACACTCTGGGCGCTCCCCCCCCCCAGTGTGACGCCCCTCGCCTCTGCCCAAGCCGGAAATAGCAAAGCGTGTGCCGAGCATGTTAGCCGTTGGCGCACGCTTTGCTGCTTGGGCTGCGGGTGGAGGCGAGCCAGGGAGGGGCGTCAGCAGCCCAAGAGAAGCCTGGCACCCCTCCCCTCCGCCAGCAGCCCGAGCGGGAAGGAACGAAGCAAAGTGCCGAGCGGGAAGGAACGAAGCAAAGCGCCTCCGCTCGGTAGCGCGCATGCACAGCGTCGTTACGCATGCGTCAAATGTAGTGACGTTGCGCATGTGCGCTACGGAGTGACTCCGCCCCCGGATTTGCCGCCTCGGGTGGTGAAGCGGCTTCCTCCGCCCCTGTGGGTATATTCTTGAATAAAAACCTCCCTTGGAAGTGTCATATGGAGACACTGAAAGGAAAGACACAGAAAAGAATTGAGGCGTTGATTAAGTTTTATTACTATAAGGGAGTGCAGCTGATTGAACCTGCCCTTAAGATATTTGGAGAAATGTCGGAGGGTATGCAGTCTTTCCTTGCGGCTCCTTCCTTTGACCAGAGCTGGGTGCTCATGCAGAGGCAGAATCCACAACTAAGATGTCCCAAGATCTGTGGGATTGTTAAGGATAGTAGGAAAGGGTATACTGAATAAGCATTATCCTTCCTTCCTTCTTTCATGCTAGTGAAGTGATGTCGCAGAGCAGATTCCCCTCAATATAGCTGGAAGCGAGTTTGCGGATCGGTTTGAATCTCTTAGTTGAGTTTATTCCTGGTGTCCCCCTCTTGATCCCTCTTAAAAGAATGAAGACACAAGTCTTTCTTTCAAAGCTTTTACTCACAGCCAAGAACTACCCAAGCAAATGGAAAGCAAACACTTCGGTTTTGCCTTGTTTTATTTATCCATGCAATTTATATATCACTTAACATGGTAGAAGCGCTAAGTGGCGCACATGCAATATACTAAATAACAGTCACACCAGAGTGCAACATGAATATTCAGTAAAGCTTTGCACAGACCTTGCTCAGAAAACTTAAGAGCAGAAACTTAAGAGCAGAATTCTCATATACACTATGTATACATACTGTACACACATGTGTGCAAACACAAACATATTTCTGGTATATTTTGGAAAGTCACTTGTTCACTGTGCATTTCGGCACCACTTTAGATACCATAACCAAATTTTGCACGGTGATTTCTAAGCTCAAAGAGCAGGCTTTTCTGCAAGGAATTGAAAATGGTATAAAGTCTGTGGCGGCCTTCAAATGATCCTGGAGAAAAAACAATGAGTGTGAGAAAATGAAGCTGTATTTGGTAATGTAGAAGGTTTTGGATATAAATAAAGGATAAAAAAAAGTTAAGTACTTTCACAAGCAGAAAAGGAACACACATCAGGAAAGATAGGAAGTCTATTTATGTATTTGTTAGTGATGTAAGTATTAAATTTAGGTTTGGGTTATGTGTAGATTTATGTAAATAACCGAGGTTTATAAATTTATTTATTTATTTATTTATTTATTTATTATTTTTCTCTCATTATACTGTTTATATATTGTTTATACTATTAGTATGATATCGGCGATGTAGAAATATGAAATTAAATAGTTTTGTACAAATTATATATGAGGGGGGGAAATGAGACACACAACTATGTATTTGAATACTTTATTAGCATTTGAAAATAGAACATATGAAATGGAAAATAGGTAAAATATGTTAAGCTATGTAAATGATTGTAAAATGATGGATATTTATAACGACAATAAAGCAATAAAAGCAATAAAAGCTTAAAAAAAAAGACCTTTAAAAAAAGAGCAGGCTTTTGTCCATGTTTATATACCGTCAGATGCCATTTTGAATTAAGATGGTGGACTGAGCCTTTCGACACTGCACAGATGGTTTTGGTTTCTTGGAATTCCCGAACATCGTTGAGTATAGTGTGTGTGTGGGGGGGGTGGTGTCTTCTATTCATAAGCTGAAAAGCTTATGTTTGTCCTGCCTCAAAAACTTCCATTTCAATTTGTACACAGGGCACGAGCCGCCCAAAACCTCTTTGACATAAAGGCAGTTGTTCTTTCTGGAAAATACCTTTATTATGAGATGTAATTCTGTGATGTGGACTGGTGTTATAACTTAAACCACTCACTTATTCATGCCACCTCACCTCGTTCTGAGAGAGTGCAAGTGAAGCACTTAAAAAAATGAAATGCCCCCAAGATTACTTAGCAACTTATTTGCGGGGGTTTTCCCGCCCTCCCCATTACTATGGAAACAAAGTGGATATAATGTGCGCTGCAAGCAACGTCTGCTTCAGACCATTAAAAGATGTGCAATTATTCTAATAGCAGGCTTCATGGCAAACTTTCCATTTTCAATGAATTCCTTTTCATATTAAGCCCGCTGCTGATGGAGAGGAGAAAGTCGAACAGCAATCAGGAACTTGTCGGGAACCAACACCTAGTGACGATCAACGTTGTATTTGCCACGTATTTTAAAGCCTTATCAAAGCTGTCCAAAGGAACTCTCCATCTCAGAAAATGCTCAGTACATACAGGTGAACAGTCTTCCGTAGTAGTTCCCACCTGTGACCCTCCAGTTCCTTTATTTTTGTTAAAATATTGCTATACTGCTTTCACAGCAAAGCCCATCCAAAGCAGAATCAGAATCAGAACAATCTTAATTTGCACCAGCCACAAACCATAGAAATAAAATAAAATGTGCTGGAAATAGAGGTAAAAACTTAACTGTTTGGGGGGTCTACATCAATAATCAAATAATAGATAAAACAAAATTAAAATAAAATAAATAATTCCTTCCAGTAGCACCTTAGAGACCAACTAAGTTTGTTCTTGGTATGAGCTTTCGTGTGTATGTACACTTCTTCAGATACCGATAATAGATCTTATTCTAATTGCCCCTGCTAAAAACCTTGCAGTTTTTGCTGTCACCTGATCATCTTGATCTGCTAAAAGAAAGGACACAGTAGCAATGGTTGAGCGACCCGGCATGGACAATAATAGAGGGGTAATAACCTCACTCCTCCTATCTTTATAGAGAGTGCAAGCCAGAAGCGCATCAGCCACAGGCTCAATACTGACATCTCCACAGGGACATAACCCATCCAAAGCAACTTACAACAATAAGGGATGCGGGTGGCGCTGTGGTCTAAAGCACTGAGCCTCTTGGGCTTGCTAATCGGAAAGTTGGCGGTTCAAACCCACATGACAGCGTGAGTCCCAGCTCCTGCCAACCTAGCAGTTCGAAAGCACACCAGTGCAAGTAGATAAATAGGTACCACTGCGGTGGGAAGGTAAACAGTGTTTCTGTGAGCTTTGGTTTCTGTCATAGTGTCCCGTTGCGCCAGAAGCAGTTAAGTCATACTGGCCACATGACCCGGAAAGCTGTCTGTGGACAAACGCCGGCTCCCTCGGCCTGAAAGCAAGATGAGCACTGCAACCCCAAAGTCGTGTCTGACTGGATTTAACCATCAAGGGGTCCTTTACCTTTTTTCTTTTTACCTTTACAACAACAATAATTGCCTGTATAAAAAGTCAACGTTACTAAAAACCAATAATAAAATAAAGATTGATTAAAAAATACAGTCATACCCTGGATTACAGATGTTTCAGGTTACAGACTCCACCAACCCAGAAATAGTACTTCGGGTTAAGAACTTTGCTTCAGGATGAGAACAGAAATTGTGTGGCGGTGGTGTGGTGGCAGTGGGAGGCCACATTAGTTAAAGTGGTACCTCAGCTTAAGAACAGTTTCAGGTTAAGAACGGACCTCCAGAACGAATTAAGTTCTTAACCCAAGGTTCCACTGTAAGCAAAACAGAACTTCAATAGCTAGGCGAGGACATTAGTAGACAAGATAATAAATTGTTTTTATACACGACAACGGCTGCAAGAATATTAATGGCACAGAAATGGAAGCAAGAAGAATTACCAACGAAAGAGGAGTGGCAGATGAAATTAATGGACTATGCAGAATTGGATAAAATGACAGGGAGAATTCGAAACCGGCGGGACCAGAAGTTCTTAGAAGACTGGAGAAAATATGTGGACTATTTGAAAATCAACTGTAAACAATTGACTACGCTTGTAGGATTGCAAGAAGTTTTGTAAGGAGGACTATATGAAATATTGCAGGGAAAACCTATGAAAAAACCTATTAGTTATGGACTATTAAAAGTAATAGTGAAAATAATGAAATGCAGGAGTAGGTGATGAAGATTGAAAATCATTGGATGGAGTTGATGGAAGTCCTAATCTTATTGCCAAAATATTGTATAAGACAAGAAGAGATGTTATGTGGTGTTTGGAAAACATATGCAAAACACACACACACACACAGAGAGAGAGAGAGAGAGAGAGAGAGAGAGAGAGAGAGAGAACTTCAATAGCAATAACAGTATCCCAGCCTCCATTCAGTGAGGACCAAAAATTTCACAGTCAAAATATGGATGGACTCCAAACTCCCATTGAACTCCAACCAACATGTTGGTGGGATGTGTCTAACATCTGAAGGCCCACAGGTTCCCCATTCCCGTTGTCCAAAGGGAGGGTCTCTTCTGTCACAGGCTCCCCTTTGCTGAATCACCTCCCTCCTGAAATACAACATCAACAAGTTTTCGGTGCTGGCAAAAATCACATTTGCTCTCTCAGGTATTTGCTGCTCATTGCTACCAAGCTTACTGGACTGTAGTTATCTTTTTACTGTATATACTACGGACTTTTCATGACTGGTGGTATGAAAATATGGCAATAAAGTCGGGAGGGAGGGATAGCTCTGTCAAGGGAACTCCCCAGCCCAAAGGAATGCACACTGCGGGAAAAAGAAGGGGAAATCTTTTGAGAAAGAAGCGAAATCTTTTTTCTTTTCCAGGGCTTGGGGAGAAAGGAAATGAGGGCTAAACTGGCTCCACAGTTCTTTCTACTCTATATTGTATTTTTATTTATGTTGTTGGTTTTTATTGGTTTTATGGTTGTCGATGCTCTTTTGTTATGCCGTGAGCTACCTGGGGTCCCATTTGGGCCAGAAATGGCGAGATAGATCATTTAAAATAAATAAATAAAAAATGAAGGTTAATGCTGAAATTGGACTTTATCACCAGAGGGAGACTTTGCTTTTCCTTGGCTCCTTGTTGAGAGAGAGGGGGGGGGGGAGAAAGAGAGAGAGAGATGGGGAGAGAGAGAGAAAGATTGCGCACACGCGCACACACTTTTGCTGTATATTAGCGAAACAATGGTAAAATATAAACAGTTCTTTAAAAGTGAGAAAACGGGGAGGGAATCTGCATATATCCAAGCCTTTATAACACCCCCTTGCAACAGGGTCTGTAGGCCAATAGCAATGTTGCAAAATGTTCTTTCTACACAATAAGATACGGAGGAGAAATCATTTTATTGAATTCCTTTGATTGTTTTATTTATGTTTTATTGATTTAATATGCTATAAACCACTTTGAGATTTTTTCTTAAAAATATAAAGCGGTATAAAAAGGTAAAGGGACCCCTGACCATTAGGTCCAGTCACGGACGACTCTGGGGTTGCGACGCTCATCTCGCTTTACTGGCCGAGGGAGCCGGCGTACAGCTTCCGGGTCATGTGGCCAGCATGACTAAGCCGCTTCTGGCGAACCAGAGCAGCGCACGGAAACGCCGTTTACCTTCCCGCCGAAGCAGTACCTATTTATCTACTTGCACTTTGACATGCTTTCAAACTGCTAGGTTGGCAGGAGCTGGGACTGAGCTATGGGAGCTCACCCTGTCACGGGGATTGGAACCGCCGACCTTCTAATTGGCAAGCCCACAGCGCCACCCACATCCCTACAAAGCGGTATAGGAATTAAATTAAAATAAAATAAAATAAATTCTATGTCATTTTCATATGAGCTCATACCTAAGTCCATGCAGTCCCAACTCCTTAAATTTGTGTTTAAAAAAAAGATAAAAACCCTAATTGAATTATGTATTTTAACATTTTCTTTCAAAATGCATTTCTAAACATACTTTCTCTCAAAACTCACACTGTTTAAAAAAGGGGGGTTATTCTGGAAGGTGTGTTTGGGTTGTTGCTTTTGAAGTAGAGAATGGCAGTGGAATGTTTAGGAAGTGCAAAAGCCGGTGGATTCTCAACTCTGCTTCACATGTCGGCGCATATTGGAATTTGCAAAGATCAAATTTCCCACCAACGAGACTGACTGAAAACACCACACACACACACACACACACACACACACACCGCACCCCGTTCCCATTAGCCAACAAAAAAATCAGACCTCTCCCTCTCATTTTGTCCTGAGAAAAGTGGGGAAGAAATAAAATGACCTGACAAGTTACCACTATCTAATAGAGGCCTCTCCCTCATCCATTGGTTATCACAGGGGCAGCTGAAGAACCATCTTGCCCTGAGATATGCCGGCAGGAGGCAAGCACACCCACCCCTCAAAATAATGAGCTCATCCCCCATGAGCCTCCCAATTGTTGGTTTCTGTCATTATTGTATACAGTACAGTACACTTTTTCTTTCAGGGATCTTAACATCAGAGATCACCCATCTAGAAATACAGCCGTACCTTCGTTTTCGAACGGCTTAGTTCTCGAACTTTTTGGCTCCCGAACACTGCAAACCCGGAAGTGACATGTTAAGTTGTGGGTGGACACAGCAGACGACACAGTGATTTCCAAGCAGCTCTTGTTTATTCTCAGGCTGGAACAGAAGTGAGCTGAAGGCCTCAGCAGCCTGCTTATATAGAACTCAGCTACAAAGCAACAGTAACAACTTTCTGTAGTTAACCAATCCCTGAACGTCACTTTACAATCCCTCTTTTGCATATGCGGACCTGAGTGAAAACTGCAGCAGAATGAACTATATACACACACCCCTAATGGCCTAGGGTGAGAATTTCAATACATAACATGACTGTTCCTGGATTGTGGAATATTTTTAGAAGCCGAACGTCCGACCGGGTTTCTGCGGCTTCCAATTGGCTGCAGGAGCTTCCTTTAGCCAATCAGAAGCCGCGCTTTGGTTTTCGAACGTTTTGCAAGTCGAACGGACTTCCGGAATGGATTCCGTTTGACTTCCAAGGTACGACTGTATACTGTCCCCTTCTGTGTGCTGCCCAGATCTTTTTTCTGGTGCTGCCACTATCCCGAGAGGAACAGAGAAGAAGCAGTACGGCTTTGTCCAAACAAATAGCCATCTTTTCCATTCTATTGTAACTTTCAATTTTAAAAAAATCTTATCATCATCATCTTATGAAAACTATTTTCTGAGGTCTATCTGAAAAATCGGGTTCTACCATGAGTAAGAGCACGTGTTGCGATAGGGACCTGGCAAGGCACATCCCTTCCTGTGGGGGTGGGGCCGGTAGCCGGCCTTAGCAGCTATAGGGCAATGAGGAGTTACTGGGCAAAAGTAAATGTTGCAACTTGTGATGGACAGCTTAGTGTGCTATATATTCCTCTGCACGCAGGGTGATCCTTCTCTTGGCTTCGGCTCCTGATCACCCATCCCGCCCCCCCTCTTTTTCTTAGGCCTCTGTGCTTGACCTTGCAACTGCCTGTCATGGGGTCGTCTGCTTTGGGGCAGAGGCCCAGTAGGAATTTGTCCATCTGGCCAATTGGCTGTTGCCATTTGGTTTTGCCTACTGCAGTAGCAACTTGTCACAACTTGTAAGGTTGGCGGTTAGGCATTGGTTCCTGTGTGGATTGCTGGATTGGGCGGTGCCCATCCAGAATCATGATGATGCTGGGAATTCCGTTAAAGGAATCCGGCGACTCTTATGCTTTGTCCGAAGCCCCCGGTAGGGGTTAGGGCTGTGGCCGAGTCCCCGGGACCATGGGGAGAAGGAAGCGTTGTTTCCCCCTGCTCCTTAACTCTCCTCAGCGGCATTCTCCCAATCGCTGGTTCTAGGCCAGCCTCTGTCCCGGTAGGACAGTAGTCTGAACCAATGCCTACGCAACCACTCACCGAATTTGTATTTAAATAAAGTTGTGGCCTAAATTATTGCCAAAAACCCAAACAAAAATTATGTCTCCTGTGTCAAGTCAATGGGGGGGGGGGGTGGCTTGAAGTCCTCGATACGCAAACAGTGTGTATAAGAGCCATAAATATTATCTACCATAATGTTACGGGGAAAACAGCTTCCTTGGTGGCCAAATTTCTTTTTCTAGCTCTTAAGTGTCATAAGACTAAAATTGATTTCATTGACATGGGCTTATCTGTATAGCTTCATGTTAGTGTTGGCTATGTTTTATCCTAAAGTTCCTGTAGATGTTTTAGATGTTTTAATTTTGTATGGATAAATGTTTTTTTTCCCCCCTGACTGACGGCTGAATAAAGAATGATGATGATGACTATCTACCACCCTAAAAGTTGAGTGACTTTCTTTTCAGAATCAAAGGAACACTTCAAGAGGGGGAAGGTACCTGCAGAAACTGACCGACTGGTTGGAATAAACCAATTTGTCTTATAAGGTTAGTTGTCTGCAGCTGCTCTCCCTGGATGTCTCCACAATAAACAAGGTTTTGATATAAGGCAACATATGGTGCCTGAAGTTTGCAATGCCTTTGCTGCCAGTCAATGGAATGGAATTACGGGAACTTGGTCCGGATGGTATGAGAGGAAGAAGCACAGGTAATGTTTAAAACACCATCTACTTGTGTAAATGAAAGCTGTCAAGACTCATAGAAATAAATTGGAGGGGAAAGTCGCTCTCTTGTGTATTGCTGAGAGAGCCTGAGGGTATCGGTGCATAAAAAAGCCTCACAGTGAGAATGAAGAGCAGGAAAAATTCTATTATGCCAGTAAAGAGATAACAGCCAGTGCTGTGTACTGCTGAAACGCTTGGATATTATGTTTAGGAGTTGAATGCAACGGCTTCAGAATTCACCTACTGTAAGTCTGCAGTCCTACAAAGTTACTGGAAAGCAAGCGCCATTGATATACCAACAGGGCTTTTTGAGAAAACGTGTTCTCCTTCATGGAGAGCACGTGTTGCGGTGGGGGCCAACAAGTCACCCCTCTGCTGCTGGGCGGGTTAGTCTGGATGGCCTCAACTATGAATGGGCTCTGGGTGTTGTTGGGGAGATTCCTATGTTGCAATTTGTTGACGGACAGCCCAGAGCCTATAAATCACCCTGCACGCAGCGTGGGAGCTCTCCTGGCTTCGTGCATCGGATCACCCGCCCTCCCTCCCTGTTATTATGCCTCTGCATTGACCTTGCTATGCCTGTCATGGGGTTGTCTGCTTTTGGAGCAGGGGCCTGGTAGGAAATTTGTTCCATTTGGCTGATTGGCTGGTGCCATCTGGTTTTCGCCTACTGCGTAGCAATTAGTCACAACTTGTAAGGTTGGCGGTTAGGCATTGGTTATAAATTGGTTGAGGAGGGGCAGAGTTGGCTGTGGTTGCCCCTCCTATGCTGCGAAGGGGCAGGTTGGCTGTGGTTGCCCCTTCAAGGCTGCTGCTGCAAGGGGAATTCTGTTAAAGGAATCCAGGGGCTCACCATGCTTGCCCGTATCCCCCGGTCGGGGGCCAAGGCCCACGCAGGAGCCCCTGGGAGCATTAGGGGAGAACGGGCGCACATTTTTTCCACAAAGTGTTTTCCCCTATACTGACTCCGCAGGCGGGTGGATGTCAGTTCTGTCCCCAGAGGGACAGATAGTCTTAACCAATGCCTCAGCAACCACTCACTTTTATTTTGTATTCAATAAAGTTGTGGCCAAAATAATGCCAAAAACCTTATATTCTGGTGCGAAGTGTGTTTTATTTGAGGGGTGGTTTGGGGACCTCGACACGCAAAACATGCATAGCATTCTGCTGTAACTAACTCAAGGAAGTAGAGAGAGCCCATTCACATGAAGGCAGGCCTGTATTGGGAAGGTTTTAATGTTGGACGTTATATTATGTTTTTTTTATGTGTGTGCCCAGAGTGGCTGGGGCAACCCTGTCAGATGCGTGAGCTATAAATAATAAAATGATGATGATGACAAGGTGAACAGAGTACAGTTGTATCTTGGATCCCAAACACCTTGTGAGTCAGATGTTTTGGCTCCTGAACGCCGCAAACCCAGAAGTGAGTGTTCCAGTTTGCGAATGTTCTCTGGAACCCGAACGTCCGCCGGGGCTTCCAATTGGCTGCAGGAGCTTCCTGCAGCCAATCAGAAGCCGCGCTTTGGTTTCCGAACATTTTGGAAGTCAAACGGACTTCCGGAACGGATTCCGTTCGACTTCCAAGGTACGACTGTAGTAGGAAACTGTTAGGTCACATCCACACCTTGCTTTTTGTGAGGGGTGCTGAAAGCTGTTAGGAGACCCCCTCACAGAGCTACAAGCCCCATTACGAGAGTTCCCAGGACTCTAAATATTTTAATGTATTTTGATTTTTGTTGGAAGCTGCCCAGAGTGGCTGGGGAAATCCAGCCAGATGGGTGGGGTATAAATAATAAATATTATTATTATTATTATTATTATTATTATTATTATTATTATTATTATTACATAGAGCAACAGTGTTTGGTGTTGTGTAGGCTCCTATGATGTAAGTAATGGATCCATAAATTACCATATAGCATATATTCAACACAAAAAAGTGACAAAGGACAGCTGGACATATAAAGGACCACATTACCTTCAGTACCTTGGGGCCTCATCAAACCTAAATCCGGACCTGGTTGTGCCCCACATTTGCTTTGGATGCGTGTGTTGGTACTCATGAGTAACGCACTGCTTTAGAAAAACGAACAAAATGATTCACTAACCACTTCCTTCAACACCACCACAGACATGATAATTAAAAGCAGAAAGGGGGGGGGGAGAAGCCCAGCAATGCAGATTTCCAAGTAAAATGCATAATACATCATGGGATATCTAGTTCATCCAAATATACTAAGCACATTTTCGTGGCTGAAAAATGTATTTGCATCCACCAGTTCTGCGGCTTCATTATTCCCCATGAGCAGAGGATGAGGAAAACCCAGGACATTATTCCCTAATAAGAACTTCTTTTTTCTCCCTTTGACAGGAAAGGCATTATCCATTTGGGGAAAGCCCTTGTCAGAATCCTCAAGCAAAGAAAAGCCTCTTCTGAATCACACTGAAGAAGAAACTTACGTAACTTTGAATAAGGGGGAAAGAAGAATCAGCCCTTAAGCTACTGTCTTTTACCAGTCAGCTTGGAACTTGCCTCCTTCCCTCCAATTCCTTGCCAACACATTCAAGAAACACTATTTTTTTTAAAAAAGACGACTATCCACCTCGAGGTTTAGTACCTGGAGATGTATCTGATGAAGCAGGTTTTTTATACAGGGCCTTTCTGAAAACAGCACAACAACAATCAAACAGGTTTTACTTCCTCGACTAGGGCTTGCGTACATGCCATCTCTTTCAAACACATTCTTTCCTTCAAATAGTTCTGGTCACTCCAGCTTGCGAGGGGTTACTGGGAACTGCAACTCTGCGAAGGGCAAACGACGGTGCCCAGAACTCTTTGAGGGAAAGAATGGGCTTCAAACTGAGAAGATCCATTTGGGGGTGCCAAATGTTGGACTCGCACAGGGCGCCATATTGCAAAAGGTTACCAAAGTCTGCCCCTGTCTACGTCCAGGCCTTTAGATAAAGCTGAGGGGAAGATTTCATGGCGCAACTACCCTCCAATGGGGCCGTTTCATATCAGGAAGCCCAGGACACCAGTGGCACTTAAAACTGCTGGGGAAATATTTGACGGAAAGAAAATACCACATGCCACTGGCAACAACCTCACAGCAATAAGGTAAGCTCCACCCAACACCTACCAAAATTATGTAGTCCAGGTTCCTAATAATTGCTGGAAGTGTAAACAGGTAGATGGATATTTATCTCCATATGTGGTGGACTTGCAAGAAAGTGAATGTATTTGGGGAAATGAAACATGACAAGATAATATGTTTAAAATGAAACCTTGGTTTTCGAACAGCTTAGTTCTCGAACGTTTTGGCTCCTGAACTCTGCAGACCCAGAAGTGACTGTTCTGGTTTGCGAACTATTTTTGGAAGCCGAACGTCCGACGGGGATTCCGCGGCTTCCGATTGGCTGCAGGAGCTTTGTTTTCCAAATGTTTTGGAAGTCGAATGGACTTCCAGAATGGATTTCATTCAACTTCCAAGGTATGACTGTATATCAAAATGGCCCGAAGCATTTCTGATAGGGATTATAAGAGCAATTTTTTTAAAAAAAAAAAGTTTAAAGTTTTTTGATGTATGTAACAGCAGCTAGAATTTTATAAGCATAGAAATTGAAGAAGGAAGAAGTTCCAACCAAAGAAGAATGGATAAGTAAGATAATGGACTATGCAGAACTGGCGAAATTAAGAGAATCTAATGATGAGTGTTTTATGGAAGAATGGATGCCTTTTTTGGACTATTTAAAGAAATATTATAGTAGGATGAACTCCCGAGCAGGACTTGAGCTATGAGCAACAGAAGTGATTACCGGTAGTTTATCATATTGTGATTATGATTTGCTAGACAGAGGATAGGATGCAGCAGAAGGGGAGAAAAAACAACTTCATGGGGAAAAGGGTGGGAAGTCAACAAAAATAAGAGAAAGACAAAATTGTGTTTTAAGACTGTATATCGGGGTGCCCAAACTTTTTTCAAAGAGGGCCAGATTTGATGATGTGAACATGCTTGAGGGCCAACCAATGTTGTTGAGGGTTTTTTTTTTAGGATTTTACCCCAAAGTTGTGGAGCTTTTTTTAGGGGCTGAAGTTGTGGAGCTTTTTTTTTAGACTTTGACCACAATAAATAAACTGCCGCAGGGACCAGGTAAAACCCCAAAGGGGCCACATTAGGCCCCCAAAACAGACTTTGGACATGCCTGCTGTATATGTTAAGGCTGTTGAAATTTAATAAAATATGATTGGAAAAATAATTATGAAGTGAGGAAGGGCTGGATCCTTGCATACATAAGATCTCGGGTTTGATCCCTGGGGTTTTCAGGTAGGGTTGAGAAGCACTCTTGCCAGAAAATTGGAAAGATTTTGTAAGTCAATTGTGGCTAAGGTTTAAAATGAAAATAGTAAAATTAGAAATTAGGGTAATAAAAATTAGATGGTGTTAAAAAAAAGAAGGTTAATTTTGAGGATTTTTAAAGCTTAATAATGAAGTTGGGAAACCGCTAAAGATGTAATATACCGTGTTTCTCCTAAAATAAGACACCGTCTTATATATTTTTTTGCTCAAAAAAACACAGTATGGCTTATTTTCAGGGGATGTCTTATTTTAACCGTGTCGCATCGGTACACTGCATAGCCACGCCTCCCCAGGCTGTTTTAATGGGAGGTACCACGTCACTATGGCTTATTTTCGGGGTATGGCTTATTTTTGGGGAACGGCTTATATTTCACAAATGCATAGAAATCCTGCTATGGCTTATTTTATGGCTATGTCTTATTTTAGGAGAAACAGGGTAATGAAATTCAACCAAGAGGGATTTGAGGAAGCCATGTAAACATGTGAGGAAGGTTAGGAAAGTAAAATTTTTATTTGTGTTATAAATTGTGGTGAGGTATATTAACTCTGTTAATGTTAGTATGTTGTAATCCTTTTTTTTAATTTGTTGACATTGAATAAAAATATTGAAAAAAGAGAAGCACTCTTGCCAAAAAACCCCGGAGAGCTGCTGCCAGTCAGGGTAGGCCCAGCGGTGGAGCATATGCCCGAGGGGGGGGCATGGTGCAGAGGGTGCCCTCCCAGGCGCGGGATAGCTGCTTGGGTGCCCGGAGCGGCATGCACGCCCTGCAGCCGGCGCCGCTCATGGCGAATACTGTTACATTACCATGCATCAATATATAGATGCGTATATTCTTGTTATTCTCATATGCATATAATTGTCAATAACCTAACACATCCCCCCAAATATCATTGTCTTTATCCAAAGGAAGTCTGTGTCCATAAGCTGCGCATTGCCCCACTTCTGTACTAGGATAATTTTCTTTTGAGTGTTCGTTTCCATAAATAAGGTTTCAGGGTGGGGCAGAAACTCTTCCTCCCGACTCCCTTCCAAAATTCTGTTACGCTCGCTACATTTTGATAAGAGCTATTAACCAACAAATTTTCTCCTCATAAACATTGAACTCAAAAGGCCCGTCAATATTTTTAATCCCATGGAAGGGCGCTTTCTCCTGCTGGGCTTCGAAAATCATTACTGAACCATGATTTCAGAAAAGGAAGGGAACAGTCATTGTTTGGAAATGAAGCTGCCAAAGAGTAAACAAAATCATTAAGCTGGTGCGTGGAATGAGAATACCTTCATCATCATCATCATCATCATATTGCTCACCCAAAGCAAAATGATAGAGTTTCAGTCCCTATTGCTACTGACAAGACCCAACCCCAAAGGTACTGCCAAGGCGATGCAATTATTCTTCTGCAAGGATTGGTTGGGAGAGAGAAGATTATTATGCTCATGATTGTTGATTTTCTTCTCTAGGGGTGGTTCCAAGAGGTACGACTTGCCGTGGCAGAAATTCAACTCACAGAACCACACCAGAAAAATGAACATCGCTATCACAACCTTTAAAAAGTGATGGGGGGTGAAGATAAGAATTATGGGCCAATTCACACTTTGGGTAGAAAGTGTTCTACTTGTTTGTTGTTGTTCAGTCGTTCAGTCGTGTCCGACTCTTCATGACCCCATGGACCAGAGCACGCCAGGCACGCCTATCCTTCACTGCCTCTCGCAGTTTGGCCAAACTCATGCCAGTCGCTTTGAGAACACTGTCCAACCATCTCATCCTCTGTCGTCCCCTTCTCCTTGTGCCCTCCATCTTTCCCAACATCAGGGTCTTTTCCAGGGAGTCTTCTCTTCTCATGAGGTGGCCAAAGTACTGGAGCCTCAACTTCAGGATCTGTCCTTCTAGTGAGCACTCAGGGCTGATTTCTTTGAGAATGGATAAGTTTGATGTTCTTGCAGTCCATGGGACTCTCAAGAGTCTCCTCCAGCACCATAATTCAAAAGCATCAATTCTTCGGCGATCAGCCTTCTTGATGGTCCAGCTCTCACTTCCGTACATTACTACTGGGAAAACCATAGCTTTAACTAAACGGACCTTGTTCTACTTATGGAAGGGCTTTTGATCTGGCAGAAGAGGTGGTGAGGCGATCTTTTGCTCCTTTGCCCTAGGAAGCAACCATCACCTCAGCCTTCCCCTTTGTTCTGAAACCGTTCCCTAACTTTCTGCAGCTGATATTTGCCAGGAGGAGACTAGGAGTTACAGGGAAGAGGGGGGGTGTTATTTATTTGAGTCCCTTTATGAATCTCTTCCCATAAGGTATCTCAAAGTGCTTTTGCTGTGAGCGAAGAACATCAGCAGTAAAAAGCATGAGAAACAATTCCGCATGCACACAATTGCTCATCTAATTCAGATGCAGAAACTTTCCATGGACATTCTGACACCAGGTGAAACCTTTTTATCCTCCTGGGTGTTGAAAAGATCTGTGTTTTTATTTTTTATTTCTTTATTATTTTTGAAAACCCAAACCACTGCTTGCGTATTATGAATGTTTTACTCGCTTGGTTTTATTCTTCTCCCTCCTGGAAAAGTTCAGACTGTGTGTTGTTTTACGGTATTGTTTTGTGTTGTACGTTACCATTTTATGCAGGTGAGGCGACCAGAGAACAAGGCAGACCTTATACAAATAACAAGCAACTGGCAGTGAAAATAAATGGATCCTCATCATGCTTCATGAGAATGCAGGTGGGACTGGGTACTGAAAGTTGAAATCCTGTGCAAATATATATATTGCTTCTTCATTTAAGCAAAATATATGGGTCATCTCTTTAAGCCTTCTCTTTGTTCCCACCATGAGGGAGCGTGTCAGTTCAAGGGGCCACATCCCAATCTTTTTGGTTCCAGGGGCCACATACCAGTGGTGTGGGGGGCCAGGGGCATAAAGTGGGTGGGGCTTACCTTGGCTAAATAGCTCACGTTCCATCCATGCAGAAGGCAGAGGTTTCTACAGCCGTATTTCTCCGTTCCCCATGCAGGCAAGCAAAGGAGAGCATCGCAGATTCATTCCAGCCTGGTGCAGAGCAGAGAGGTGAGGGGTGTGGCCTAGGGGGAGTGGCCTAGGAGGAGGAGGGGTGTGGCTTGAGAGGCCTAGAGGACTGCTTTAAAGCTCTTGCAAATGAGGCTTCTCATCCCTGCCCCTTCCTATAGGGCAGGGGTGGCCAACTCCCAAGAGACTGCAATCTACTCACAGAGTTAAAAACTGGCAGTGATCTACCCCCTTTTGGGGGGTTCGGGTCAAAGTTGTTGAGTTTTTTCAGGGAGGAGGTAAAATGTTGAGCTTTTTGGAGGGGAGCCACAGTTGTTCAGCTTCTCTGGGGGGAGCCAATGATCTACCAATGATCTACCGCAGACGTCCAGTGATCTATCGGTATCACGATCTACCTGTTGGACATGCCTGCTATAGGGAAAAGGTAAAAAGGGTAAAGGACCCCTGGTTGGTTAAGTCCAGTCAAAGGCAACTATGGGGTTGCACCGCTCATCTCGCTTTCACGCCGAGGGAGCCGGCATTTGTCCACAGACAGCTTTCCAGGTCATGTGGCCAGCATGACTAAACCGCTTCTGGCACAATAGGACACCATGACGGAAACCAGAGCACACAGTAGTGCCATTTACCTTCCCGCCGCAGCGGTACCTATTTATCTACTCACGCTGATATGCTTTCAAGCTACCAGGTTGACAGGAACTGGGACAGAGTAACGGGAGTTTACAGGTTTTGAACCGCTGACCTTCTGATCGGGAAGCCCAAGAGGCTCAGTGGTTCAGACCACTGCGCCACCTGCGTACCTTTACCCTTCCTACAATCAGAGTCCTAAAACACATAGGAACTCTCCTAAACAGTGAAGGCTTCCTGCTGCAGAAGTTTATCATTCAACTGTTATGGGGGGGGGGACTACAAAGAAGGGGAAGTGGAGGGGCTTGCATCTGAGGCGCCAGCTTGTGAGGGCGATTATGGGGGGCCAACGTCACATGTGTGGCATCAGGATGTGGGGAGGAACCGGAGGGAGGAGCCGGACACAGTGGCCTCACGGCTTCAGTGGCCAGCGGTTCTTCCTCTGTCTCCTCCTGGCATCACCACCAGCTAGGAGTTGGCTTCGACCATAGCAGCAGGAGGAGGAAGAGTCGGCCACTGGAGCTGGGCCGTGCTTGACCCCACGCTTTCTGGATAACGGGAGGGCCAGCTCCCACCCCAAAAGTATTGGGGGGGCCCCAAAAGGGCTCAGCCCTCACCATTCCTCTAAAGTATGGTTGAAGAGGGCTCTGCTTGATTTCACACTCCCATCAGAGATCTTTGGATCAGGATTTAGAAAGGACAAACCACAATATCCAGCCCAAATTCAATTCTTCCTCCAAACTTTAACAGATGTTCTGCTTCCTGTTTTATTGTTTTTGGTGTCTGTGCAGTTTCTGTGGTTGCAGAGGCTAAACAGAGGCTGCTTCCTCCCCTAGGATTTTATTTCAGTGATCAAAACCAGGAACACAATGTTATTACCACCATCAACGAATTGAAAGGAAGAAAGATTTTAAGCTCCCCACATTACCATTTCTAAAACTGCAACTTCTTGAGATCTGCTCAAGATTCATCTCACTGCTTTCCTCCGCTTTGTCCTCAATTCCCCTCACCTCCCCTCGTCACCTCTTCTTTTCTCCCATTTTGTTCAAGATCTGACTGAAGTTGTTCTGTTGGTGAATAAAAGCATTTTCTCTCTTGATCCACCTCCAACTTTCATTCTATTTGCTCCCACCATTATCCCTGTACAAACGTGTTTTAAAATCCTTTTGCGAAGTGCGTACCTCCTTTGATTTGTAAAACCACTGCTGAGATACATTTTCGTGCGAGTTCTTCCCCAGCATTAGAACGCCTTGCAAACTATTATCATACATTTTAGCTTCCCAGATCTTGGTAAGATCTGGAATCAAAAGGAGCCATCTTTGAAGGTCCCATAAGTTTATCTGCACAAACTAAAGCGACACCCGAGAGAAAATATTATTGCTAAGTATTTAAAATGAAACAGAGCAATGAGCTTAAATGGGCATGTTGGCCACCAGTGCATTTTTTTTAATATAAGAAATTTATTGGTATTTAGAGAAGATACAGAGAAAGAAAAAGAAAAGATACATACAAAATACAGACTACAACATACAAAACAAAAAAGACTTATACAATACATAAAACACACCTAAAACAACAACACACCTATTTAACTAATTTAATCTTATTTAAAATCTTACTTGGGGGACTTCCTCACGTCCTCTCTTCTGCGTTCATTTCAAATATACTGTAGTAACTTTATAACTACTTTGACTCTACTTTACAACTAATCTTAATCCCTATCTATCATCTTATATCTATCACCTTATTCTTAACAGAAATACAAAAAATGAAAAAGTCACAGTTCTATCTTCTTATGTTCTATTTTAAACTAACATTTTAATGCTATCACCTATAATGTCCACTGATTTCAATTTCAGATATCTAACTTTTCACGCCGTTTCAGATATTCTTTAAATTTCTTCCAATCTTCTTGCACCTTCTCCTCCCTCTGATCTCGGAGTCTCGCGGTCAGTTCTGCGAGTTCCATGTATTCAATCAACTTCATCTGCCAATCTTCCACTGTTGGTAGTTCTTCAGTTTTCCAGTTTTTAGCAATTTAGGCCACCAGTGCATTTATCCATTCATACATCCTTTGGTGACCTGCTGCGTTCTCTCTCTCTCTCTCTCGGGGAGAAGTAGCAAGGGGAAATATACATTTGTGAACTAATGGATGAGTTAATTATTCCAGCCTCATAGGTTCCATAAGGAAAAAGAGTAGCATCAGTGTAACCAAAATTGACAGTTGCTATTTGTTGTTGTTGTTCAGTCGTGTCCGACTCTTCGTGACCCCATGGACCAGAGCACGCCAGGCACGCCTATCCTTCACTGCCTCTCGCAGTTTGGCCAAACTTATGTTAGTAGCTTCGAGAACACTGTCCAACCATCTCATCCTCTGTCGTCCCCTTCTCCTTGTGCCCTCCATCTTTCCCAACATCCGGGTCTTTTCTAGGGAGTCTTCTCTTCTCATGAGGTGGCCAAAGTACTGGAGCCTCAACTTCAGGATCTGTCCTTCTAGTGAGCACTCAGGGCTGATTTCTTTAAGAATGGATAGGTTTGATCTTCTTGCAGTCCATGGGACTCTCAAGAGTCTTCTCCAGCACCATGATTCAAAAGCATCAATTCTTCGGCGATCAGCCTTCTTTATGGTCCAGCTCTCACTTCCGTACATTACTACTGGGAAAACCATAGCTTTAACTATATGGACCTTTGTCGGCAAGGTGATGTCTTTGCTATTTGTACCCAGTGTCAATGGTCACAGTTTACTCCGAAGATTAATATGGCAGCAGCCTTTTCTCTTTCAAAACCATAAAAGTCAGCCATCATCTTGTAAAGAAGAGAACACCAGGAACGTAGGGAAGCATTTATATTAGCTGAACTGGAAATTAATTTTAGATGCCACTCTAGTTATAGAATCAGGACCCAGGTTATTCAAGAGCCCCAAAGACAGCCAAATTTTTCAGTATGGAAAATCTTCAGTCAAGGAAAAAACGGAATAGCCCCATTTTGCTGCTTCAGCAGCTTCAGTCTAGGAAGCCCCCAGTGCCTTCATTAGAGGTCATCTCTCTCATATTGCCACTAAAAAAAAAAAAGGAGCGAGACAGAAAGAGAGAGAGAGAGAAGATGACACAGAGGAGCGATATCCTTGATAGCAAAAAACCAAGGCCGTAGGCTTCTCCCCTCTAAAGAGTCTCAAAATCCTCACCCCCATCAGGCTCCGCTAACAAGCTCTGTTCTCTGCTCACAAAGCTGAATTTGCTTTGTTCTGTTGAAATAAAGCAAGTGGGAAATGGAGGAGTTGGCAAACAGACTCCAAACAGAAAAGCTGACGGAAATAAAGACAGCTGTTCGCCAAAGTGGGAACAAGTTGAGCGCAGCAAAACCCAAAATTAGCAAAACCGTTTTGAGCATTATTTAAAATGGCACTAACACGACAGGGTGCCATCTTTAAAATGGGCTATCCCTGCCACAAGCAGCTCTCTCGACTGAAGCGTCAGTCCCTTCCAGGGGAAACTGTATAAATTCATTCCAACCATTAGAACAATGATGGCTAGCAAAGTTGCCGGTACCAGTGGGGGGTTCGTGTTGAATTTTATTAAAAGCAACACCACGAGGGTGTGATACATCTTCTTTCAGAATGCTGCCTCCCTTTAAAACACCACCTGCTTCACAAATGTAAACCGCATTTGTCATGGTTTGCCCCCAGAATTCTCCAGAATTGTAGCTTTGTGAGAGCATTTAGATACAGGCCTGTAGTTGTTCATTAGAAGAAACTGCAAGGATATTAAACACAGCATCAAAGGAGGTTCAGATCCTGAGTTCATATTCTGGTTAGTACAACAAGATTAAACCAAAGTTTCCCAGATTAGATGCAAAGGGATACCGTGGTTTAAACAAAACACACGAGAAGTTCCAAATCCGGAATCCGGAACAGGACGGGAGGGATGAGGTCACAGGCACTCAGCGAATCCTGGGAACTGTAGTTCATTAAGTGTGTTCGGAATTGTGAGGAACAAACTACAGTTCCTAGATTTTTTGGGGGAAGATTTGTTGTTTAAATGTATGGTGTGTACATAGTGTAAGATATTGGCGCAGGCTGACTGGGTGGGGGCGACAGCAGTGGTCACCGGTTCAAAAGCTCTAGGTGGTTTTCCAACTATACAACAGGAGTTTGTGCACATCAGCAGAGAGTTATATGGATATTCAAACAGCATTTGAAGAAAAGCTTTTCAGATTAATTCTGAAGTTAACAACTTGTTATGAACAGATTGCTGGATAGACAGATTTAAAACACCCCGAGGCTAACAAGGAAAGCAAAGAAAAAACACCATTTCAAGATAATATGGTGGTTTAAATTAAAAATTAATATTCCAATACAGTATAACCCAAGGAGCCATTTATTTAAATACATTTTAAACTATTCATTTCCCAATGGAATGGAAAATCGTTTGAGGCAGAGCATCAAAAACAAAGGCTCTGAACACAATTTAGTGCGAGAAGCACAAAAGTTGAAATCTTTGTGGAAGTGAAGAGCCCGAGATGCTTTGACGAATCGTTGTGAATGAGCAACTCGTGTGTAATACTGAATTCAGATTTATTTTAACTATTTCCCCCCTTTTTAAAATTACTCATTGAAATGCCAACGCAACAGGTGAGCTTTCAGTTTTGCTCCAGCTCCTAAATGGGATACAGCTGCTAAGTTGGATTTCCTACAGTAGGAATGGCAAACCTGTGGCCATAAGAACATAAGAGTCCTGCAGGATTAGGCCCATCGGCACAGTGTCCACCCAGATACTTGTAGGAAACCCGCAAGTGGGGATCGAACCCAAGAGCCCTCTCCCCTCCTGTGGCTTCCAGCAATGGGTATTGTGAAGCATTGCTGCCTCTTAACGATGGAAGATTGATGGAATTTGTTGATTCTCACCTAAATTACAATATTTTTAATTTACCTTTGCCATTAGTAGTTGGTGATGGTACTCAAAAAGGAGATGCCGTTGTTTTGGTTAGATTTTTTTCATTCGAGGAATAGAAAATGATGCTTTGGCAACCCAGCTACCCATGGCTGATCAGAAATCAAATCTCTGGCAGATTTACCACTGGAAGGAGCAGGGGATGCAGAAACCTGAAATTCTCAACAAGTTAGAATTAAATTGCACAGAATATAGAAGGAGCATGCCATTTAAAATGACCTTCAGATATATTTATAAAGTGATTTACTATCGTGGATACTGAACAAGGGCTGGGTTTTTGAGAGAGACCTGGAAGGAAAAAAAGGAGCAGCAAGATGGAAGGAAGCCGTGAATCAGAAATCGATTTGGAACAACTGGGGAGCAGGGGGGAAAGGCGGGAACTTTAGTGAGAGACACGGCACAAGGGAGGTAATAATTACATGTGGATGAGATGTATGTGCTCATTTTGAGACGGATTGGATCCAGATGTAGATATGCTTCGAGTAGGCCCACTGGATTCCATGTAAGGTTGCTTCCAACCAAGTCCTCCAACAACAGGAGTTCCTCTCCTTCTCCATGACCCTCCCCAATTGTTCCGGGTTTCCTCTCAATTCTCCAGAGACTGGGGTGCGGGGAGGGATGGGGGCACACAGTGAGAGGAGATGGGGAGGAAGTTGTATGTTTCCGAGCACAATCCAAAGTGTCGGTGCTGACCTTTAAAGCCCTAAACGGCCTCGGCCCAGTATACCTGAAGGAGCGTCTTCACCCCCATCGTTCTGCTCGGACACTGAGGTCCAGCTCCAAGGGCCTTCTGGCAGTTCCCTCACTGCGAGAAGTGAGGTTACAGGGAACCAGGCAGAGGGCCTTCTCGGTAGTGGCCCCCGCCCTGTGGAACACCCTCCCATCAGATGTCAAGGAAAGAAACAACTATCTGACTTTCAGAAGACATCTGAAGGCAGCCCTGTTTAGGGAAGTTTTTAATGTTTGATGTTTTATCATGTTTTTAATATTCTGTTGTGAGCTGCCCAGAGTGGCTGGGGAAACCCATCCAGATGGACAGGGTACAAATAAATTGTTTATTATTATTATTATTAGCTAATGAGATGCAACCTTCTGTCATGACTAGCTTAAGATGCACTGATTTCCATGAGTTATTCAAAACACGACTAATCCGTAGAAAATACGGAATTGACCTGTTGTTTCATAGAAAAGAAGTGTTGAGGAAATTGTGATTTATGTTGCTGGATTAAATAAAGGAAATGAGCATAAGGAAACTGCAATAAATATGGAGAGAAAGTTGCAGTAGCCTTTCTTCTGACGTTGGCACACATTAACTCTTTTTGGGAACAATGGCCAAGAACTCAAAATATGCAGTGTCTAACAAGGTGTGTTAACTGGCAGAGAATATAACTGAAAGAAGTGTGGTTTGCCAAAACCAAATAAAAGCTACACGCCATGTTAAACATATAACTGCTCATATTCCCTGCTCCATGCATGGTCCCTGTGAGAAGCATTCCTATTATCGTTAATTGTTTAATGAAGTGTTTGATGCCTTGCTGCTGATGTTACTGTCTTTAAAAACGAATTGTTTAGCACTCTGTTTTGATTTGTGGTGAGCCACCATGGTCAAACCTCTGTGGAAAACGACAGTCAGATTGATGGATTGATGTCATCTTTGGTTGCTCATTAAATGAGTGCCAAGCAGGCTTCCTTAAAACTGTGGTTTTAAATAGGAAGACAATATGAGTGAGAATGCTAATGT
Organism: Lacerta agilis; assembly: GCF_009819535.1. Lineage (NCBI taxonomy): Eukaryota > Metazoa > Chordata > Lepidosauria > Squamata > Lacertidae > Lacerta > Lacerta agilis. The sequence goes on from NC_046321.1 coordinate 61,353,710, forward strand.
AATAAGAATGAAATATTCAGCTGGGTCTGAGGAAAAGAACCCGGAGTTCAATGTTACATCCAGTGCTTTTTTCTTTTAAAAAAAATGTTTAGGGTACTCTCCTTTTCCTACTCATATGGAAATTGTTGTTGTTCAGTCGTTCAGTCGTGTCCAACTCTTCGTGACCCCATGGACCAGAGCACGCCAGGCACGCCTATCCTTCACTGCCTCCCGCAGTTTGGCCAAACTCATGTTAGTAGCTTCGAGAACACTGTCCAACCATCTCATCCTCTGTCGTCCCCTTCTCCTTGTGCCCTCCATCTTTCCCAACATCAGGGTATTTTCCAGGGAGTCTTCTCTTCTCATGAGGTGGCCAAAGTACTGGAGCCTCAACTTCAGGATCTGTCCTTCTAGTGAGCACTCAGGGCTGATTTCTTTGAGAATGGATAGGTTTGATCTTCTTGCAGTCCATGGGACTCTCAAGAGTCTCCTCCAGCACCATAATACAAAAGCATCAATTCTTCGGCGATCAGCCTTCTTGATGGTCCAGCTCTCACTTCCGTACATTACTACTGGGAAAACTATAGCTTTAACTATACGGACCTTTGTCGGCAAGGTGATGTCTTTGCTTTTTAAGATGCTGTCTAGGTTTGTCATTGCTTTTCTTCCAAGATGCAGGCGTCTTCTAATTTCGTGACTGCTGTCACCATCTGCAGTGATCATGGAACCCAAGAAAGTGAAATCTCTCACATATGGAAATACTGCCCCACAATGAGGCCAAACTTAGATTCACAAAATGTTTAGGGGTATGCGTCCCCCTGAGTGTCCCCCCCCCCCCGAAAAAAGCACTGGTTACATCTGAACCAGCCTTACACAGTTATTGCATGCTGAAACACTATCAGGATTATTTGACAATTTCTGCTGAAATTTAGAAGAAGGAAAAAAACCACAGCAATGCTTCTCATGTTATTTATGGCTCCTTGCTTCTGCTGTGCTAAGGTGGAGCTCAGTTATGCTTCCAGTGATGCTGAGCCAGAACGATGCTGAACCAGAATGCCCTCAGGGTTGTAATATTGTGGGAGTTACAAAAGGCTTTGGGCGCTTTGAAAAATAATAATATGCCTCCTCTTTCAGTTTCCAAGTGTTAACCAAGCTCATTTCAGAAGGTCCCTGGAAAGGCTTTCCTTTAAATATGCTAACATACACAGACTGTGTGGGACTTTTTTATCTTTCCTTGGGTGGTTTAAATTGCTGCCGCCACCATTCAGCTACAATATCTAGTTTGATCTCCCAACAAGACCTTTTGGGTGCCACAGCTGGTGTGAGCTTCACCCAATATCTTCTGCTTTATTAAGGACAAATTCCCAGCTGCTGCCTATGTAACCCATGATCTAATGCACGGAAAATTTGGAGGGGTGGGGAGGCAGAAGAGAAGTTCCAAAAAATATATATCAGAGCACCTTCATCGTGTAACGCAAATCCCACTTTCACTTGTTGCAGAAGAACATCAGCAATGCCTTCCTCTTGATTTTCTTCCAGAGATAACATCAAATACAGCAATCTTTGCACTGAACCGAAAACAAAAGAATATCTTAAAAAGAAGCATCTCAAATCAGACACACCATGCCATCTTCCCAGGAGAATACATAATGTAGTTACTGTATCTACAACTGCTACTCAGATCAATCTTTGAGGAACTCAACAGATTTATTTTTATTGAGAGCCAATGCATTAACAATCATTTGGCTTTTAAAAAGTTCTTTAAATGTATCCGTGAACACAAATGGATTCGAGGATGAGCGGAGACCGCTTTTCTGCCTAGTGAAACCTCCTAATGTGAAATCTAAGAGCTAGAAAATAAGAAACAGAAGTTGCAGAGTTTTCTAGTCCAAATGAAGCTATTGTAATTATTCTGTGTAGCAGGCACACATGATACTTTGGCACATTTTCCCGAGCTTGACAATTAGGAACTCAGGATTGCTGTCTAGAGAGCTGAACTTTGCCAAGTAGCAAAAGACTGTTCTATTGTAAGCGAAGCTCATTACCAGAATCCTAAGGGTGACCCTATGGACCGCGCAAGGGATAATTTCCCTCTTGCCTTGGCAACCCCTCTCACGTTTTGATCACACCACGACAAGTGGCACTAAATGTGCGCCTGGCTCCAATACAGCTGCCTGGGAAATAATAATGCAATGACCAAAGCTTAAGAAAAATGGAGAGATGCCAGCTGGGATTATTATGAAGTCCAGTGAAGCCACTTGCTAATACGGTCTTGCTCTCTGCCTTTCTGAACTAGAAAGCTTTGCAAATAAACAAGCAGAGGGCAAGAGAGATGCTTTAACTGAGAGCCAAGCAGAAACACTGCCGACAGAGAAAAACCGGGGCGGGATTAAACATTGATTAAAATTTCAACATTGCAGCAGAAAAGTTAAATTGATGCCTGAAACGCAATCAATTTTGTCCAGCAAAGTTCTATGCAGTGAAATGAATGGCTATTCATGTTGTCATCCCTATTCATTTCACTGAATCTACCCCGAGTGTGACTAGTGTTGGATACAACCCAATGTGCAGTTTTTGGTTATGTGTTGACAAATGGGAGCATAGGAACAACATGAAGCTCCTCTAAGAGACAATGAAGCTATAATTGAGCTGGTCCATTTTCATTCAGCGCCACTGATGGACTCAATTGGATGGACTACAAATGGACACGAGCATTGTTGAGATATTTCGTGGGCACAATGTGGCCCAAAAAAATACAGGACAAGGGGCAGTTTCCATGACTTCCGCTTATCGAGAATGAAAATTGGACTGCCTGATGATTAGGGTTGATGATTTGAAGCAGGACAGCATCAAGCTCTGATGACTTGAATGTGTTCTCGAAGATTTAAGACCCCAAGTAGAAATTTTGGGTGGTGCATCAATTTCCACATTTTTCATACAGTCTGTTCCCATGCCCAGCTGACATCAAGTATTGAAAAATGAACACAGTGATGGAAACGACATTGTGAGTGAATCGGCTCTATGTACGGTGAAAGTATGACAATATTAGATACAAAATTCATTTCAGTGGTTCCCAACCTCTTTTTGGCCATGCCCCACCTAAGCATATCTAAAATCCTGATTGCACACCCCACCCAATGAAATATAATTCTCAATATTCAAAAAGTGAACTCCTATTCACGTGGAGGAAGCCTAAAAGGCCATTAACATGGTCTCATTCTCGAATTGGCCCCCTTAAAAATCAAATTGCCCCCCTGTGGGGCGTGTGCCCTATGTTGGGAACCACGGATTTAGAGGGAAAGACAGATGAGCTGCAGTTCAAATTTACTAATCCAGGATCAGCGAATCTGCTAATCACACTAGGTGTTTATGAGGTTAGGTTTGGATAGTTCCTCAAAATATGAAAACCTACCTGCTATATTTTTCACGTAGAAAATCGTCATCTCTGCTGTTCTTCAGCAACCCTCTACTACGGGACTATCCAACTTCCAAGTGACTGTGATCTACCCATTGGATTGACCAGAGTAGTTGAGCTTTTTTAGGGGGAAAGCATCATCGAAGTTTTTGAGCTTTTTTTTGGGGGGGGGAAGGAGTTGAAGTTGTTGAGCTGTTTTGTTTTGTTTGGGGGGGGAATCAGGATCCCGCGATCAACAAGGATCGACCAGGGTCATCCCCGCGATCAACCGGTAGATCGAAAGGCCTGCTCTACTATAATTAAAGAAAGATGGGGGGGCTTGTTGCTAATTTCCCCATCTACTCCCATTCCATAGCTGTCAAGTTTCGGATTTGAAAATAAGGGATCAGCAGCCTCACCTATCCCGGGGACAGTCACATGGCAGTGGTGGGCGGAGCCAGAAGCAAAAGTGGGCGGCACTGGTGTGAAGGCGCGCAGTAGGCTTACTGTATTTTGGAAACGCTGCCCGTGGGCTACAACGCCTGTAAGCACGGGAAATGGCTCCCGCTTGCTTTGAGGCTGCAAGGAGATGAGGTCTTCCCAGTCCCTGGCCAGCAGGGGGAGGGAGAGGAGCTGCTTCCTTAGAAAAAACGGGAAATTAAAGGGATATAAAAAATAAGGGATAGCAGCGGGAAACTGCTTGAAATAAGGGAGATTCCCGGTGAAAACGGGATACTTGACAGCACAGTGCCATTCTCAACTGTTGTGAAAGATTTAGCGGCATGAGGCAACAATAGAAACAGAGTCACCAACTTTTTTTTTTACTCCTGTGGACACATTTGCCAGCTGATGAAACTGTCATGGGCACCACACACACAGCAACCAAGCAGACACTTTAACACTATATTGGCAACAACAGATCGCTTCTCTCCAGCTTATTTTTTGGGCTGGGGGGCTGTGGGAACCTGGAAAGAGCCTTGTGGAGGCTTGTGCATGGAAGGTGTGAGGCTGGTGACCTCTGCAATAGAAAGGCCACAATGACTCAATTGATAGTGGTACCCTCTTTTTCTTTTTCGCACAAAATTGCTTGCTAGATTGCCCAGCAACTGCTTTATTATTTATGTTGCATTGGCTTGTCTTTCTTTAAATCTAACCCGCTCCCTTTGTCGTGAGCCAATAGAATGATCCCCACTTCCAGCAAATATAAGTTGCAAATACAAATAAACACCTAGATGGAACAAATATAAGAGTAGATTCTTCAGAGATTTCTTTGTCGTCGAAAACGGCAAAGTGTGTCTCTCTCTCCTCCCCCCAATAATCCTCCTCAACAAATCTGTGTTTCCTTTGGATCTCCTTGATGTGACCCTGCTGGTTAATGGGTACGAGATAATTTGAAATTGAAAGACTACTGTCATTATCTTAGACACAGAGACTTTTGCTATCTATACACCAATTGCTAACAAACAAGGTTTATAGAGTGAAATAATAAATCAACATATGCATGAGGAGACGCAAATAAATGATTAATGTTATTATTTTCTCCTTAGCATTTGATAAACCTATATATCTCTTTTGATTCCTCTCAGTAGGGCTCCAACCAAAGCTGGATTAATTTATTATGCTTTCCATAAAATAGACTTTTAGAGAGGAGGGACAAAATCCAGCCTTGGATTCTCTGTGATGAAAACCTTTCCTTACTCCAGGCATACACCAGAAATTTCAAATGAGTGAACAAAATTAGGTAGTGAGGCTTACACTTTCAGGTCATGATCCGGAAGAGAGCAGGCTAATTTTCCATGCACACATTTTGCTGGCACACCTACCTGTATTTCTCTTCCAGTTTCTGGCGTGTTTTAACATAGGCTTTGAAATACAGACAACACATATCTAGTCCCATGTCCATAGCTGAACATACATCCTCAAATGTATTTTATTGAGCCTTTGTCTCTTGGCTGTCAGCTTAGCACAGGTTTTTGAACGTAGAAACTTCCAAGAGGTACAGAGTGTGTCCTCAAAGGATGCTGAGCCATGGCTAACGGCCATGAAGGGCAAGATGGTCAGGCACAAGGCCAGACCAGTTGCAAATGGTCCCACAGATGGGACAGGTACTACAGGAGTCTGTTAGGTGTATGACAACTGTATGTTTAATGGTGTACCGGCTGCGTTAGCATATGCAGCAATGCAGGGCCGTCTTAGAGGGATCGGCCGCTGTGGTGCGGCGATCCCTCGGCGTGCTGCCTCTCCGCCCGCCTCCCTCCCGCGCTGGCCGCCCCTCGGGAGGGGGGGTGGGTGAGCAGGGGATGAGGGGCGTGACGCTGGAGCGGCGCAGGGCTTTGCGCACCCTTCCAGCGCTCCAGCTGGGGCTCCGGGAGGTGAGGGTGGCCGGCTTGCAGCCCACCCACCTGCCGGCGCGAGAGCGCCCGCCCATGGGGGCGGGTTGGGGAGGGGGTGCCCGGTATGCCGGCGGGCTCGCGGGGGCGCCCCTGGGGGGCCCAGCGTCCTGGCGCGGCGTACCGCCAGCCCCTATGGACGACACCTCGTTATGGTGATAACAAAGAGTTGGATTATTCATTTTAAACCAGATATACTACATTCATTCAGAAATAATTTACAAAGAGAGAGAAAGAGAGAGAGAGTGTGTGTCTTGGGTACTTACATTTTATTGTAGAGTTCTCAAGTTAAATACAAATCTATGAGTTTTTCCATAAGAAATTAAAGACTAGTGCAACTAGTTTGTTATATTTAAGATGTACAGATGAATGCAAGATAGTTATATTCTTTCTTGTATTTACATAGTTCAATATATTGCTTACTATTTACATTTCTAAGCATATACTATAGAAATAAATTGGTTATCTGTGCTGTACAGTTCTTTCGTTACAGCTGTTAGCTAGTATTGCGTTTATGACAGAGTGCCTCCTGTATGAACTCTATTAAATTACAAATCAGGCTAAATTAATGAGGTGTCCTGATTTCTTTCTATGCTGAAAAACATCAACATAAAAATATCTATTAGATACCTATTTCTGTTTTTTTTTTTTTTTTAAACTTTTTTACTTTTAATAAAGGAGTATAAAAATGAGGGAAACCTTTCTTCCACATAACGTTTGGTTGGGATGGCACTTTACCTGAGATACAAAATTATCAAAAGCCAAGCATAATTCTCCTTTAAGAAAAAGGTATATAGGGAATATATAGAATAGTATATAGGGGGAAAGTATGCATGAAATTAGTTGTCTGTATAATACCCCCTTTTTATATAAAACAAGAATGAAAAGTTATGCATTTAGAGAAGTCTCTACCCTCATCTACCAATGTGCTCAAAATCTGTCTCTTACAAATGTAAATGCTTTTTGAGGCATGATAGCATTCAATTCCTAAATGAGAAACACTTAGAGATCCTAAGGGAGCTTGGAAGTTGAGATGGTAGCTCAATGGATCTTTACAGAGGAAAGGTGTGTGTTTTTAAGATATACACATTTTATTGTATACTTGCATCTAACCCAGTAAACTTGTATGCACCCCTGCCTAACCATTCACATTCCTATATAGAGACATATTTTTAAAAAGCCCCATCATTAATGCATGCTGCAGCTTATTTCTTCTTCCTTTTGCTATTAAATAAAATGTTCGCTGTTATCAGCAGACTTTTCTCTATTCTACCTTTTGCTCTGCGTGTTCTGTTCTTGGCAGATACTTTGTTAGGCACAATGACACTGTAAACTTAAAAGAGAGAAACTCAAGAGAGAAATCTTATACTGAACACAGAATTAGAAGTTATCCTGATGCTTGGGAAAGACACATCTTAAGACCTGTAGACATGCCAAACCATGCCACAGAATTTTATCTCTATTTGCAGTATTAGTGCAATGCCCAGTAAAGCTGCAATAGTTCTGGATTCTCATGCATAGCAAATCCCTGCATGGAAGATAAGGGGAGCATTATCTACTGCTGCTACTCCTAAGTAATGGTGCAGTAAGTTCTCCCAGGTAATGCAGCTCCACCAAATTATTCTTCTTGTTGTCCTGGAACATCACAACTGTTTTGTCGCTGTGAAAAAGGCCACACCTCTCTACTGCGAAAGTAATAGAACAATCTTGCTTATTGAACAATGATGTATTGGACTGGGCTGTGTTTCACAGTCAAATGCCCCCCTGGCAATCTAAATGCACAACTCAATACTAAGACACTTGAACTTAATCTGCAAATCATACCTTAAGGAAACTAATCCTCAAGAAATCTTTATAGCCTCTTAGAATAAGCATCTCCCACATTTTTAGGTCAATCTTGCCTATGGTTCTTATCTGTTCAGGCATCTATACATATGGCAAGCAGTAAGGTAACATATGCATCCAAACTGAAAGGCAAAAAAATTCCCCCAAACCAAAAGTGACTTAAAGGCACACTTGAAAAACTCCTGAAAAGAAGTTGTTTCATTTACAGTATATATTAATTTGGGATTGATAGTATGCGAACTTACTTGATCTACAAGAATCAATCGCACTTCAGGCAGCAGGCACATTCTAGAATGCTCCTCCAACAAACCTACTTGCACACAGAAATCTAGCACATCAGGGAGAAAAAATTCATACTAGCCTTCCAGATTTCCATGTTCAATGAATTTTTGTGTGTATGTGCAATCCCATACCTTTATTCTAAAGTGATACAGCACAGGGGGGGAAACTTTACTACCTATCCCTGCTATCTGGAGAAACTGGCCCTTACAGAAAGCGAAGGGAGTGTTAACTTTTGATGGAGCCTTCTACAACGTACTGCCACTCAGTCACAACTTAAGAAGAATTTTGTTAGTTGCTTTTAAAGTGAGATGAGCTTCCCAATCGGTTTGTGCAAAATCCTTAAGTGCATGTCAATTGTATGCAGGTGACTTCCTCCAGATAAACTGACTTGACACATTCCTTTTTTATATATATCCACACACACACACACACACACACACACACACACACACACTGGCTGGCATGTTAACCAGACAGCCAACCTGATTGGTAAGAAAGAGTACAGACTGGAATCAAGTCTCACCAGTCACCTTCCCTTTCACAGTGCAAAATCCATGGTTTATTCTGGAGTTGCGGCAGCCATCTTGGTTGTTAGTCATCAGGTAACTGTATCCATCTGTGCTTCTTTTCCATGCTCAAGCCAGTCTATGTCATGGATGGAAGGCCTAAAAACGCATACATGACTTTTCCGTCAAGTATTCCTACCATGCTAGAAATTCCAGGTAAGGCAATAGCGTATTAAAATATATTCACTGTGAACTAAAAAAATCTTACTAGGGGGGAAAAAAGTGTTGAAGCTAAAAGTCTATGTGCTGAAAAAAATATGTGATAGTTTTAAAGCATTATATTATGTATACATTATTATGGCAGAATAAATCTATTTTCTTTTCTTTTTTTAGTTAGTACAGTTCAGACACTTCAAAGTGGAATAATTTATACAAAACTAACTGCATACCACAGGGTATAGCACCCCAATAGGTGGCATTCTTTTCAAATTCTAGATGTTGTTTTCCATTAAAATCTGTGTTCCCAGATTTCACGCTGTAAACAAAGATAACATTAAAAGGAATTTTTTTAAAAAATTGTGTTTCAAACCAAAATCAAAAGGAAGTCCATATGGCCCTTAGATGACCTTACTGCCTGATACACATCTGCCCTCATTTTCCGTTCAAGACAGATCATTCCTATTAGCTCATAAGTACCCCAGAGACTAGTAATACTTCCATCAAAATAATGAACACAATCAAGTAGGAACAAGGCTCATGGAGACAAGACAATAAGTCATTAGATACCAATGAACATAAAACACTTTCTTCATTCGTATAGTAACTATAAAAAGAAAAAGGGAGAATAAAAACAAAAGCAGACTCGATTTTTTTTGTAGCCACTCAGCATGGACGTTAAGTCAATCACAATCTTCTCTATGATGTGTTTGCCAATTTCTTTGGTTTTCCACCAATCACATTTTTTTGCAGAACTATTTTGGGACGTTTCGTATGAAATCAGGAGCGAGTAATTGTGCGTCTGCATAACCAGAATAATGAAAATGATCCTATGCCACAGCAGACAGATTGGCTGTATATGGTTTCTGGTGCTTTCATCTCTTGTAATGATTGGGGGCGTCTGCGAATGCAAACTTCAGTCTGTAGGCTTCTGCAAGGAGAACACTGATATCTTCGTCTCCCCAGTGCACTGTCGGCAAGTTCTGCAGAAAGATGAGCAGTTCCTTGGGAAAAGAAGAAAAAGAATAGGTTTATTACGCAACTATTTCAGTAAATGTCAGGCTGATTTAGGGTAGAGGTTTTTTTTTGCGTGCGATTGAACTCCAATGTTACTTGCGACAGTTTCTAAAATGGCTTGATCTTGAACATCTGCATGCATACAGGTAAAATAAAACTTGCTTTTCGGAAGCATACATGTGACGGTTTTTAGCACAAAAATCCAAATACATTAGCTAACCATAAATGGTAAGGATGGAAACTCATCCAGCTGTTAATGGATGTGGGAATGGAAAAAGAGAGGAGGAGGCAACTCTAAAAAAATTATTTGTTACATCTTTCTCATCTGGAATTTTTTTATCTAGATCCGTGCATACACCTTTCTTGTTATTTGTTCATTTCATGAATACCTAGGTTTAATCTAAGTATCTTAATTGCACATCCCATCTCTCATTTTCTCCAGTACAGGTGAATGATATTTACTGGAAATGTGTTTTCTAAGGCAGCTACGGAGTACAACAAAGTGAATATACACCTTTAATCTTGCATCAGTCATGGCTTCAACCATCTATGACAGGGAACTCTGGCCCCTTCAGTCTGTTTTTAAAAATGCTTGTATACATTGCAATCCACATTGCTGCAAGAAAGAAGCAATGGCATAACTTTGGCAAACACACAGCCATCATATTAACCCTTCAATGTGCATAGCCGCTACAAAATAGGAATATTCAAGTAATGAGTTCAAGTAACAATTACAGTTCCCAGGATTCTTTGGGGTTGTTTGAAGGATAGTGCTTTAAATGTATAGTGCAGATGGGGCAAAGATTGAGATACTTATTAAGAGGTATAAGATACTTTATCTCAATTTTAATTGTGTTTCTATTCCTGGAGCTTGTTTTCTCAACCATTTCACATCCAAAAGGCTTGAAAATAACAGATAATGGATGGGTCGTTTTATGGATAGTCCAGTTGGTTAGAGCATGGTGCTGATAACACCAAGTGGTTGCAGGTTCAATCCCCATATGGGACAGCTGCATATCCCTGCATCGCAGGGGGCTAGACTAGATGATCTTCAGGATCCCTTCCAACTTTAAAATTCTATGATTCTATGACTGCTACAACTCAAGAAAAACCAGAAAACCCGCAGGCATGTTTGAGCATTGGAAATTCCAATATGAACTGACCTGATCCAGAGATCCTGCACTAATATTTGGATTGGAAAGACAGCCATTGGATTTCACACTTGTCTGAATTTTCCAACACCTTTCTTGGTTCAAAAATGCATCAAAATGTGTTTCAAAATGCTTTCAAGCTAAACAAATTCAAATACACATATTTGAATACAATGTCCATGTCTCATTAAAGAATGCACAATTAATGTGAAAGCAGACAGCAATGGATTTATAAGTGAACACCTATGAAAAGAAGGCAGGTCGGAAAAACCAGTTTATCCATCCCTAATTTCAACCATGTAGTCTACATTTCACGATGCAGCCATTGTCTGGCTTCCGGGAATCCGGTCCTCCCTCCCCACAGCAGGCTGCCAGTAACCGATAGACAATAAGCTCTTACCAAGTCTTTTATGCAATATTCACAGAGAGAGGCTTAGAAATGCTGCCTCTCTGAGTGTTGCTCTGAGTAAGCTCCACCCCCCTTCCCTTCTCAATTATCAACAGCACATTTGCCTCTTAGCTCTCTGCTCTCCTACTTTCCCTGCTCGCCGGGTTCTGAGAGAATGCTTTCTAGTGATAGCATGTCAGCCAGCTGCTCTGGCTCTGCTTCTCTTCTCCCATTAGCTCCCAGCTTTGCCCCTCTTCTGTCAGAGCCATGACCTTCTGCAAACCACTGTTGTAAATCTATACTGTCTCCACCATTCCTCCTCAGTCCAGTCCCTGACAGCCATAGACCATATTCCTATTATCCTTTCAGCTCAATAGAACAGCATGAAATATGCACAAATGTTCCTATTACATGTGGTGGAAGTGAGAGTATGGGCTCTATTTACCTTTGTCTTCCCGTGCCTTTGAATAAACAAATCTATCGTTTTATTGTTAAAATTATTAGTTTGGCATTTCTTCACAGCTTTGATTCTGCGTTAGTTGCTCAAAACACACCACTTATTGGAGTTCGACGGCAGCTGGAATAGGAACCGGCTAGTAATCTCATGAGCTATGGAAGCTAATTCTGGCCCTTCACAGCTTTTGGAAGTAACAGGAATGCACACATTTCTTAGGACATCGGATACAACAGCACTATGGTAAATATTATACACATTGCACCTATAATTTAATATTAAAAATGGTTGCTGGGCTCTTTAACACTATAGGATACTAGCAGTAACAATGAGTATAGATCTATAAATGTGTGTGTAAAAAGCTTTCAGTGGAAATCCATGTATATTCATGAAATACTTCAAAATGCCAATGATAAGTTGAATTGGGCAAATCTGGAGCCACACATTCTAGATATGCCATAAATCAGTGTCACTTACAAACTCCACCTGGTCGTTTAACAGTTCTAATTCCTCTCTCCATTTACTGCTTACAAGAAAACAATCAATATATACTGAATGACTCAAGATCCAGCTTATTAAATCTTGGTAGCCTGATTTCATACCGAACTTTCTTACTTTCTTGGTGACAACTAGAAAGACCAAAAATTCAGGGATTATTTTCCTCCCTATATTTTTAGATCCTTCAATGGAGTCTGAGTTTCTTGCAAGCCAATTGCCTATAAAAGGAACGTTCTTATCTTATTTTTAACCTTTCTTTCACATTCCCTGACCTTTCAACCAATAGATCAAACAGAACACAAGCATGATTCATAGAAAAGATTAAACTGTGTTTAGACAAAAAAGGTCAGTCCACACACCAATGAGAATAGCTAGATCTTAAAGCAGATATGTGACCACACAGAGACATGCAGAACACATCGTAAAAACCAAATTTCTATGCCATTGCATCAGATTGATGGCAATACAAAAAACTATTTTCCTTGTTTTTATGTAGCACACCTGCAATGCCTTTTAAAATGTCACTACCCTGAGAATATTTCAATATTCAAAGCTGGAACAGTATCGTATGACTTCTTTTATTCATCTCCCTCGAAATTATCTCTGATCTCACAGATGTGGATCCAAAAACATACCATGTTTCAACCCTGAACGAATCAGCAAATGTCGTCTTTTATAGCTGATTTCTTTGACAATTCTGTTATTAGTGGGGGGGGGGGGGCCTTGTCAAGTTCTGGAAGAACCAGCCTCTAAAAATAGAAAATAAGTGATAGTTATATTGGACTCCATGCCAGCATTTAAAATTGGTCAACTAGGGCTGACAGTTTTCAACAAGATGAAACTGAAAAGGTGACACTTTGACAGAACAATCTTCCATTAATCTTTTGATAACAGAGGGAGATATATTTCCATGTGATTAATTTCAATATTTTCCAGGGGAAGCAGTTTCAGTGAAAGGATGCAGAAAATAAGCTAACAATTGGACGGGTGGTGTTTTTTTTCTTCTTCTCCCTTTTTATACGTCAAATCACATACAAAGCCGCGTATTTCAGGGCACTGTGCAATGTATTTTGAAAAATAATCTTAGATGGATCTCCATTTTATCTAATAGGGAAACCATCTGCAGAATATATATTTTTTTTATCTTCACTTCCCATTCTTAGCAAAAGTCTTGCAGAGAAATGCCAGAAAAGTCTAGTCAAGTCACATGGGGGAAATCTACGGTACATTCTCAAAGACAAGACAAATGACATTACCCTAGCCGTGGAAAAATTTCTTTCGGAGGTAGTAAGAATTAGAAATCAACATGCTCTGGATAAAACATAGCGACTGCCTTGGAATGTTTTCTCGGTCTTCCTGCTGTATTTTGCTTTCAAAACCCTTTTTGAGGGTCTTTGGACTGAAATAAACAATGCATGTTTGTACATCTTTGAAAGCATAAGGTAGTATTGGGTTCACCGAAATTACACAAGAGCCCTAATAGGTTTCTTGTTACCTAACAGGGTAGGTAAAAAGAAACCTATTCAGCTGGGCTGGATGAATCCCAAACCGGAATTAAGATTGCCGGAAAAAATATCAACAACCTCAGATACGCTGATGATACAACCTTGATGCAGAAAGTGAGGAGGAATTAAAGAAGCTTTTAATGAGGGTGAAAGAGGAGAGCACAAAATATGGTCTGAAGCTCAACATCAAAAAAACTAAGATCATGGCCAGTGGTCCCATCACCTCCTGGCAAATCGAAGGGGAAGAAATGGAGGCAGTGAGAGATTTCACTTTCTTGGGTTCCATGATCACTGCAGATGGTGACAGCAGTCACGAAATTAGAAGACGCCTGCTTCTTGGGAGAAAAGCAATGACAAACCTAGACAGCATCTTAAAAAGCAAAGACATCACCCTGCCGACAATGTTTGTATAGTTAAAGCTATGGTTTTCCCAGTAGTAATGTACGGAGTGAGAGCTGGACCATCAAGAAGGCTGATCGCCGAAGAATTGATGCTTTTGAATTATGGTGGCTGGAGGAGACTCTTGAGAGTCCCATGGACTGCAAGAAGATCAAACCTATCCATTCTTAAAGAAATCAGCCCTGAGTGCTCACTAGAAGGACAGATCCTGAAGTTGAGGCTCCAGTACTTTGGCCACCTCATGAGAAGAGAAGACTCCCTGGAAAAGACCCTGATGTTGGGAAAGATGGAGGGCACAAGGAGAAGGGGACGACAGAGCATGAGATGGTTGGACAGTGTTCTCGAAGCTACTAACATGAGTTTGGCCAAACTGCGGGAGGCAGTGAAGGACAGGCGTGCCTGGCGTGCTCTGATCCATGGGGTCACGAAGAGTCAGACACGACTGAACGACTGAACAACAGGGTAGGAAACGAACAAGATTCTCTACCATTATAGGAAGCCAGTGTGGAGTAGTGGTTAGAGTGCTGGACTATAACCTGGGAGCCCAGAGTTCAAAATCTCCACTCAGCCATGGAAGCTCACTGGGTGTCTTGGGGCAACACACTGTGTCTCAGCCTCATCTGCCTTACAAGGTTGTGGAAGAATAAATAGGGAGGAGAAATATGTATGCCACCTTGAGCTCTTTAGATGGAAAGGTGGAATATGGAGCATGAGACTCTTAATCCTGGGTCATAGATTCAAGCCCTATGTTGGGCAAAAGATTCCTGCTTGTGGTCCTTTTTTATATTGTTATTTATGTTGTAAATGCCCCGACACCTGTGGGTATAGGGAGGTATCCAGGGTCGTGACCATGAAACTTCACAGCCCCAAATGAGATTCATGCACCATTTCAAGGACCCCACATTTATGCTAGATCATTCTTGTATTTCTGTCTTTGTCTCTTTCTCTAACACAATGGCTGGCCTGCCAACTGTTTGCGCTTTGAACAATAAGGACTAGTAACATTTAAAAAGGAGTGAGGATAAGCTGAACTTCGCTTCAACTAAACATGGTGCCGAGTCAGGGGGAAATATTTATTTTGGTTACGGAGAAGAATCCAATATACCCATACAAGTCATTTTGTAGAGGCCAATGGACCCAAAGGAAGATGCCACAGCAAGCCACAAAAAAAACCCAAAATTAACAAGCCCCCCTGTGCTGATCAAAGGCTCATTAAATGCTGACCGCAGTCTCAGTGATCAGGAAAGAAAATGGAGTGTAGGCATCGAGAGGCATAGCAAGGGGGGCAGGGGGCCCCGGGCAGCGTCCTGCTGGGGGTGACCACCTCGGGCGGTGGCCCTGCCCCTTGGGCTTTTTTTAAAATATTTTTTTAAGGCTATTTTCGGCACTGCCGGGGTGGAGCCACAGGGGCGGCCAGCGAGGAGGGGTGTCACCCACCCCTCGCTGGCCACCCCTGCGGCTCCGCCCCGGCAGCGCCAAAAATAGTCCCCTTTTTTTCCGCTGCGGCATGGAGGCAAGGGGGCGAGCCAGCGAGGAGGGTGCCACCCCCCCCCTCACTGGCCCGCCCCTTGCCTCTATGTCGAGCTCCGCCGCTGGCTGGCTTGTGGAGCCGGGGCATGGAGAGGGGCAGGCCAGCAAGGAGGGGTGATACCCCTCCTCGCTGGCCCCGTCCCTCTCCCTGCCCCAACTTGCGCTCCACCAAGGAGCCTGGGCGGCGGCTTAGGGTGTCTCTGTGGCGGCTGCCCCGGGCAGCCAAGGGACTAGAAACGCCCCTGTAGACATCACATTGAACAGCTGATCGTTACACCAACCATCCTGATGACATCTCTAAGGCTTCAATGGTTCTAGTGCTGAACAGGCCAGAATATAACATCATGATTGTGTTGACCACGGCAGAAGGCAGAAAAAGAAAGTTTATGCAGCCAAAAACATATTCCCTATGCCTAATGCAGTCCTCCAATGCGGCAGCTAGACTGGTGACTGGAGTGGGCCCGCCGAGACCACATAACACTGGTCCTGAAAGACCTACATTGGCTCCCAGTACGTTTCCAGGCACAATTCAAAGTGTTGGTGATGACCTTTAAAGCCCTAAATGGCCCCGGCCCAGTATATCTGAAGGAGCGCCTCCACCCCCATTGTTCAGTGCCCGGACACTGAGGTGCCCGCCCCGAGGGCGTTCTGGCGGTTCTCTCACTGTGAGAAGTGAAGGTACAGGGAACCAGGCAGGGGGGCCTTCTTGGTGGTGGTGCCTGTGCTGTGGAACACCCTCCCATCCGATGTCAAAGAAATAAATATCAGACTTTTAGAAGGCATCTGAAGGCAGCCCTGTTTAGGGAAGCTTTTAATACCGGATGAATCACTGTATTTTAATATTCTGCTGGAAGCCGCCCAGAGTGGCTGGGGAAACCCAGCCAGATGGGCAGGGTATAAATTAGTAGTAGTAGTAGTAGTAGTTTGTTGTTGTTCTTGTTATATTGGTGGGTAGTAGGGAGTGGATTTCTGCAAAAATGCATGGGGCCTCTTTTACCCATCCTGCCCAGATACATGAAGTAATTAGCTATTCTGGTGGAAATATCATTCCGTTTTGTTACGCCTGCAAGAGCCAACCAGAGCTTACCAACAATAGACAATGCATTAAAAATGCCATTTCTGGAAGGAATTCGAAATCTAATTTGTTTACAACCCAATGACAAAGCAACACACGTTTGTAATTCTGCTTATTTTCAATCTAGCTGTAACATCTGACAGTTTGTTGTAAGATAGCAAAATCTACATTCACCAGCATTTAGCCAGCCATAAGGGGCTCGATGTAAAAAAGAAAGAAAAGAAAAACAGTTCCTCTTCCATCAACTTGTTTGCAAAGAAAGGCATCCATCACCTCATTGCATATTATCCATTTCATACTCCAAAAGCTTTTTTTCTTTGTTTAGTTTCTATTTGCCCTCTTATCAACAGCTTGATTGAATTGTGTAGCTGAGTGTACAGGTCTCCTGTGATTTTCATTTTCTGTGGGGGCTACATACTGATAAAGACAATAATTGACATTGTTATTCAGTTTCTACCCAAGAAAGAAACAAGAAAAGAAAACAATTTTATTTCAAGTGAGGCATCTCCAGTGACAGCCTTGAATTACCAACTAAACAAAAACGTTGCTTGGCTATTTAAGTCGGGCAGGTCACTAAATTGTTCACACAGCACTATTTAGATTATCCCCTGCCTTTCCTAAAGGGGCTTTTATATTGAAATTGGGGAAAATGCACCAGGTAGTTCTTCTTCTTCGGCGGCACTTAAAAATGAATGCACTCACCACAATGTTAGGGGGAAAAATGTTCTGAACTAACTAAGGCTGCCCTGATAGAAAGTTAAAGGTCAGCAATTTCATCTGACCGTCTTGTAAAACAGATATGATTTGGGTTTATAAAAACATTTAGAATTTTCAGAGATGAATGAAGAGAAGATTGCAATCCTATACTTCAATGTGCAGTGGAAATCTCCATTGCTGTATCCAATCGTGAGTTATAGAAATATACTCTGGAAGTGAAAAAGCACATGTTAGAGAGGAGCATGAGCAGAGTATCACAGTGTCTTGGAGATTATATGAATCACTCATGGGTCTTTGGGAAATGGTCTGGCTTATTTCCAAGGCCACCTGAATCTCATCCTATCCCTGCTGCTGATTTGACAGGAATTACTTGGAAACTTTCAAATTCCTGAGCTGCCAAATAATCTCCCTCCTGCCTACATAAGCTTCAAATGTGTAGTGTTGTAAGAATATTAAGGTCTTTTGTTGTTGTTCAGTCGTTCAGTCGTGTCCGACTCTTCGTGACCCCATGGACCAGAGCACGCCAGGCACGCCTATCCTTCACTGCCTCCCGCAGTTTGGCCAAACTCATGTTAGTAGCTTCGAGAACACTGTCCAACCATCTCATCCTCTGTCGTCCCCTTCTCCTTGTGCCCTCCATTAAGGTCTTTTATTTATATAATAATTTTATTAATGTACCAAGCAAACAAGGCCACATGTCTGAGGCAGACAGTCCTGACACCATTTTGACTCCTGACACCATTTTGACTCTCAGAGCTGACCAAATGTTTACCAAATGTTCCTCTGCAAGGAGGGCGTGGTGAGGGAACTTCCCAATTGCCCAGGAAATAAAAAAAGATTACCATCTCAATGAAATGGACTGGCTACCCAGGAAAGGCAATCAGATAAGACATTATCATATAAATTGACAAGCAGGAGAAAAACAAACTTCTCAGATTTCTCTTGAAATCTGTTGGAGAACGCCTTTTTGTGTGATGTAGGTGGGATGTATCTGAGGGGCTGCACATGTATGGATGATGCTTCTGGGGGGTGGGGGCTGGACTCCTAGGGAAATTTTTTGAAATGTCTTTTTAAGGACAGGCAGCCCTTTGTTTGAGGTTCTTCCCTGCTCACCTGTGTGTGAGGAAGGTACCCTGTTGCAACTGAACAATAAAGATCAAGCTTACTTGCTGCTTTGCTTCTAATTGTTCTCTGGTTGGCCTCTGTTTTTTACTCCCACCGATGGAGAACCTGCAAAGGACTTTACAAGGGCTCTTGTGCACCCCGTAAGGGAATAAGGGCAGATTTTTTTCTTATTACAGTAGTAATAGTATCCTAGCATCACAGAATGGTACGAGTTGGAAGGGACCACGAGAGCCATCCCATTCAACCCTCTGCAATGCAGGAATCTTTTTGCTCAACATGGGGCTTGAACCCAGGACCCTGAGATTAAGAGTCTCATGCTTTACCAACTGAGCTACCTTGCAGTGATGTAACATGCCCCCCACACACACACACAGCTGCGGCTTGCAGGAGGCTTGTACCTCCTCTTTCCAGGTTTTTGTGAGTGCAGCTGTCAACCCTAGCCAAAGTTTACGGGAGACTTTGCTCCTGGCCATGCAAAGCAGTAATTTAGCATGCCTAGCACCCATGAACAAATCACATTATCTATAACCTAAACCAGCCCTCATAGAATTCCCTCTATACAAGCGGTGCAGAAGTGGATCCAGCCCATTAGCTTACCTCCCTCCCTCTGTGGACCAAGCTTGACAGGGGTGGGGTGGGGTGGGGTGGGATGGCCCATCTGACAATCATCCATTGTCACAAGTTGCCCATATGGACTATGTTTCCCTGCACAACCAACTGAATGCCAGGACTTGCAAAGCATCGCAAACAGATCTAGGAAAGCCCTGGGAATCAGCTGATCAAGGCTTATACTTTGTAAAGCTTACAAGAGGAACGGAACGGAGATGGGGGTTTTGTTCCCTGAATATGTTCTTTGTGTTTTTAAACTTCTGCTTTGAATTTAGTTTTTATTCTGGGATGTGTATGGTTGTTCGTTCGTTCATTCATTCATTCAATCAATCATTCATTCAATTCAATTTGTATTCCATCCTTCCTCCCAAAGGGACCCAGGACAGCAAGAATATCAGGATAAAACTGTTAAAATACATAAAGACATCTAAAAATGATTCCAATATAATTAGCTGTCCAGACAGGACTGCTGTGTCTTGGGAAGCAAAATACATTTTTTATTTAAAAACAACAACAACAACAACAACAACAACAACTGTGTGTGTGTGTGTGTGTGTGTGTGTGTGTGTCTGTCTTCTCACCCAGAGCATTTAGGAACTCTGTCACACTATGGAATGGTAACATGGTACAAACACTGATTGGCCATACCTTTGAAAACCCATTTTTCAGCATGCTGTTTTTAGAGAGGTTATTCTTTATGCTGCTTTTTGGTCAAAAGACTCCATGGTGACAACCATACCATTAAAATGCAAACAATGAAATCACAATAATAAAGTTTGATATAAACCCTAATGTAACAACAGTGAGAGTGTAAAGTGGGGCATAGAACTCTCTCAGTTATCATAAAAAGCCAGATGGAAAAGTAGAGAAAGGAGGGAGCTAAACACGTCCCTTGAGGTTACAGGTTCATTACATATTAAAGGTCACAACCTTCAACTTAGACGGAGGTGCTCAAATAGGATTAAAAGTGTACTTACAAAGGGTTTGAAAAGAGTGAATTTCAGAAAGATTCCAGTGAGCAGAGTGAAGACAGTCAAGCTCTTTCCCCATAAATTCCAAGCACAACTCATTTGTTCCTACCTGCTATCAATAGGGCTGGGCGATATATCAATATATCATCCAAAACTGGTTTGAAGTGCATATCATGATAGCAATTTCATCATTTTTGACCTGGCAGTATTTCACAGATCCTGGTGTGTGTGTGTGTGTGTGTGTGTGCAAAAATCACGATTCGGGAAAAACCATGAAGCCAGCAAATGCCTCTACATAGATCCGCCCTTATTTCAGACTTTGCAATATATCAGTATATTGTGATGTTTAGCTGGTGATATCACGATGTTGAAAACCAGGTATCGCCCAGCCCTATCAATAGTCCTTTGCTCAGAGCCCTGATTTACAGAAGCCATCCGAGTTTTGGATCTGATCCTGGAATGTCCCACTTTTCTTTAAGACATCCCTTATTTCATTGGAGAAATACTGGAGGATTTGGAGTTATGTCACACACACACACACACACACACACACACACTGAGCCAAGTAACTATACAAACTTTAAAAGACATCAGAAGGCAGCCCTGTACTGTATAGGGAAGGGTTTTTTTTAATATTTAATGTTTTATTAAGTTCTTATATATGTTGGAAGCCAGCAAATGCCTCTACATAGATCCGCCCTTATTTCAGACTTTGCAATATATCAGTATATTGTGATGTTTAGCTGGTGATATATCACGATGTTGAAAACCAGGTATCGCCCAGCCCTATCAATAGTCCTTTGCTCAGAGCCCTGATTTACAGAAGCCATCTGAGTTTTGGATCTGATCCTGGAATGTCCCACTTTTCTTTAAGACATCCCTTATTTTCATTGGAGAAATACTGGAGGATTTGGAGTTATGTCACACTCACACACACCACACTGAGCCAAGTAACTATACAAACTTTAAAAGACATCAGAAGGCAGCCCTGTACTGTATAGGGAAGGTTTTTTTTAATATTTAATGTTTTATTAAGTTCTTATATATGTTGGAAGCTGCCCAGAGTGGCTGGGGCAGCCCAATCAGCCAGGCGGGGTATAAAAAATTATTATATTATTATTATTATTATTATTATATTATTATTATCATCATCATCATCATCAAATAGACTGTCCCTATTTTCAACAGAAAAATGATGGACAGCATGTCTTTGTAAGCTTGCACAATTTGTCACTGAGTTCTGCAGCATTGGTTTTAGGATCCTGCCACTGTGCCTGGCAAGAGAGCTATAATACACACACACACCACACACACACACACACACACACACCCCGGTGTGTGTGTATGACAGGGGAACTACTTCCATCATGCCCAGCTGCAAAGAAGTACAAATGATATAACTGTCTCATGCACTTAGCCTAGATTGGTTTAACACTAGTGAAAATGAACCTACTGTTGCCTTACTGTGAGGTATGCAGCTGTAACAGAACAATGCGAGAAGTATGATCATTCTAAAGAATGTCTTGTGTATACAGACATCAAGTCTGAACACTGAACCAATTATTCTTGCCATTAGAAACCAACACAGGCTGATTTCCAAGTAACTGGGAACAGAACTGTTCAATTTAGTTTTGAATAGACATGTAAGCCAGTAATTTTCTGCTTTAAAAATCTGGAAAGTCGTTATTTTAAAACAAACTACCAGGAGGAATTTTACATACAGCATTTTCTAATTTGCTTCCCACCCCCCATCTCTCTCTCTCTCTCTCTTTGCCAAAGGGGTGCCTCTGTGCACTTAAAAATGTGTTTGTGTGCACACTTGCTAAGGCTCAAGCAAGGGGGAGTGCTCAAAATCATTGGCAAAGTGCACCATCTCTGAAGGGAATCTCTGGAAACAAAATGAAATAACGAAGAAGAAAAGTGCTAGATTCTTTTAACCGTGCAGTTCATTTAGTGATCAGTGGTGATGCATCCTCTTACTGGCGAATAAATATCTATGCTCAGGGGAAATGGTGGCACATATTGAGCAAGACATGAAAGACAAGGTAACATGCCTGAATCGTCAGTGGAGCATGAATTCGGCCCATTTTGAAGAGCTGGAGCCACTCCAAACATACCACCACCTCATTTATTTCTGTGCGTGCTGCGGAGGTAGGCTGGTTGCAGTAGAGAGTTGGCAAGCCCAATTGTATTCCTGCTGTGTCGTGCTGGTTACTCATGCTGCTATTCTGCCACACTGATGCTGTTACTGCATTACTTTATGATGAAGCTTTCATCACGGTCAAATCAAGTGCAGAAATGTAGAAGATAAACTACGTGTCCGGACAAACACCACTTGCCTCTCGGTATTCTTATTTGAGATTTCAGCTAGAGCCAATTCAAGTTTAACAAATCTCTCAAGGATTATACAAGAGTTTCATAGGCCTTAGTGAGAATAATAGGTACAGGAATGGGGCATTAATGTTAAGACAGACTTTATAGAAATCGTTTCCTAGCCAAAAAGCAGCTACATCAAGTTGTGTTCCCAGGCCTTATGGGAAAACTGGTTTTTTCTAATTTTTGTTAGCTTTGCAGCGGCTTTTCATCCATTTTACACAGCAAGAACGCAAGTGAGTTTTTGAAATAATTCCTGGAAATCTGGAATGCTTACTAATTTTTTATTATTGCAACTAAAAGTGGATCCTGGAAGAAGCTGGGCCTTGAGCTCAATGGTAGAACATAGGCATTGATATCCTGTGAGCTCTAGTGAAGTGGCTTCAAACAAACACCACAGGAAACTGTGGATAGCAGAGCTAGATTCAAACACATAGTAAATAAGTGCGGTCTATGATAGGCAAGTAAAATTAATTTAGTAATACTACCATGGTTTATTTCTTCTGTTCTACATATTTACAGACTGTCTAAATGAGAAAATGGCTCCTAAGTGGTTTACAATCAACTATAAAATCTATAAATAATTAAAACACAACGAACCAGTTGATTCATGTCATTGGAAACATCCATACAGAACAAGACAGTTAAAAACTATTGAAACAAATAAATCAGGAAGTTGGGAGTTCAGGCAGGTGCATGCCTAAACACGTGTGTCTTCAAGAGCTGGTGGAATGCCAATACTGATGGGAACCTCTTTTATTTCACCAGGAAGAGCATCACACATTGTTGGTGCCACCGACGAAAACTTAGGGCTAAATTATTTACTGTATGATCAAATATATGAACTTGGCTAAGGTGTTTATGTAGCTAGAAAGGCTATCAACGGCAAGAAGGGAGGGTAACACAATGCTTAGGAGAATGTCACAGTTGCAGAGGTGAAACAGTTGGGGGTTTTTTAAGGGGGGAGAATCCTAAGGGGAATTTTTGGATTGCTTCTTTCTTTGGGCAGGGTGGGGAATAAGGAAATGACCAGGGAAAGGGAATTACTAGCTGGCTGTGTTAACTCCATATTGCCCATTTTGTTGCCCAGCTCTCTTATGAACACAAAGTATTCTCTCCTCACAGAAGATGCTGTCTACTGTACCCCAGCATGTGTTTATTTTCTGGTTTTATTTCCTTCAAATACAATCCAAACTTCTTGTTGTTTCTCTGTGTTGGGTGTAACAGAATCAGTTAAGCGTTCCCAACACAGACAAATCCCTGCCTTCAGAGAGAACTCCCCACTGCATCTATGACTGATACATGTCATGCTCTTGCCACTTTCAGGAGTCATGAGGCACTCCCAAACCTGAGACTTGTGGAGAAATGCAGGGGGCAAATCTCTATGTCAATGCTTTTCAAGCAGCGGTACAAATATATCAGCAGCTGGAAAGTGCTGCTCTAAACTCAGGTAGCTCATAGGGCTATGTTAGATGTGTTGTTATTTGTACTGGTGCAATTACAATTCTCAGTTAATGACACATGGCTTAAAAACAACAACTGAATAGCAGCTGTAGGGGAAGGAGGAGGAGGGAGACTGTGATGGATGAGGAGGGGTTTAACCCCTATTGTGCCCTCACTGGAAAAAAAGGACTAAACCCCTCTCCCTAAAAAAGGTTCTCTACCAGCTTACTGAGAATGGAAGCTTTCCTTCCATGGCTAATCCCCATGCACCCCATTCTAACTTACACCTTACATATTCTACAGGTAAACCTGGGGTTGGGTGTGCCTCCGAATTTGTTGTTGTTGTTTATTAATGTATTTGTTGCCTTATCTTGCCCAAGGCAACTGAAAGCAACTTACCCACATAGATACATTAAAACCAGCGGAGGGGAGCTGGGGGTGGGGGATATACATTAAGAACATCCCACCCACTTCTAAAAGGCTACAGATAGTTGCCAAAGGCATGGGTGTAAAGGAAAATTTCTGACTGGCACCTAGGAATTAATTATTTTTATGTTTAGAAGTGTGCTACAGCTGCTGTGGGTTAAACCACAGAGTCTACGGCTTGCCGATCAGAAGGTCGGCGGTTCGAATCCCTGCGATGGGATGAGCTCCCGTTGTTCGGTCCCAGCTCCTGCCCAACTAGCAGTTCGAAAGCACGTCAAAGTGCAAGTAGATAAATAGGGACTGCTCTGGCGGGAAGGTAAACGGCGTTTCCGTGTGCTGCTCTGGTTCGCCAGAAAGCGGCTTTGTCATGCTGGCCACACGACCCGGAAGCTGTCTGCAGACAAACGCCGGCTCCCTTGGCCTATAGAGCGATGAGCGCCGCAACCCCAGAGTCGGACACGACTGGACCTAATGGTCAGGGGTCCCTTTACCTTTACCTTTACAGCTATTCAAAGTTTGCAGAGGATGGCCAGCAGATTCATACACTCTAAATTCTCACTGTGCCATACGAGTTCAGGATTTCTCTCAGAGGGAGCAATATTTTAAATCTCAGGAGACCCTAATCTGATTCACCCGAAAACTCAAAACTTGTAGATTTCACAGCATGTGGTGGCCCCTATTGTGTGAATGAGTGAATGCCGCAGAGATGATATGTGCTAACTCTTTCCTACACCCCCCTCTCCCTGCAAGCCACCCGACACACACCTTAACTTTAATGTTAACTTTAAACTTAACGTTTGCAGAGATCAACATGTTGAAACAACAGCCCATTGCTCAGGGCCATGCCCAAACTTCATATATTTGTCACAAAATGCCAAGAACTCTGTTACATGGCAACTTGCCTTATGTGGTTACTGAACAATAAATGCACACAAAAGTGGTTTTCACAGATTATCGGACAGTTAGAGCACAAACAGAAGCTGACCTTTACTGCTTGAAAGGATGAGCCAGTTAAATGTGATCAAATGCCCTGAAATGGCTGAACTTTAATTTAACCTAGCTCCAGCCTTAGATGTCCGTGGAAAAAAATAGGGGAACCGGCGCGGACATTTTCTTCTTCTTGTTTTTTTATTTATAGTATGCCACAACCGAGAGCTGTGAAACCTTGCTGTGATGTGCTTGACTCTGTGCTTGTGGAAACTGTGCAAAACAACAACACAACTCCATAAAACCATAATTTCCTCTAAAGGTAAACTCAGGTGTTGAGAGCTGACAGAAATGGGGGTAAATTTTTGCTCGGTATGCTTGGAGGAACTCCAAGGTTGGCAGAAGAATAAATAAAAAATAACAAAATCTGGGGAGTGGGGAATCCCCCTGACAAAAAGCCAATGAGATCTGCACGTGCTCAGCTGCCACAGAATGTTAAATTTCAGTTTGAAAAGAAAATTTTGTTTGTTTGTTTCTATTAATTATTTTTCATACTGCCCTTCATCTTACAATTACAGGGGGCGATTTACAACATAAAAACACAAAAATGCATGACATGCAAGGAGCAAATTTTGGATATGCTGTACACAGCTTTAGCTTTCATGAAGGTATAAGCCTTGTTTTTGTAGAACCTTTCGTTTTGCTGAGTGTAGTCATATCTCAGCTTAGAAATCATCTTTCAGCTGAATGGTAACAAGTATACTAATGCAAGTCTAGATCCCTTCCCTTCCGCTGACGTGATATCAGAAAGTGACTCCCTCCTTTTTCTTTATACCTCCCTTTTACTTCCTCGATACAATCAGCTGCACACCCATTTCTTTATGGCACCCTTTCTGGGTGCAATAAACTCCTCCTTCCACCCTTACTTTCCTAACTTCCTCCCTGCCATGTCTGTGAATCATTCATTTTATTTGTGACGACTGCAGGGATTTCAACTGCACTTTTCTCCTGAAGGAGCAGATTGCAATTTTTATTTTTATTTTTTATTTTTGTCCTAGAGGTGGTGTTGCAGCCGTGAAACAAATGAGAGAAGAGGAAGGTGAGACAAGAGCTAGAGTGGCAGCTTTGAGAAGAATCTGCAGCGACGACTCGGCCGCATTTCCACAGCCAAGCAGAGACTGAAAGAAGCCTTGATCAATTTCAGGGAAGACTGCATAGCAGATGAGACATAATGCGAGCATCCAAAGACTAAGGTATAATCTGACCTACTTACTGCAAATGCAGAACAACACGCATTAGGACCCTACAATGCCTATTTGCGTGTATTTTGAAAAGAGAGAGAAATAAAACAAAATAAAAAATAAAATTCCTTCCAGTAGCACCTTAGAGACCAAACTAAGTTTGTTCTTGGTATGAGCTTTCGTGGGCATGCACACTTCTTCAGATACACTGAAACAGAGTCACCAGACCCTAATATATACGGTAGTGAGAGAGTGGGGAATGTCTCCCAGGACATTCTATACAAGATCTCAAAGTAGCTGTCTTACTACAAAGGAATTTCAAAATAGACTGGAAAGAGAAGTTGCTGAATTGCAACTAATTACCAAACTTAAAACCATGGAGAGACCTGGTCTGAACGAAGACATTGGATTCTTATCTCATTATACATGACAAAGCTATCTTTAGCCATCTCACCCCTTGCCTTTTCTTGTAAGACCAATTGCAGTCGTTAACAGTCATCAACAGATTTTCCACACCTATCAGCCAATCACCCATTCCCACCACCCTTCTGAGTCACACCCCTCCCCACTCTCTCACTATATATTAGGGTCTGGTGACTTCTGTTTCAGTGTATCTGAAGAAGTGTGCATGCACACGGAAAGCTCATACCAAGAACAAACTAGTTGGTCTCAAAGGTGCTACTGGAAGGAATTTTTTTTTATTTTTTATTTTGTTTTGACTATGGCAGACCAACACGGCTACTTACCTGTAACCAGAAAAAAATAAACCACTAAACCATGTTCAGCCAGAACTATAGAAATGCAAGGACTGATATAAGCTAAAGACTAAAGCTTTGTGTCTATAGATTTTAGCATTGAGATAGCAGAAGCACATTGATGCTAAATGTATTGGTAACTGGAACCTACATGTAACTGAAGTCACAGGCTTAACTATTTTGCAGTTACTGCATGTGCTCAGTGCACCAGCTATGTGCTGGCAGGTGATGCAGCTGTTCCATTCAATCCATGACTGCTTCGTAATCAATCCCTATCAAACAGTCTTCACTCCATCCACCGGATTGTCAGATTCTGGACAGATCTCGTCACAGAACAAAGGTTGACGAGAACATTAAAACACAGAGGCCGTCTGACAGAGTGGAAGAGGCTGATGGAAGACTGTGCAACATAGTCTGCAATACATGCCAGCGTCCCCATACATGCCAGACTGGTGCCACTTCTGGTGTCTTTTCGGCACCGTCCTTTTTCAACAAGGGTGCACGTTTTTATCCCAACCTGTATCTGTCTTCGATTAGAAATGGCTTTATTTAAGAAGCCGCTTTTCTGTTTTTTCAAAAAATGAAATGGTTTTTACTGTATTTAATCGACTCTAATGCACATCTTTATTTTTTGCCGAATTATGTTGGGAAAACAGGGTGTGCATTAGATTCAATGGTGCATTACATTCGAGTAAACACAGTACCCCGGGTGCAATTGGCTGTGTGGGGCCAGGTGCGCCCTCCCGGCTGGCAATCATTGGGTCGGGGGTACACTACTCCCATTCCGCTCCTCTGGCCGGGCCCCAGCACCACTGCGCTGCTCAGTTCATGTGCCTCGCCACCTCGCACACAGCTGCCCCCCGGCCAGACTAGTCAGAGCTGAGGGCTGTGCAACTGGTGAATCCGGGCAAGGGGTGCCAGGAGCTGTTGGGCTGCATTTGGGGTGGACACCTGAGCTCGAGCAGCCCAAGCATGCCAGCCACGTGGCCAGTCCTCAGTGTGCCCAGGTGGCGAAGGAGCCTGTAGGTCAGAGGGGGGGCAGGGCGAGGACTGTAAAAAAAGGAGGCAGCTCCTCCCGTAAGATAGTTTGAGGTGGTCAGTAGGGCTGGGGGATATCTAATGTGCACCTTTTTTGCCAAATTACATTGCAAAAATTAGGATGCACATTAGATTCGATGGCGCATCGACGCGAGTAAATACGGTAGTTGTTTTATTCTTGAGGTTTCTACCGTGAAAGCACTTCTGAATTAACTAAATTAAACAAATAGCAGCCACACAACATTGACTTCACTTACTGAAATTTATCACATATGCTGCAAACAGCATGCTGGCATGGGAACTTCAAAAAAGAAACATGATAACATGAACCTGAATGAATGCTTTGATAACCGCAACACGTTCAACATCGCTGATAGCAGCCTCAGAAGGCTGATAAGCAGTTTCCATGCTGCTTTTGGATATGGTTTTCTTTCTTGCAGAGGATGCAGGTGTTATGCAGAAAAGCAGACATCAAACTGGCACCAGTGGAAGGTTCCCTCTCTAACCGAGTCCTAATTGAGGCCTGTATTGGTTGTTTAAGGAAGCACACAGGACGCATTAAACGCACTCCTGCATTTAACTTGTTGTCCAGCTCTTGTCACAATATGCAACAGTGACTTTTACTTGCAAGTAAGGAAGAGATCTTTACTTGGGCTTACAGCACAAGGCCCAGAAGTCATGCTTTCACGGCACATGAGCAAGGCAAGAGGTTCATAATTGTGGTAAGAATTCACCTCTACAGCACCTTGTTCGTTACCCAGGTGGAGGAACAACCACCTTTTGAATAAACCACAGAACCAAAGAAGTCCAGCACCCAGATTTAGGGACCCAGCGTTTATTATAGTTATTGCAATAGGACAAAGCTCACTCATTCTGCCAACCTAGCAGTTCGAAAGCACATCAAAGTGCAAGTAGATAAATAGGTACCGCTCCAGCGGGAAGGTAACGGTGTTTCCATGCGCTGCCCTAGTTCGCCAGAAGCGGCTGAGTCATGCTGGCCACATGACCCAGAAGCTGTATGCCGGCTCTCTCGGCCTATAGAGCGAGATGAGTGCGCAACCCCAGAGTTGTCCGCAACTGGACCTAATGGTAAGGGGTCCCTTTAAAGCTCACTCAACTCTTCGTGCCAGTTGAAGAAGGTCAACGGAGGATGTAATGAGGTCCTCTCAGCAGTTGAGGTGCCTATCCCAAGCTTTTTAAAGAAGGGCCAGGGTGGGCTCACACCCAGAACCCTAATTCTGTCAGCCTGCTGGATGCGTACACCCACTCTCTCATGGAAAGTGCATCTGACCCCACCTACAAATGTGGCTTCCTGGTCCTCAGCGACAAGACTGTTTCCTAACCACCAGCCTCCAGTTCTGACACCTCTTCTTCTCTGGCTGGTCAAAGTCCTTCCTCCCTCCCTGACCAGGCTGTGCACTCTGCAGGAGGGATGATGGAGGAACTGGCAGATCTGCTTCCACCTCTCTGATATTTAGAGTCACAAGGGGAGGATCGCCATCCCTAAGTGACTGCTTTCCACTCTGTCATCTGCTCCTGCTTCCTGGGGCTGCCAAATTAGGTTCCTGGTAGAGCCAAGTAGGCGATGACACCTGTGTAGTTTGGCCTATAGACACCCAGAAGAGAACTGCTATTGCTGCGGAGAATGACCATATACTGTTACTGGCTACAACAGGGGTCATGGCCACAGATTTTATATAATTATCACACGCACACACACACAAACCTTGAGGTAAAAAGCAAGTTTCCAGTATGTAGCTGAAATACTGCAATAATTCAGTGTGGGCAAAAATATATCCCACTGTACAATAATATGCAATTCATTGCTGAATTCATGCTTTTTTAATCACTGCAATTGCTCCCAATTTATTAAATGAACTACGTTAAATTCATGAAGTTGGCCAATTAAATATTTCAGGTCACTGGGGCCATTCTCTAAATTAGACCCATGTTTATAGTAGTACTAATTTCCCCTCAGTATGCTGGCACAATGACTATTACCACAGCAAATAGGGAGGTACAGTAAATACCTTCCTATTTTAGTTTTACAAACTCCTTCTGAAATTTGCACATTTTAGAACATCTTGGCTTTCTCTGTAATAGGATGGTTGTTTTATTAGTTGCTGTGAGGCTCAATTTGTTTTTTATGCTCTGGCTTCTATAAACACATTAAATGATCAAACTTCCTTCTCTTTTTATGTTTGTAAAGAAAATCAATATGCAATACTGATCAAAATTGCAATTTACATATGAGAACACACACACACACACACACACAACACACACATATATATATATATATATATATATATATATATATATATATATATATATATATATATATATATTATATATATATATATATCCCAGTAGTAATGTACGGAAGTGAGAGCTGGACCATAAAGAAGGCTGATCGCCGTCGAATTGATGCTTTTGAATTATGGTGCTGGAGGAGACTCTTGAGAGTCCCATGGACTGCAAGAAGATCAAACCTATCCATTCTCAAAGAAATCAGCCCTGAGTACTCACTAGAAGGACAGATCCTGAAGTTGAGGCTCCAGTACTTTGGCCACCTCATGAGAGAGAAGACTCCCTAGAAAAGACCCTGATGTTGGGAAAGATGGAGGGCACAAGGAGAAGGGGGCGACAGAGGATGAGATGGTTGGACAGTGTTCTCGAAGCTACTAACATGAGTTTGGCCAAACTGCGAGAGGCAGTGAAGGATAGGCGTGCCTGGCGTGCTCTGGTCCATGGGGTCACCAAGAGTCGGACACGACTGAACGACTGAACAACAACAACAAAGGATCAACTGCCTCAATTAAATTTGGCCGGGAGCTGTGGAGATACTGTGTAAAAGCAGCAGGCCAGGAAGGCTGCACTAGTACCTAGAAGATCAGGGCTGAAACCGCAGTCAGACACGAAGCTCACTAGGTGATCTCGGACCAGCCATTAGCTCTCAGCTTTACCTTGGAAATGTGACCAAATTAGGAAGGGGAAATGGCCCTGTAACAAAATTAGCAAATATCATGATAGAAATGGAGGCAGGAGGAAGTTCAAAGGACTAGGCACAGGAGGAAGGAGAAGCGAGTACAATGCTATTCCAAAGGTCCCCAAATACTCTTGAGCAGATTTTTTTTTGGGGGGGGGTATGCACACGTGGCTTCAGGGGGAAGGGGAATTAGTGAAAACCGTTTCTCATGCTTTCTGCTAACAGCATCCTCTGCCAGCTCAGAGACTTCTATCAACGGAGATATACCAAGATCAGAAAAAAAATCCAGTTCTTAAAATGACTAATTAATATTCCACCTTTGTTGAACAATTCAGAACTTACACGTTTCAAGTATGCTGATAATAGTTCAACGTAATGTTTTATTTCGCTTCCCTGAGCTTTGTGCATCATGTTTGGACAAGTTTTATCATCTTCGTTTGTCTGAAGTAGCATCAATGTCTTCAAATGAAATGATGTTTTCTAATCATCGTGCATTTTAAACAGACACAGATAGTCTAGATTTCGATGAGCGTGCGCTGTGTTTTTTGAACCAACACTGCTTACTGGATTCTTCTGAACTGCTGTGTTTCATTCAATCTTTACCATCAACCAAGAGCAACCTTCTGGTTCATGACTCAAGCCCAAGTGTCATGGGGCTCTACAGAGGCACTTAGTTCCCACCCCAAAAGTCCAAACTCATTACATTCAGTCAACAGCACAGGACTCTTAAGATACAAGAGGATTTTGTAGTCAGAAATTGGTCATTTTGGTCGAGTTTATTAACCGCTTCCTAGCTTGAGTTTTTTGCAGACAGATTTTTCTAGGCCTTCATATGACATTCTTGAACTTCGAGACTTCTATTTAAAGTATTGATTTCAAAAGGTGGAGATGCCATTGAAACAGATATTCAGGCTGTTGGCCCTTGCAGCAAGAGGAGGCAGAAACCCTAGCTCTCTCTCTACTGAAGAGGCACCCGATCATCACACAGCATGGGAAAAGCGGGGAGGAGGCTATCACCATTCTTCCTAGAAGTAGGTGACTGTGCTAGACTGCAACCCACCCCCCAAAAAAGCCTGTATAAATAGGGATTTCAAGAATGTTCCTTATTTGTCCTTAACTGTTGCTGTTAAAATGTAATCTGACCCACAAGTTATCCAACAAGAGAGAGAAATTTGCCTTAAAACTAAGAATTACATATTTGTGTTTAACAGGGCAACCGATCAAGACTGGTAACTGTTGGAATTGTCAAGTTATTAGGACTCTGATCTGCTAGGATCCATATCCTGACAAGGGTTATTGCTACAAAACGGTTAGCATTTCACAACACAGCAGAACCAATCAACATGGAATTGTGAGTGTGCTTTCTAGTGACAGATTCAAAATACAAGTGCATGGGATTTTCTTTCCCTGAGCGAAGAGTTATCAGTGTTCAATTGAGCAAAATGTTTAACAGCTGAGCACTAAATGGCCTGAATGCTGCCATCTCTTGGAAACATCCTAACGAAAGTAACTGAGAAATTGGTTTTTTTTTTATTTTTAAAAAAATCAGCTCTAGAACTAAGACGAAAACTAACATGTTCTTTGTCTCCTCACACTTTCTTCCAAGACTCTGATTTGGTATTCACTTTTTATTGTCAGTGCCTAGACTTTTTATCCTGCATCAGTTCTTTCAAATACCACAAGGAATCCTTGGGCAAATACAATCACATAAGGGACATTAACCCATATTAAACATGCTGCCTCAATTAAAATAAACTCATAATGGAGACAAAACCCTTTGGTTAGTATGCACTTCATTATGCGTTTCGCTATTTCAAGAATTCAAAAAGCATTCCTGGGGCAGATACCAAGAGCTGACCAATGACATTACAAGGTTAATAGCCCCGACCTAATCATATTAGAAATATTCAAGTTTCAAAGAGAGTCTATTGGAATCTGCATTTTATTAAACTGCTGAACACTGCAGAAAGATGGCATTACACACTAAACTTGTGCTTTATGGGATTAAAATGTTAGGATCAGAGACTCGCAGAACAGAGTAGGCTCGAAAATGAATGTTGCATAAGCTAGTGTTAGTGGAATGATCCTCAAAGCCTTAGGTACAGATTAGCCTATACAACTTTGTCCTTTTCAATCCTTTGTTTTCTTTCAAGCCACCTTCCGACCCTGAAACTGCTATAATTGCAGCTCTTCAGAGACAAAGTGAAGTGATATGTTGCTGATATGCTTCTTAGGTGCTATGTTACAGTGATTATCTAATTAGGTACCCTGCCTGAAGTGAATAATAATGGCAGCATTTAAACAAATCGATAAAATACATCCAATCAGTTCTTGGCAGGCCATTATACCAGTTTTTTATATATACTGGCTTAGAGAATAACATTCAACTTTATGCTTGGGCAGCTCCATATAGGACTTGTATACCGTAAATGCTGATACATAAGGCAATCTTTTAAGTGGGCCCATTTAATTGGTCTGGAAAGCAAGTTCCACTCTCTGAAAGTGTTTGATAAAACAGAAGCTAATATAATAAAACATTAATGCTGTTTTTGCATCTTCTCTGAAAGCAAACATAGAGGTACAAAAGGAGAAGAAAGGAGCAACTCCGCTAGCGCAACAATCGAAACCTTTTCTAGAAGTTGCAGGGTTAAACTTACTTCGAATAAAGTCAAAACAAAATAAAATAAAAAATTCCTTTCAGTAGCACTTAGAGGACCAACTAAGTTTGTTCTTGGTATGAGCTTTTGTGTGCATGCACACTTCTTCTGAAGAATCTGAAGTATCTGAAGAAGTGTGTGCTACTGGAGGGAATTTTTTTATTTTATTTTCTTTTGACTATGGCAGACCAACACGGCAACCTACCTGCAACTTCAAATAAAGTGATTGTAAGGTTAATGCATGAGCAAAGTTTGCCTAGAACATTCTGCCAAGTTTTAAACAAATTTAGTAAACACTGATCCAGAGCTTCACGATGACTTACAAAATACCGTATATACCCGAGTATAAGCCGACCCGAATATAAACCAAGGCACCTAATTTTCCTACAAAAACCTGGGAAAGCTTATGACTCGAGTATAAGCCGGTTCACCTTTGCCGCTGTGGAGGAGGAGGAACGAGCAGCCCGAAAGCAACCCTTTGGGCTGCTCCTTCCTCTTCTTCCTTTGCCAACTTTGCATTTATGCGAGCAGTTCAGGAATGGAACAAGCTGCCTGGGAGAGTAAAGAACCGCCGTTCTTGTACACTTCTTAAGGAATGGTTGACTGGGGAGAGCGGGTGGCGGCACGAGCGGAGAGATAGGGCTTCTTTCTCGCCACCCCCACCACCCGCCTCACTCGAGTATAAGCCGAGGGCAGCTTTTTCAGCACAAAAAATGTGCTGAAAAACTAGGCTATACTCAAGTATATAGGTAAATAAATAGGATCAACAGAAATGTAACGTCGCATACATGTAATATACCAGAAGCAGAAAATAAAAAGCTGTTTCAATGCACAACTCACAAGCCAGGCTGTCATTTCCTAGAGGTTGGAGAGCATAAAAGTTGGTAAAAGGCACATTCCTGGAAAAGACACCATAAGTGATTCTAGGAGTCTCTCCAGTTCCAGACACACCCTGAACTACATTCCCGATTTTTCTAGGAACCCAACCACATCCAGATCAGAAAAAAACCTAGGATATCTCCTTATCACTATCATTTCTTTCTTGAGGTAGATTAATAAGACCACCATATCTCTCTCTCTCTCTCTCTCTCTCTCTCTCACGCGCACGCACACACACACCCCTCTACAGTATGAAATCTGGGTCAGCAGTTAGTGAAGCTCAATCTCACCAAAATACAGTACATAACACGCGCGCACACAACCTGGGTAGCTAAAATCTAGGCAGCCTTTTCATATCTAATGCCACTTCAACTGATGCCTGAATTATGAACTTACAGTACCTGCCATGCCATCTCCTAAAGTGATCGCGCCAGTAAATTTGCAAAGGACTTGCTATATTAGCGCCTAAACTAAAGTTTGGCATCATAGTAGGCTGTAAGAAGAGTTTGGATTTGGATTGTTATCCCACTTTATCACTACGCAAAGGAGTCTCAAAGCAGCTAACATTCTCCTTTCCCTTCCTCCCCCACAACAAACACTCTGTGAGGTGAGTGGGGCTGAGTGACTTCAAAGAAGTGTGACTAGTCCAAGGTCACCCAGCAGCTGCATGTGGAGTAGCGGAGACATAAACCCGGTTCACCAGATTACGAGTCTACCGCTCTTAACCAATACACCACACTATACCACACTGTAAGAAAAGTGATTCTACTAATTGTAGCCACTATCCTAGGGTCAGAATGTCTTAGGCAATCCCATCCCATGATCTCATCTTAGCTGGAGATTGTCATGGGAATGGGATGTAATAGCTATACTGGGTCAAAAGGCTGGATGTTTAAATCAGAATATTCCCCTCCTTCACTACTGAACATTTGTGTCAATTCTATTTAAGTTTCTGAAAAGGTAGATTTAATGTAGATAAATGCAGAACATTTCTAAGTGCGGTACAACCTGTCTCATGATTTGTGTGCAAGATGTAAAATTCATTAATTTACATTGTCTATGCTTAATTGATCACAGTCTAAATGATGACTCCCTTCATATTCACCCCCATGACTTGGACGTTGACTTATTGTTCATTTCTTTAGCTAAAGCTGGGACATTTGAGATTTTCACAGGACCGAAGAAAAATAGATGCAAACGCTTGACAGTGCCAGGAGATAAAATAATTGTGCATGAAATTTAACTTATTCAACATTAAAATACAATGAGAACAAACGACTCCACATATTAATTCTATGTAGAACAGTATAATGGCTGAAATTGAAGGAAGTGTGGGTTTCTGAACCACACTAACATATGCCTAGACTTACCTTCATTAATGTGAGTGATATGGCTCTTTCTGGCCTCAGCTTAAGTTATAATAGCAGCTTTATGTTGGCTATTGCTTCACTAAGTGGAAAGTTCATAAGAGCATATTTTATCGCAGCAGAAAACTCAGGGCATTTGACAGATCAGTTTAGATCTAAAGATGGGTCCCCCTAAAGTTGAAATGTCCATGTCCCATAAATAATTTTCAAAAAGGGGGGGGGGGAGAGAAATTAAAGTGACCATATGACCGGCTGGCTAAAACATAGCATGTGTCGGAAACTTCCATGCGAACAGGAGCTACTACTCCAAATTACCTCTGTATGTACAATGCATGCAGGCAAGATTTATGACAGTGAAGGTAACCCGACAGCTCTTGCTCATATATGTGAGAGAGGGCATATCCCTCTTATATTTCTCCAAAACTCCAGTGGGCCAGATGAGCCAGCTTTGTATCAGATGGCAAAGTGGCCGTTGCTTTTTCCTTCCGTTGCCTTTTGACCTGGAATAAGCCGAGTCGGTACTTTAACAATGAAACAAGCCTGCCAGCAACATTGTCACATAAACCATGTAAAATGCATACTCCCTCGATCACTGTCCCTCATCGCAGCGGTGAATGTCTCTTTGCTGGAGGAAATAGTCCCAGCTGCCTTGAAAGAGGCAGTGGTTCTTAAGAAGTCCTCCCTGGAACCCTGGAACCCGAGCTACCATCAAACTGTCAATATCCCATTCCTGGGCAAGGTGTTTGAGAGGGTGCTGATGGCACAGCTTCAAGTGTACCTGGATGGAGCCAATTGCGTGGATCCATTTCAATCTGGTTTCAGTACTGCATTTCAGCCGCACAATTCTGTCTCCTTGGAAGCAC
This sequence comes from Lacerta agilis, assembly GCF_009819535.1. Classification (NCBI taxonomy): domain Eukaryota; kingdom Metazoa; phylum Chordata; class Lepidosauria; order Squamata; family Lacertidae; genus Lacerta; species Lacerta agilis. The sequence goes on from NC_046321.1 coordinate 61,390,719, forward strand.
ATATGGCCACATTGCCTACTAAGGACTCATCTCTTCCCCAAGCTTTTGTAGGAGCTGGCCGAGTCTGCTCTGCATAGTACATAGAGAGCCAGTGTGGTGTAGTGGTTAGAGCGGTGGACTCGTAATCTGGTGAACCGGGTTCGCGTCTCCGCTCCTCCACATGCAGCTGCTGGGTGACCTTGGGCTAGTCACACTTCTTTGAAGTCTCTCAGCCCCCTCACCTCACAGAGTGTTTGTTGTGAGGGAGGAAGGGAAAGGAGAATGTTAGCCGCTTTGAGACTCCTTCGGGTAGTGAAAGCGGGATATCAAATCCAAACTCTTCTTCTTCTTCTTCTTCTTCTACACTATGTATTATTCCAGTGCTACTAGTTTTACCATCTGAATTGTTCCCGTGTGGTTTTTTGTTTGTTGTGTTTTTTTATTCCTGCTGTAAACCACATTTGTGGTGAAAAGCAATCTATAAATTCAGTACGTAAAAGTTTCATCTGAAACAGTTTCAAGGAATACGTCTGCTTATTTCTTTTCCTGAAAACAAAGGCTACTTCACTTACTTGAAAGTCTCTTTCCTCCAAGATCTCCTTCTTCCATCTGACAAGGAAGGCAGCACACACATATAAATGGAAGTGAGAAAATCCTCTGGTTCAGACTGAGAAAGAGAGAAAGAGAATTTATGTATAACCAGACAACAACTGCAGTTTATTCATCATGATATTCTGTCATTTTTTCTAGTTACTCCAAAGTTAATTATCTCCAGGAGGTAAAATTGTTGCTGATTTTTATGATTGAATTATTAAATCAAACTCCAAAATCAGATCCCAAATAATTTTATCTTTATTGCAGGGTGGAATTGCTCACCAGGAACCAACACTATTTCAGAGTACTCTATCCAACGATATAAAAGGCATGCTATATCAATTAAGCTTTGCAGTAAGCATCAAGCAAAGATTTCTGGTGTCGGTCTTTGTTTTGAAAACTGCCTTAATTGTTCCAGTGAACCATCTTTTGTTGGGAGGAATAGACGGTGGGGTTTTAATCCTATTTATTCTCCTTGACTTCTTGATTGTCTTTGTCACCATTTAGCATAGTAACATTATACACTGCCTGCCAAAACTGAGAATATGAGCATCACACTGCGAGGCTTCCATTCCTACCTGTCAGAAAGGAAGAAAGGGTTTGCCCCTTGAGACCCAGCTTGTGGGATACCACAGAGATAAATCTTATTTCACAAACTATTTAACATCAACATGAAGCTGAGATCATCAGAGCTTCTGAAGTTGAATGTCCTCAATACAATACCTTTATACCATGAGAAATCCAGGTGGCCTAGATTGGCCTAGATTTTTTCCCAGGTAAATTGGTGGAAACTATTATTACAGGCCCATGGACTGCAAGAAGATCAAACCTATCCATTCTCAAGGAAATCAGCCCTGAGTGCTCACTAGAAGGACAGATCCTGAAGTTGAGGCTCCAGTACTTTGGCCACCTCATGAGAAAAGAAGACTCTCTGGAAAAGACCCTGATGTTGGGAAAGATGGAGGGCACAAGGAGAAGGCACGACAGAGGATGAGATGGTTGGACAGTGTTCTCGAAGCGACTAGCATGAGTTTGGCCAAACTGCGAGAGGCAGTGAAGGATAGGCATGCCTGGCGTGCTCTGGTCCATGGGGTCACGAAGAGTCGGACATGACTGAACGACTGAACAACAACAACATTATTACAGGTAACACATTATTAAGCATATAGAAGAAAAAGTCTTGCTGAGTAGGAATCAGCATTGCTTCTGCAAAGTTAAATCCTCTGTCACAAGTATTTGACATCTTTGAGTATGTCATGATGTACTGGCAGACACAGGATAAGAGGTTGGGTGCTCCTATGAATTATTTCAAGATAAACAGGAAATAGGGGGTAGAAGCAAACAGACAGTACTCACAATAGAGGTAAGCGGTGAGATTCCCAATGCTATTTAAAGTGTTCATAAATAATGAGGAGTTTGGGGTGAGCAGTGAAACGCTGGCATTTAAACTGAGAAATATGGAATATCCCTGACTTCACATTCACTGGTGAGGTCTGAACTGACGGTGACTAAGCAAGAAAATCTGGAGGTCATGGTGGATGATTGAATTAAAACTGCTATGAAAAGGGCAAATTGCAATTGGGGACTGTTATTAGTATGTCACTGAATGCCAATTGCTGGGAAATAATAGCAGAAGAGTGCTATTACTCTTCAAGCCCCATTTGTGGGCTTCACTGTGGACATTGTGGACTTCTGACCCAAGCGGGCTCTAATGTTCTCAAATGGAGGTTGGGGAAAAAAATATAAGCAGTTTTCAGTCTAGGTCCAAGAAGGAGTAAACAAAGCCAGAGAAGAAACTGAGCACAAAGTTCATCAGAACCTTTGAATAATCTTTACCAAAAGTGAACACTGCTGTTATACAAGCTACACCCAAAGGCTCTTTCAAAATAATTGTAAAACATGCCATTTGCTCGTGATGTTTCCCTTTTCCACATTGCGTTCCAATACTGTTTTTCTAGGCCCTTTTAAATCAAATCAAATGGGCTTAAGTATTCAATTCATTAAAGGAAAAATGCATATTCCCTTTAGATTTAAGAATTCATCATGGTTCAGAGATAAAACTAGGCTACAAAGTATTTCAAACAGATAGTCTTGGACAGTTTTGGAAATTGAGCAAAGCACCTAATGCATAATTGCCTTTCCTAACACCTGCTACCTATTATAACTTTCCATTTGCAGCCCTTGAAGTTATGACCGGTTTCATCTTTAAATGTATGAAACGGCAGGCCAATAGCTAAAAGCTATTTAAAAAAATAAAAATAAAAATATCAAATATAAACAATGACCTTGATTTAAATATTTTAGCAAAGATCTTAAGACAGATGTACAGCCTTCCAGAAGACTTATTCTGAACATATTAGGCATGACTCGGAGCGCATCACCACAGAGGCATCTGTCATCATCAATAAAAATCATTTAGAAGGTTAGCATCACAAATATTACATTGCCTTGCAAGAAGTTTATCGCTTCTGTGGATGAAATCGAAGCCATTATTTCAGACTTTGCCCGCAAAAAACTCATGAATTAATCAGGGGATGGACGTAGACTGGTGGGAAAGTTAAAGAAGTAAGATAGATAGATAGATAGATAGATAGATAGATAGATAGATATTATTACGGCCATTGGCCCATCACGCACGATTTTTCAAACAACATATGTATACTTAGCCTTTCTACTTAGAACTTAGAAAGGACTTTAAAGTAACAGACTAAGCAGTAAATTTACAACATAAAACATCACCCCCTATTTATAAAATTATAAAAACATCAATTAAGGTAACACATAATTACATCCTGAGTCATGATTTAAAAGGAATGTCCAATCCACCAGAAGTCCGTTTTTCTTCCTTTGGGATAGGACGGTGATCAGAAATCTGGCAACCGTAAGTGATCTTGGAGGGTCTTCATCATTCAGTAGGTATCTCAGTTTGGCTTCGTTCGAGTCATCGGCAATTCCCTTTAAATATGGAGCAAGAAACTTACTCCTGGACGATGAGTGAAGAGCACAATCAAAGATTATGTGATACAACGATTCTGGTGCTCCGCCATTACAGTCACATAAGAGCGATATTTGAAGTTAAAGAAGTAAAGCAGAACATATTCGTGGTAACAATGCGCCCCAACAGTTGAAAAAGAAACTGCTTTTATCTATAGAATACTGCTTAATTAGTGTATCAGCTTATAATTACACTGAAACTTTCCCACCCTGTTGTACTACTAGGAGATATTTAAAGTTTAAACCAAACAATTTAAAGCAGGGTGGTCCAACCTCTCAGACTGAGTGGGATGCAAGTGTATTTCGACACAAAAGTTGTGGGCTGCACACTGCCATGCCATGCAGCGGGGAGAGGGCAGCAAAGTTAAAATTTGACACCCCAGCCCTCCTGCTGCCTTCCCAAAGCTGTGGGCTAAGTACTGAGCTTTGGGAAGGAGGTGCGAGGCTCTGGCAGGGTCCTAGCTGGGAAAGTGCTAACTAGGCTTTGAGAAGGAGGCAGGAAGACTCTAGGACCATATCAGAGCCTCCGTCCTAAAGCCCAGTGCCTTAGGAAAGCAGTGCAAGGGCTGGGAGGGGTGTCAAATGTTGCCGAGGGCCACCAAAAAGGCAACGAGGGCCAACCGCTGGAACACCCTGTTTTAAAGGGTCAATTCTCAGCCTTGGAAGGGGATACAAACTTAGCACCATTTTATATTGTTTCTAATAACTTTTAAAGTTGTAACATTTTAGACCTGCAATATGAATCTTAAAGGTATCAAATATTAACAGTATTCTTTCAAGTGGTTAAAAAAAAAACGTACCACACCATAGAAGTTAAATATTTAAGACGATACGAACTCTGAATAAAACTTTATGTCATCAAAAATTCCTAACCTCTGAAAGGTAGAAAACTTTCGGGGGAAATAATTTTATGAGTCTAGTCTAGGTAGAAGAAATTAAAAGTTAATTTCAGGCTCAACTAAATCTAACAGCAGCAGATCTATGTGTTTTAACATGATCGGCCCCCGTCACGTTGAAAGAGGGGAATTGAGTATTTGATGAAAACAGCAAAATGGCCTCAAAGGTGGAAGGTACTAAATACACCCACAGTCATGACTTATTAATCATCAAGTTTACAGCCTAGCTTTCCTCCAAGGAGCTGAAAATGGCAAAAGTGGTTCTCCCCCGCTATATTTAATCCACACAACAGTGTTAGTGTGGATTAAATATATAGTGTGGATTAAATATATAGTCCAGTGTTTCCTAACTGGGGACCCCAAGATATTCCAAGGGAGCCACAGATTTAAAATGCATAAATGGGGGGGGGGCACAGCATGAGGCTAGGGGGCCACAGAGGGAAGTGAGAAGTGAAGGAAAATATCATTTTAAAAAAAACCCTGATTGGCTGGCTATCCGCTTGGCCAATCACAAGTGGGTAAAGGGGCGGCCCACCAGGGCCTAGCGCTCCTTTCTACCACGTGAGTTTTTCTTGGTTTGTTTCCGGCAGGAGAGGGTGATTGCAGAGGCTCCCGTTTTGACCAGTACAGCTCGCAATCCAGAACCCCCAGGTCAGGTAAGTGTGGTGGTGGGGTGGCAATGGCTAGGGCAATAGCTTGTTGCTGCTGCCAGTGCTGGGCCCGGTGGGAGCCTGGGCCTGACTCTGCAAGGCGCAGAGTGCTATCCACCCCAGCGTCTAGCGGATCGGGGCCTTCGGTTGTTGCAGCGTCGGCCCAGCTCTGCAAGGCGCGGGGTAAAACCCACCCCAGTGCCTAGCCAAGTGGGGTCGTCTGGTGCTGCTGACTTGCATCTAGTAAATAACTGTCTACTCTGAAGAAAGCCGCACTGAGTTCCATAGGCCCTACTCCCAGGTAAAGGTGTGTGGGGTTACAGTGTTTTATCTTGGCAGCCAGGGCTCCTCCGGATGACAAGATCTTTTTGCACCAGGTCAGTAAGGACCACTTGCTTTTTTTAAATTCTCCCATATTTACAGAACTCCCTGTGTACCTTTTGGACTTTATCTATAGGTTTCCTCCTCTGTGTCAAATAACTGGGGTCCAATAAGTGTTGTTATAATACATGGAAGATCGATCTCCCTCGGGAGGTTCTGAACTCTCTTTCCTTGGAGGTTTCTAAACAGAGTTTGGATGGCCATTTGTCATGGATGCTTTAGCCGAGTTTCCAATATTGCAGAGGGCTGCCCTAGAAAAATGACCCTGGGGGGGGGGGGGTCCCTTCAAGCTCCATGATTCTATGTTGTTGTTTTCTGCTTCAAAAATATTTCATTATGTTCCTATAATTTCATGCCTATCTTTCACTGCCTCCCGCAGTTTGGGCAAACTCATGCTAGTCGCTTTTGTTAGAGAAGGGCAGAACCTCAGATTTGTATTGATTTTTACTTCTGGGGGGCTACACTCATGGGGGGCACAGGAAGAAAAAAAGGTCAGAAGGGGGCCATGGTCGGAAAAAGGTTGGGGAACACTTGGTTAGTCTGAGAGACAGTAACTGGGTCAAGGTGAACCATTGAACTTCATGGCTGAGTGGAGATCTGAATCCTAATGTCCTGGGTCCAAGTTACCAGGAACTTTTCTGCTCAGTTGACCCCTGATATGAGGTTAGCTGGGGGGTGGGGTAGGGGAGTGGACAGTGAACAATTATGGAAAAGGGACTTCAATAATAATAATAATAATAATAATAATAATAATAATAATAATAATAATATAGGCTACTTTTCACCATGTATAGTCACAAAGCAGTTTACAGATCAAGTTAAAAAAATCAAACTATTGATAAAATGTACATTCAAAAAAAGACCAGAAATGTTCCTGTTAAGTATTTAAAAACAGAAAGAGTACTATGTATGTATGGTATAACAGCAGCAAGAATGCTAGTGGCCAGAAATTGGAAAAATAAAGTTGCACCAACTATAGCAGATTGGCAAAATTTAATGATAGAATACTTGCAACTAGCCAAAACAACGGGTAAAATAAGAAGACAGACGACTCAAGAAGTATGGAAAGAATGGAGGATATTTAAAGAATATTAAGGAATAATGGTATAAATGGAATTCTAATGGCAGAGGCAGACTGAACCTTTAAATAAGTAAATAGAAATACAAAGATGAAAAATATGAATTACAAATGGAAATTATAACTGTACGCTATATAATATTACAAATGCAATGAAGATAATTGGAGGTACAAGAATGTGTGTGTGTAAATGTGGATAGTAGTTATATATGTAAATATTTATATTTGAAGAAGTGGATATATGCGATGTATATGTTTATTTTGTGTGTTTTTAAACAATAAAGATGAATTTAAAAAATTTATCAAACAATACGATGTTTAAAATAAACAGGAACGCATTCTTAAATCCTTATATTTCCGCTTGTACTTAGGGGAACAATTTAATGGAAACTGCTATGAAAGCCCTTCAACAAAGCTTATTCACCAACCAAGATTGTTTCAACTGGAAAAGAACATTTCTAGACTCACAAAAGGCCTGATGTTCCTGGAATGAAGTTCATCTTCTACTTTGGAATATAGCAATATGCTAAACCTGAGATTGTCAGATAATATGGTTGGCTAAGAATACAAGTATCCACAATTCTTTTCTTTTCTTTTCCCCCCTTTTAGAATAAACAAAGGTTGACAACTTGACATTTCATTTAGCGTTAGGGGAGAAATGGCAAGTTTATATAATATTTCCTCCCTTCTTAAAACATGATAAATTGTTATTTGCAGATTCCTCTGCAACAAACATCCTGCAATTTATAAACCATTTAAGAATATCAGAAAGACACATCTGCTGTAACTGATCATCCCTCCAGGGAAAAATATAGGTATTCCCAATTGTTAAACCTGCTACCAACGGTAATGGCATTCATCAGTGATTTTCTTGTGAGCTTTTACAATGGCCTTGCTACTTGACTGCAACCAGCTGTAAAGCTTTTTTATTCTGTTATCACATCCGCATGAGGGAATGAATGCCAAGGATTCAATAGTCCTGCTAAGGAAGCAGAGTCACACAGTTGGAATAGCAATAAGTAGACTCAATTGAAGGCATCCCTTTCACACTCCCTCGCTTTTGCAGAATGAATGCATGAATGACAAAAAAAATTACAAAATAAAAATTCTCAGGTGCAGATGCTGAGGAAGATATACAAAATATAAATAAAATATAAAGTAGAGAATGTCACTCTTTAAAGAGAAGGGTCTGGAGAGGATATAACTGATGTAGCATCATAACAGAGATAAAACTGACAGGCTTTATTTTGCAATTGAGAAGGTACAGAGGAAAAATCCTAGAACCCATTCTATTAAAAATAAGATGTTCTGAATTTCAACCAGAGATCACACTTCCTAAACTATCAAACACTTTTATGCTTTTTTAAGGGGATGGGAGCCTTCATGGTTTATATGTTGAAGATAACTGAGATAAGAAAATTGGGGTAGTATCGTAGGTGTCTGAATTCTCTTTTCCTTCCAGCGCTTATAGCTATGCAATCACTCAATCAGTTTATTACGGCCAGAGAACCAGCAGTTAAAATATAGCTACAATGCAAAATTATAAAAGCAAGATAGAATAATTATATTTTTAAAAAAGCCAGAATAAGAGCAGGGAGATAAGAGTTGCTGACCAGCAGGTTAAAAAAAAACTAGAATTCTAACTGTTTCTAAAGCAATCCAGTTGAAGACCACCGGAAGGAAGAGTCATGTGTCTGAAACACAAGATTACATAAAATGTAGCATGATTCTGTGCATCTGCTATTACCCATAGAAAAAAAAAGATAAATCAAGGACAGCAAGCCTTATACAGTAGAGGCAACATTACTATTCCATTTATAACTATGCACACAAAAAATGACTTGTTCTGCTGGTCCTAATTAGAAACAGCTAAAACTGATGTGGACAAGATCGACCTTGCACATTGAAGACAAGCCATGAACTTCTTTGCTTACCCAACAGCCACAGTTCATCCATATATCTGACCAGAAACCAAACATCAATGAAAAGAGGGAGAGCTAGGGAGGTGATTTGGAAGCACTGGCTGCCAAGGAAACCATTTGCCAGACTGAGCAACTTTCATTCATGCCTTTGGACTAGTGGAATGTTCTCAGTTTGAAAGATTTAGATTTCATACAAAGCAGAAGCTCGATTCCTGATCATTAAACATTACTCCACTACTGCAGCTTCTGCATAGACTCTGTACTGGAGTCTTCTCACAACATGGTGTTTCGAACTACAATTCCCATCAGCCTCAGCCAGCACAGCCAATAGTCATGGATGATAGGAACTGTAGTTCAAAACATCTGGTCAGCCCAAAGAGAAGGCTCCTATGCTGTGTTTCAGATTCAGTTCAAGGTGCTGGATGAAATGTTAACATCCTTAAATGGCTCAGTTCCGATATATCTGGAGGAGTCCCCACTTATTTCACATCACCATCTCCAGTATCTGGGCACTGCCTTCTGGTCTGGTCGGCGCCAGGGTGGAACCCCTGAGTTCTATGAAGGGTGAAAGGCAGCACAAAAATGTAAGAAATCGATAAATAATATCAATCAGAAGAACCTCTTAAGTGCATCATCTGTGAAACAATTTAAGACCACAAACAGCCTGTGGGCAAACCTTCTTAGCAATTGCTCTTCAATGGAGGAAGCCTAGAGCTGATTAGCTGATTAGGCAGTGTGGGATAGGTTTTAATAGATGATTTATTTTAGTTAATGTTATTCTACTTTTTCAAAGAACTATGTTTCTACAAATCAGATCAAAAATTGCCACACTTCCCCCCCCTTTTGTACCAGTGAATCACCTCTGAAGAGCTCACTGAGCGTGAATATTAATCATTACATTTTTACACTGCTACATAGACATTAAACAACAGGGGTTTTCTTCCTGGTCCTTTCCAAAAATTTCTCACCTGCCTGCTAGTTAAAGCTTTCTAACGATTACTTCTTCTGAAACCCATTTCACTGTGACAAGAATGCATCCTTGCTTTTTGCATTGGGAAAAGCACAAAAATGCTCTTATACCGACTCTGATCCCTGATGGCTATTTGGATGTGGGGGCTTTGCAAGAGAGATTCCTACACCAGCATGATTAAATTAATGCAAATCGGTTTTGACACCATTTGTTGCCATGGGAAAGACTGACAGAACCATCCACAGATGAATTAAAATTAATAGTGGCATCACCATGCCTTTTCATCTTAACTTCCTGAAATGAAGGTCATACAACTCCAAACGGACCTGATGAGACAAAGGTGCAGTCAATATCCCATTTAAGTGGTCCAATTCCCGCTTAGTGGAGCTGGATTGTAGCTTTATTTTATTTTTGTTTTGAATTAGCAAATATATGCGCATCTGACACAAGTTGCATTTTTAATGTTTCTGTGGAAGCAGGCTCCAAAACTCAATTTCCCACTTCTTAAAGATCTCTGACTTGCCTAAGAGGAAAAATAGTACCAACAATGTACCCCGCCAATTTAGAAATAACACTGCAGTAATTTCGCCCCCACTTCAACATGTTGCTAGACATATGCTAGGTGGAGTTTCTTCAATATTATATTTGGATATTATTGCAGTACAGAGCTAGTAGCAACCCAGATTCAATGTACATGGGTATGGAATGCAAGCATGTTTTTCATCTGATTGTGGGGTCTCCTGAATCCTGAAAATGCCATGGGTTAGAATAAAGGATATATTGCACATCTATTCTGCAACCCTGTAACATAGGGGTGGTGGAATGGATTCACTGATAGGCCAGAAATAGAACTCCTCCAGTGTCATGGGCTACTTTAAAAGGTGGATGGCCCTGACCACAATCTGGGACATGTCTTCAAAAAATGGGACCTTACTAGGTGCTATCCTAAAGTTATTTTTTATTCCCTAGGATGTATCTTATAGGGAATTGCACCCAGGGATGTCCAACTCCCCATAGTCTGTGATCTACTCACAGTATTAAAAAAACTGGAAGTGATCTACCCATTGTTGTAAAAAGACTGGCAGTGATCTACCCAAAGTTGTGGAGCTTGAGCTGTTTTCTTGGGAACCAAAGTTGGTGGGATTTTTTGCTTTTTTGTAAGGAGATCGCTGAGGGGCCAGAGATCAACCAGGATCTATCAGGAACACCCCGTGATCTACCAGTAGATTGCAATCTACCTGTTGGACATGCCTGTAAACTGCACCCACACCCTTCTCTCTCTCTTGAGGGGGAAAAAGCCTGCTTGTACTATAGAAATCATAACATTTAAGAAACTGTACCCTGAATCGCTAAGGTGTTTTTACACACAGTGTGGAAGTACCTGCTGAGATACTTCTTCAGAGTCAGGAATGTCATTTGCGGCTTTGAAGTGGAGTTGCCCTGCTACATATCAACATTATGGAAAATGTCTTGTGACACCATAAAGCCTAACAAATTTATTACGGCATAAGCTTTTGTAGACTGCTGTGCATTTCAACAGGTATGGGTAGTGCTCCCCTGAGCTGTAGTTGTGTCTCTGTACACACACCCAAACACTCAGAAACTACAGGGATATATTAATATCCCACACACAAAAAATAATTGTTGATAACACAACAATCCTGGGCACTGTCTTGCCTAATAACACATGCAGGATGATAAAAATCAACTGTCCAGTTCAACCCACAAGTGGCTACTCTTAATGAGTTTCCAACGCTACGACTCTGTAGTAACCCAGCTCTGGGAATAAAATGCATGTTCAGTGTCTGGTGGGGCTGTGAGAAAGTCAAGAGTTTTTGGGGGGTGTATACACGAAGAATTAAAAAAGATGTTCAGAACCTCAATTGAAAAGAAACCAGAGGCATTCTTACTGAGCACTGTAGGGGAAGACATCCCACAAGATAAGAAAAGATTATTTCTATACGCCACAGCTGCAGCCGATTATTGTTGGCGAGGAAATTGGATAGGAGATACCATCCCCACAAAGGATGATTGGATAACAAATTATGCAAATTTATAGGATTGGCCAAACTAGCGGCAGCCATAAGGAATCAATCTAACCAGAATTTGAGGAAGGAACAGCAATGTTTTGAGGGTTATATGAAAAAACACTGTTCCAAGACAGTATGTTTTATGCCTAAATTAAGTATGTAAAGATGATTCAATATAAAGTAAAATCAACAGTGACCAGATAGGGTTTAGTATAAAGACACAATGTATAACAAGATATTAAAGATTAAAGGATGCCAAGCTGAGGTGGGAGGAAGCCACATGGGTATATAGTATAGTTTCAATTAATTTGATAAACACAGTTGAATTTGTTAATATGTAACTGTATGATTTTGCAACTGTAACTTTTCATTCTTGAACAATAAAATGAATAAAAATAAAACCAAAAAATTCAATGTTCAGATCAGTGGCACTGGCATGAGTACCCACATGGTTCCATAGTAGGCCAACATCGTCAAGGCTGACTTAGAACACCACTTTCTCAGCTTCTTCCAGAACAGCTCCTCCATCAGAGATAAATACATGACATTGAATTATCTGGATCATGGACAGAAAGCATCTGTGCTAGTCTATCAGGACTTCACCAAGTTCAACCTTACCATAGAAGAGTCTAACCAAGAGCTCACTTTCTGTACACCACTCTGCAGGTACGTAGATATATGAGCACCACCTTATACAGGAAGCCCACCGACTGCTAAGCATACTTACATGCTTCATGCTTCTGCCCAAAGCACACCACAAAATCCACAGGACTATAGCAAAGATCTAAGATGAAGCCACATTAGACTTGGACAGAGACTGACAACCAAAAATATTGGCATCTGGCATTCCTTAGAGTACAATTACTCACCCGGAAAAGTGAAAACACGGATCAACAAGGCCAGATTGGTAACCAGGAATTATCTACCATAGGGAAGTCATAGAAGCAGCTGTCGACACCTACAGCTCCCAGGTAAAATCTTTTGTGCATTATCAATTATCTACAGCCCATATGGGAAAAATGACACAAACTGAATTAGGCTGAACATGCTTAGAAGCTACTGTGCAAACTGGAAGTACTGCCTGAGTAGTGTGTAACAAAACTAAGGCTTCCCTATTAACAAAAGAAAGATATTCATATGAAGCTATTCTATATCAAGGAAACATCCCCCTCCAAGGTCTACAAAACAGTGTGATGTGAAGGAGAAACAGCAGCACTAAGAAAAAACTTGGATGTGATAGCATACGTGATGCAACACAGTCAAGATGATCCTCCGGATTATGAACTTCAGCCACAGAAAGGGCTGTTCTGCTTTTATAAATTATAGAAGGGGGAGAGGGAAGAGACAGTGGTAGGAAGAATCGCGAGTACTTTCACTCCTTTAAATTGAAGCTGCCAAGAGTCATCTAGGGAGAAAATGTCAGACAGACAAGATGGAATGAAGCTTGAACAATACAATCAAAATCACAAGAATACTTGAGAAGGGAGAGGATAACTCTAAACCCCAGACTTGTTATTCCACTGATGAAATGCAAGCCCAAAATCAAATTAGCTTCACATCTTCCTGCTGTGCAAGAGGCTTATGCCAAGCAAAATTGTAAGTTGCTATAAAACAGAACTAGGCTATGGAATAAAAAGCATGGGAAATCATCAGTATTTAGGATCACTGCTCAAAAAAACCCAAAAAAAACACGTACATGGAATCTTTTTGTTGCGAGATTGTGTTTAGAAGCTTTCTATTCCACACTTAATTTTCGCAACAAACCCCCATTACAATATCCTTCTTTCAGCAAAAAATTATCCCAATTTTTGCTCTTAAAATAATGCACAATAGTGGCCATTTAGGAACATTACTGCCAATATTTTGGGCCCTCTTCTAAATAACTCAACCTCATGCGATCTCCACCGCAATCCAGCACCCCTATCTGTTCAGAAGGTGATCCTAGAGATCCTTGCATACAATGGTACCTCGAGTTGCAGACGCTTCAGGTTACAGACTCCACTAACCTAGAAATAGTACCTCAGGTTAAGAACTTTGCTTCAGGATGAGAACAGAAATTGTTGCGGCGGTGCGGCAGGAGGCCCCATTAGCTAAAGTGGTACCTCAGGTTAAGAACAGTTTTCAGGTTAAGAACGGACCTCCAGAACGAATTGAGTTCTTAACCCGAGGTACCACTGTACAGCAGAGTAATGGTACCTGGCTGCTGAGGAAGAAAATCTGGGTAAGTAGGATATGTGTTAGTTTCTTTTCATGTTAGAATCATAGAACCATAGAGTTGGGAGAGACCACAAGGGCCATCCAGTCCAACCCCCTGCCAAGCAGGAAACACCATCAAAGCATTCCTGACAGATGGCTGTCAAGCCTCCGCTTAAAGACCTCCAAAGAAGGAGACTCCACCACACTCCTTGGCAGCAAATGTTATCTGCCTTCTGCTCAACCTGCCACCTACAACTCTCTTGCCTTGCTTCAGCCTCAGTGACACCATATAAGGACCACGCTTGATTGCGTAAAAAACCTCAATAGGGCCATTCCATGAAAAATGAGCCTGATAAGAATGCTAGATGAGCGCTGGACTTTGGTGAGGAAGATTCCAAACGTGCAGTCTAACCATTTTTTTTTAAAGCTAAAGACAAAAGAAGTTTAGTTTATGGACCTTCTTTTCAAAAGTCCACCCATGTAGTCTCACAGAAGTGTTCAAGTTAAAAGTTTTCTCATGGGAGACTTCCGGCGGCGACGCAATCGCCGGGTGGTCGAGGGCTGCTTCGGGTCCGAAGCGCCCTGTCCATCCCCGGGGTCAGGAGCCCCGCTACCGCAAAGCGGGGCTCCGGTTGGGGTGCGGGAAGAGCGTCCCGCACCCTGGGCTCCCCGGCAGCGCCCGCGGAGGCTCCGAACCCTTCCCTCGCTCCCCCTGTAAAGGGGGAGTGGGGGTGAAGGGGACAACCGGAGCCGGGCTTCGGGGACATGCCCCAACCGGGATGCAAATGCGGCGACAGAGCCGCGGTGAGCGTCTAAGTTCTACCTGTGAAGAATGGAGCTAAAGGAACCCGGTGGTCGTGAGTAAGAAATTTGAGTGAAATCGTGCTTTTGGGACGATCCGGGGGGAAGGAGAAGGGCAGCCTGCCTCCCTCCCTTCGAGCTCAAGAATCTAACCCAATCTGAGTGATTACTGCTACAGAACTGGCTATAATGTATTTAAAATTGACACATGAGACTGGCAAATTTTTCTTTCGGGAAGCTAATTAGAGGAAAATATCTCCATTTAAAGTTGCGGTATTTGCGCTCCAGCTCAGGAAAATGGCGACGAACAAAGAGGGGAGTAGAAATATGACACCCACTTCCTCCTCCTCTGCCAGTATGTTGGGCTTCGTCCTTGAACTGGTATTGAACTCTGGACTAACGGATGAACAGAGACTCACTGCCTTGAAGGTGGAACTGCTTTGTAGAAAAGTCAAAGTCTTGTGTGGGGGTCTGAAATGGAACCAATTGCCCACAGAGGAGGCTTTCAAACTTTTGACACTTTGGAAGAATGCCTTGCCAAGGAGCTGAGAGGATTGATGAGTGAGCTACTTCGGAGAAGTAATTCGCTTTCTGGGGTGGCAGCCCCAAGGCGACGTCAAGATTTTTATATCCAGTCCCCGAGGTGTGAGCTCGGGGGCCAGGGACAGAGAATTAAGGTATTTACAAGAAGAAAAGGAATGTCACAAAGAACCGAAGAAGCTGAGAGATGATGAGATGGATACCTCTGAACTCGTGGCAAGGAGAGGTTTGGACTGTGCCTGGATCTGTGGACGTTTGGAGAGGGAAGCTACATGGAAGTTTAGTGTTGAAACCACCAGGAGAAGAATAATGGACAGAGGGGGTGGGGGTGAAGCAATAAGTAAACTTAAGGTGGCCTGATATGGTAAACTGAAATCGGAGGGTGAATACTGTCAACAATTTTCTGTTATATTTTTATTTGAACATGAAAGGAGATATTTCTAGTTATCATGTTATTAGCAGCAATCTTAAGGATAGAAGAGATAGATTTGATCGAATGAGCTGTGAAGATCAGTGAGGTGGAGTATAAGTAAAGTAAATTTAAGTGGATTAAGTTTATGGAATAAGAGGATTGAGATCAAGATGTAGAGATGTATTTTTAGTAAAATGTTGAAGATATAATTGACTGTAATTATACAACTGAATTTAATTTCTTTTTTCTTTTTAGGGAGAATGGTTATAAAATAGATTTAGGATATAAACTCGAAGGTGAAAAGGCAGGGGAAGTCAACAGTCAAGATATGGAAATAGAATTTTTTTTTTTCTAGAAAGATGCAATAAGAAAACTTGACACTGTTTGTATTTGTTCTATGTGTTTTGCATTTGTTTAATTGTAGGTGTGGGTGTGGGTATATGTTGTTATAGAAAAATGCCAATAAATTCTTATAAAAAAATAAAAAATAAAAGTTTTCTCATGATCGCCCCACCCCGTGACAGCATTTTTTCCTTAATTTTGTATCGTTAAATTTGTTAAACTTAATTTCTGATTGCATAGTTGTAACCAATAAACATTGGATTTTAAACAGATATGCTGAGTTTATCATTGATTCACCTCCCAACTCACAGTTTTTTCCATAAATCAAACTTATCTCAAGCTCCATGTCCTTTTTTTTGTCCCACCCGTGACAATACTTTAACATTTAATAAAATTGTCAAAAATATCTATAAAAATAATAAAAAATGTTCAGTATCTTATTAAGAACATAGTTTACATTTTGGTTGTTAATTTTTATGTATATTTACATTGTTGCACATGTGTGAATACCAAAAAACATGGTCCAAGATTCCCACCCGTGACAATGGAATGGCACAATAGCCCATAGTTCAAAGAGGAGGGAGGGAGGGAGGGAGAAGGAAGTAACATTGCATGTCTGGTTATTCCAGTCACCAACCCAGAAGACATGAAATTAGTTGCTCTCGACTTCCGGCTGGCGACGCCATAGCGGGTGGTCGGGGCTGCTTCGGCTGCGAGGCGCCCGATCCATCACGGGGGTTAGGAGCCGCGCTACCGCAGCGCGCGGCTCGGTTGGGGTGCGGGAAGAGCGTCCCGCACCCTGGGCTCCCGGCTGTGCCCGCGGAGGCTCCGAACCCTTCCCCTACCCCCCTGTAAAGGGGGAGTGGGGGTGAAGGGACAACGGAAGCCGGGCTACGGGAGATGCCCCAACCGGGATGCAAATGCGGCGGCAAAGCCCGCGGTGAGCGTCAAGTTCTACCTGAGAAGATGGAGCTAAAGGAAACCCGGTGGTCGTGAGTAAATAATCTTGGCAGAAATCGTGTTTTTGGAACGATCCGGGGGAAGGAGAAAGGCAGCCTGCCTCCCTCCCTTCGAGCCTAAGAAATTAACCAATTGAGGGATTGCTGCCACAGAACTGGTTATAAAGTATCTAAATCGATACATGAGACTGGCAAACTGTTTCTTGGGAAGCTAACTAGCGGAAAATATCTCTATTTAAAGTTGCGGTGTTTGCGCTCCAGCTTAGGAAATGGCGACGAACAAAGAGACAGGAGAAGAAATATGATACCCACATTCCTCCTCCTCTGCCAGTATGCTGGGTTTCGTCCTTGAACTGGTATTGAACTTGGACTAACAGATGAACAAAGGCTCACTGCCTTGAAGGTGGAACTAATTTACAGAAAAGTCAAAGTCTTGTGTGGGGGTCTGAAATGGAACCACTGCCCACAGAGGAGGCTAACAAACTTTTGACACTTTGGAAGGAAATCTTGTCAAAGAGCTGAGAGGATGGATGGAAAGATGGGAAGAAATGAATGAGCTACTTCGGAGAGAAATTCGCTTGTTGGGGGTGGCAGCCCCAAGGCGATGTTAAGATTTGCTATATCCAGTCCCCGAGGTGTGAGCTCGGGGGCAGGGACAGAGAATTAGTATTACAAGAAGAAAAGGAATGCTACAAAGAACCGGAGAAGCTGAGAGAGGGAGAGTTGGATACCTCGGAGCTCGTGGCAAGGAGAGCTTTGGACTGTGCCTGGATCTGTGGACGTTGGGAGAGGGAAGTTGCATGGAAGTTCAGTGCTGATGCCATCAGGAGAAGAAGAATGGACAGAGGGGTGTGGGGTGAAGTATTAAGTAAATCTAAAGCAATCTGTATGGTATTTTGAAATCGGAGGGTGAACACTGTCAACAATAGTTTTTTATTATTTGTTTGAATATGAAAAGAGATATTTCAAGTTTTTATGTTATCAGCAGCAGTTCAAAGGATAGAGAGATAGATTTGATGAGGATGATTTGTGAGGACTTATAAGGATGTAGTATAAATGAAGTCATTTTTAAGTGGTTTAAGTTTATAGATTAAGATGATTAAGACTAAGATGAAGATTAAGATGAATGTTTTACTTTATATATATAATTAAGTTTAATTTTTTTTTTAAATGAAGAGGTTAAAAAGTAGATTATGGATATAAACTCGAAGGTGAAAAGGCAGGGGAAGTCAACTGTCAAGATTGGAAAAAGAAATTTTTTTTTGTAGATGTCAATTAAGAAGAAAATCATGGCAATTTTTGTATAAGATGTGTAATTGTATTTGTTTTGTATGTGTATAAATGTAGGTGGTTAAGGTTGTATGTTGTTATAAGTAAAATGTCAATAAATTCTTATAAAAAAAAAAAAAGAAATTAGTTGCTCTCTTCAGCCACTTGGGATTTCCTGTTTCACTGGACAAGGGCTCAGGGTTAGCAAGACTACAGGGATAAGGCAGAAGAGAAGAAACTACTTCTCTCAGGAGCAGTAGCAAGACATTGCTTATTGGGCAATAAGGCTCGGATCATTTTCAGACCTTAACAAAGAGGCAGTTTGTGCATATATGCTCATACTTGCCTTCTATTAAAAGTTTAAATATGGAGACATACCAAAGACATCTCTTATTGGGGGGTTGTTTGGGATATTTTTCCCCCGGATTAATGTGGTTATTTATTTATTATATTGGGGGGGGGGGCAGGAGGGTCCCGGGTTCAGTTCCCGACAGCATCTCCAGGAATACCTTCCCTGAAACCCTGGAGAATTCCTGCCAGTTACTGTGGCAATACTCTGTATAAGGCAGCTTCCTATATTACTGCCTATTTCAACTGACTATTTTATACCATTTGAGGTAAATCTCGTATCACCCTAGATTATTATTTTTTGAAATTTTTTCCTAAATAACATAGTTATGACTAGTAACATTAGCAACAACTGATAATATAATGCAATGTTTATAAATCACTAGATTTTCTGAAATGCTGTACATGTATTGAAATGTAAGACAGGCCCTGCCTGAAGGCCCACAATCTCATAGGCAGGACAGAGAAGGGAAAAGGGGATGGGGGGGTCTCTGCTCAGTGGTTAGAGCACCTGCTTCAATTGCAGACAGCATCTCCAGGCAGGGCTGGGAAAGGCAAACTGCCAGGCGCTCTGGGGAGCTGCTGCTACCAAGCCAGAGCAGGCAGTACCAGGCTAAGGGTGGGCCCATGGTCTGACTTGGGAGCTTTGGAGCAGCTGCTCTTTTGCTAGCCAGCCGGTGGATTGGGCCCAGGCTCGGGAAGCTGGCAGGGTGACCTGAGGTCAGTCGCTACTTATCAGCCCAACCTACCTCGCAGGGTTGTTGTCAGGATAAAGTGGGGTCACCCCAGTGAGGAGCCCAGCTCCCCTGCCAGCCCCCACAAATCCCAAGGCCTCTCCTCATTCCCTACCAGAGTGTAACACCACAGTCTTTCTTTTGGGGGGCTCATTGGAAAGAGAAACCCCATGTGGGTTTTGTTTTTCTTCAAACAACCCCCATGAATTGATCTCCTTGGTACACTCCGTTTTCCTTTTCATTTCCCCCGATTCCCCCCATGGTACACTCCCTCCCCCTATTTGGGACACTTTCCACTATTTCCCCTTTGGTACACACCCAACTCCCCCCCCCCAAATTATTCGGTCTCCTTGGTACACCCCAAGTTCCCCCTCCAACCTCCTTCCCCCTCCCCTTCTGGTAAACTCCCCCCATGAACCCTTCTCCTACATTGTCCTGCTCCCACATAGTACGCTCCACCCACCCCCCAAGAACGCACTTTTGACACTCTCCCCGCTCCGCATCTTTATTTTGCTATTGAAACACTCCCTTTCCTTTCCCTCCATCTAATGTGGTTATTTAGGAGCACAACCAAGCATGCTTGTGTACCTGTATATAGTTATACTCAGATTTATGTACTACATTTTCCATGTCATTAGCTGCTGAATGTTTTAACTTTCCGTTTACGAGTGAGATTTTTATTCCAGTGCTCACCTTTACAGCTACTTACAGACTTAAACCATTAAACAATGTTCAGCTCCCTTAATTGGGAAAATGCATGTAACCCAATATTAGACTAATCAACACTTACTATGCCTCTAACAATTTATGAAATAAAATTTAGACACATTAAAATAATAAGCTAGTTGAGAATGCCTGAGTCTATTTGGCTAATTGGGCAAGACAGTTGGATATTTAATAACCACATATTAGGTTGTAACAACCAAGGCTAACAGTTCAGATCTGTCCTACATGCCATCTTTCAGAAATCTTCAGATTCGTGGAAATGCAATACATCTCCCCACTGCCATGTTTTGTTTCCTAGTGAACCACTGACCACCACCAGAAAAGCAAATACTTGCTGCAAGTTGGAAGATTTCATCTGTGCAGAATCTGAATAGTTTACTTCCCAGAGACTGCATTATTTTAATTAATATTGTATTGGAAATAATCAGGAGCTCTCAATTTCAATAGAAAGCCTCAAGAGGAGGCAAATATAACTCGTCTCATGAACACACCAGTTTGGCCAATTAGTAGGCATCTTCAGTCTAATGCTGGGGTAAGCAAGAAAGCATGGGAAATGGGAGAAATGGAGTTGTTTGGTGAAAGATTAGGTTAGTTACTATAAGCAAGTCTTCAACCACCAGTACTAAGAAGCAAGTCTTCAACCACCAGCTATGTCTATGTCTCATGCAGAAAGTTTAGCCAGAGACATTTTGGCAAATTAAAAAAATCCACCCAGAAAGAAATTTTATCCCAGAAAGAGGATGTGTCCTGGAAAAAGAGGATACATGGCAATCCTAAGTCCAGGCTATCTGTTGCTGAGATATATTTGTGTCATCAACTGGCAAATGCCAAGCAATTACTATATACATCGATTTTGAGAAGTGAGGCTGTTTTTGTTTTTTGAAATGTAGTGCTATCAACATACATGGCACTTTACAGAGTAATATAAACCAGTCCAGCTGGCATTCTAAATTTTGAAAGTAGGAGAAGGGAAGGCCAGAGTAAACGGGGGAGATACAAGGAAGTGTACTTGAGAAATTTAGGCTTCATTTAAGTTTAGGATTAGGGGTTAAGGCCAAAAACTCCAGACCTCAAAAGGAGCTTGTTGTTAAAGAACGAATCACTGGATTTTGTTAGATGCATTTGCTGTGCTGCTCTAAACCCTCTTCTCATAATCTGAAGAAGTGTGCATGCACACGAAAGCTCATACCAAGAACAAACTTAGTTGGTCTCTAAGGTGCTACTGGGAGGATTTTTTTATTTTGTTTTTTCTCATAATCTGTTTGCCATCTTGGTAGCTGAAGCACACGGAGGTGACATCTCCAAGGACTTGCTCAACCATGATCAGG
This sequence comes from Lacerta agilis, assembly GCF_009819535.1. Lineage (NCBI taxonomy): Eukaryota > Metazoa > Chordata > Lepidosauria > Squamata > Lacertidae > Lacerta > Lacerta agilis. The sequence goes on from NC_046321.1 coordinate 61,411,868, forward strand.
GCAAAATCATATGGGTGTGCAGTAGTCTTGAAAGAGACTCTTATTCCTTCCGCTAAATACAGATAACCATAGGCAAACACGCTCGTCAACTTTAGTTTCAAATATCTAAGGCTCCTGCACATCAAGAATGTCAAATACTCGGAAGCTAAACAGAAATCGGCCAGCTCCGTTTCTTAAATCAAGTCTATACGTGAGAGGCATAAGGCTTCAAACAGCAGTGTGCTCCATAATGGGGGCTCAAAGCAGCAGTTCACCTGGTACGTGTCCCAAAGCCTTATGGTGCACCGCAGGGGAACTTCCTCATCAACAAGTTATTCATCCAGCGGAAAGCAAACTGAAGGTATTTCACCTCGTGTTGCTCTAAGTGTCTGTGCACTTGCTCTGAAAGAGAAAAATTGAAATAAGTTTACCAAGAGGGCTCTGTGCAGCATTAGTCACAAGCAATTTTTTAAAACAAACAAACAAACAACCCCCCCCCAAATTCAACATTATATAAGCAAGCAATTTCCTCCAAAGAGGCCCAAATAGAAACAGCAAGTAAATTTTACACCAGCATTGTAGATGACGTTCAAAAGGATCAGTGATGAATATTTTCCTATATTTAAATAACTGAATGAAAATCATGCTGCATATGCAGAGTTTTAATACAGCTACTTGTTTCTGGTACACTGATTTAGTCCCAAGTTTGTCCTAGTGCTCTTTACGAAAAAAAAAGTATTAAATGTTAAGATGCGATTGTGTGACATTGTCAACTTGTCATTTTAGAATGTGTCAGCTGCATGAACACAGGATGGAATTGTAGCTTAAAAACCAAGCTGTGAATACATTATCTTTTTTTTTAAGATTCTCATTAAAAGGGAGAATTTCTTTTCCTTTTCACTGCATACACACCACTAAAACAAGCTATGGGGAGTTAAGAGTTACTTATGATTCATGTGAACATGTGTGTTTTAAAATTAAAGCAGCATAGAGTATCCAGCCCAACAAGACAATGACAAAAATCTACCGACAGCATACAAATCATATGGCTAACCTGACCCAAAACACCCACCAACCCCACTCACACAGGAAACCAAAGATCACCACAGCCAAACACAAACGAACAATCACACCCCACGCCAACCCCGACCTCTCTCACCGCCAAAGGAGCACAAGCAAACAACAGAGAACCTACATAAACAACGCTGACACCAAACCCTACTAATATCAAGTAAAAAAGAAACATCGTCACCCCCACCCCACCTGTCTCCCCGTCCCACCCCTCTCCCCCCCTTTTTCCCTTTTTCTAATATCTCAACAACACTGATTTGTAAAAATGTTATATGGAAAAATACGAGAGAGACATTGTACTACCTTTGAAAATCTTTAATAAAAATATTTGAAAAAATAAAATAAATATTCCAAATAAATAAATAAATAAATAAATAAATCGAGCAACCAGACAACTAAATTTTCTGGTAGATCTGTGACTGAATGGTAGTGAGGCCCAAGGAGATTTGGCCTCTGAAGAATCGGTACTACAATTTACCCCTACATTGCTTCTCAATGGGTTTCCCCAGCCTCTCTTAAGTTTTTAAGACAGCAGTGGGTAACGTCCAAACTGCATACCCATTTAGGTTTGGCAGGGTTTCTAATTTGGCCAGTGAGGCCGTTTCCCCCAAGCTACACCCACCAGCTACAAACCTGATGTCAGATATGAGGTTAGTGGAGACCCAGCTGCACAGAAAGCATTGGGAACCTTGCAGAGCATTCTTGATAATCGTTTGTTGGCGAGCAGGGCTTGCATTTGACACCTCTTAAACGTGGCGCCAGATGCAAGTCTCGTGAGGATCAATTCCCTATCAGAGCTTCCGAGTGTAGCTGGTCCCTGATGGAACTGGGTTTTGCGGACAGTGCCAATGAGATGATCAGCAATGGCTGCAAAGCAAACTTTGCCAGGGATCTTCCTTTGCAGTCCCTCCCATCAAAGTGGACCACTAGAGCAGTGTTTCCCAACCTTGGGCCTCCAGCTGTTTTTGGCCTACAACTCCCATCATCCTTTACCACTGGCCTTGCTAGCTAGGGATGATGGGAGCTGTAGTCCAAAAACAGCTGGAGGCCCAAGGTTGGGGAACACTGCACTAGAGGAAGCAGAGAAAGAGCCCCCCTTATCCCTGGTGTGCCAACACTTCTAAGAAGAAAGGCAAGACATAAATAACACCACACTAAGCAGGGGTTTCCCACATTCTATATGACAGGGGTGGCCAACTCCCAAGAGACTGTGATCTACTAACATAGTTAAAAACTGGTGGTGATCTACCCCCTTTTTGGGGGGGTTCAGGTCAAAGTTGTTGAGCTTTTTTGGGGAGGAGTAAAGCCCTGTTTTTTAGACATTCAGGACAAAGTTTGCTGAGCTTTTTTTAGGGAGAAGGAAAGCCCTGTTTTGGGGGGGGTACCGGGCAAAAAATTGAGCTTTTTTTAGGGGAGCCAAAGTTGTTGAGCTTCTTTGGGGGAGCCAGTGATCTACCACAGACGTCCAGTGATCTACCGGTAGATCACGATCTACCTGTTGGACGTGCCTGCTATATGAAGCACAGAAGCTGGGGATTTTATCTTAAATTTCTAACATGCACAGCACCTTCTCTCCAAAGAAATTTTATGGCTCCTTCCCAAAGTGAGAGAGAAGCGCCACTATCTTTCCCCACCACATGCAACTCCTACACGTTTATCATAGGTGCCAACTCCCTGGGTGCCTGAGCGCTCGCAAAATTCCCCATGAAGGGGCCAGCAACCCACAACTTTCAGTGCCACGGCTGTGCACGCTGCATGGCACCCACGGCTCCTGGCACCCACGGTTGCGAGGCCAAGATGACACTCCTGAATGTTATAGAACACAAGCGTGTATGCAGCAAGTCTTGAATGTGTACCTGCCAATACCGATAGAAGTGCACTTGCCTCAAAAGACTCAAAAAGGCCACCGTCCAAGCAGCAACAACTGCTGCTCAAAGCTAAGAATTAGAAAAGCCTACATTTGCCCTTAGCAAATATAGTCGGAAATGCAAAGCGGTGGGATACGGCGGAGCATTTAACTTGCTTAAGAATGTGTCATAGGCAGGCGCAAATACCGTAGGTTGACAAATCTGCTGCATCACTTTAGATTTAGAAGCTATTTCAAGCTAATTGGAGCATTTACTCAGAGGTAAATGCAGCAGCTACTCATAAATAGTAGATTCTACAGCCGCTACATATTTACTTCAGATTATTGGAAAGCCTTTGGAAATAATGAAAAGCTACAAACTGGGGCAACATATTTCAACTCATTTAAAAAAAAAAAAATACAAATTTAAGCATACTGAATTTCCTGTGGGCTTGCCTCTATTTCTCCCTAACATGTTGAAAAATGGACCACTAAGTACAAAGCTTTATTTGCAATTTATTTTATAATATATTCAGAGACAAAACGAAAATGCACAGGCTGAAAAGATTCATTCCTCCTTTTTTATAAGTAATTGTGAACAGATGTTATTTCACCGATAAAGGTAATTTGGCTGGCAATAATTCCAAATTTAAATTTTCCATTTCACTGATAGTAAGCATGCAGATGTAATGAATGACTCGGCAGATGTAATTATTGCCATCTTTCAGACTTAAAAGTATTTTTTCATAAAATACTTATACAGCAGTTTGCAATAATAAAATTATGCTAAATCTTCAAGAAATAATAGTTCTTGTATCAAAAGAAATAAGGGGTGAATTTGTTTAACAGTCTTCTCAGCACTTTTTTTAAAGAAAAAAACTTATACTAACCTACTGAAAATGTGCTGATACAGGTCCTTCTATTTTAAAAAAGTTACACATGCATATTTTATACCATGGATTTATGTGTGTTCAGGCTGATTAAATAACATGTTTATGCAAAATGCACTGTGTGTTGGTACTAAGAAGCATAATCATTTCATACTCCATTCTTAAGTAGAATATCAAGAAATAGTGTTTGCTACAAATGACACCCTGCTTCCAGATGCTAAGGAAGTTTCTTTCATTACATCAGATGCTTCTCTAAATTTCCATCTTTGCCAAGTTCCTAGCTGCCTCAGTTTTTGTAACTAAGCAATTTTGGTGCAGGCTGAAGTCCCGCTGAATACCTGCTGTTTGCCTTCCTATCGCTACACCTAGACTTCATGCAATCCTACTATCAGGGGATATCGAGGAGAAGAGACAAGCTGCCCATACTGAAAGCCAGCCTTAACAACTAGCAGGATGATCCGGACAGTGAAGCTACTCGGGGAGGAGAGCCCACATTGCAAGGGTGGGTCATTTGTATAGTCATTAGGTGCATCTATAACTGGCCAGTTGACACGCATCCAGTACTGTAACACTCATTTGCAGTAGTAGACGTTGTGCAGGGGTAGCAGGACTCATCTGACCTCCAGCTGTTGCTTACTGGGAGCTAGAAGGGAAGGGGCAAGGCGGCAGTAAGTTTGGGAAGGTACAAGAGAACCAGAGTTGGGCATCGGCAAGATAACCAGACTGGTTACGCCAGTGTGTTCGCAACACTTTCTGCCACCTTGCCTTTTTCCCTCTACCCCCCCCCCCACCCCAGTAAGCACCAGCATCGCAGCTGACCAGAGTTCAGGTGAGCACTGCCAAGCCAGCCCATCATCAACTACTGAATGTAATAATAATAATAATAATATAATAATAAATAATAAAATAATACCCCGTCCATCTGGCTGGGTTTCCCAAGCCACTCTGGGTGGCTTCCAGCAAAAATAAAGGTAAAGGGACCCCTAACCATTAGGACCAGTCGTGGACGACTCTGGGGTTCTGGTGCTCATCTCGCTTTATTGGCCGAGGGAGCTGGTACAACTTCCGGGTCATGTGGCCAGCAAAATATAAAACACAATAAAACATCAAACATTTAAAGCTTCCCAATATAAGGCTGCCTTCAGATGTCTTCTAAAAGTTGCATAGTTCTTCATCTCCTTGACATCTGATGGGAGGGCATTCCACAGAGAGAGCACTACTGTCAAGAAGGTCTTCTGCATGGTTCCCTGTAACTTCGCTTCTCACAGTGAGGGAACCAACAGAAGACCCTTGGAAGTGGACCTCAGTGTGCGGGCTGAACGATGGAGGTGGAGACACTCCTTTAAGCATACTGGACCAAGGCAGTTTAGGGCATTAAAGGTCAGCATCAACCCTTTGAATTGTGCTAGGGAACCCTGCTATTGATAGTCTTTGTCTTCCTCTCATTACAAAGATCTACAATCATGAGACAGTCCTGCTTGTTTACCCCTGACACTCCAGAAAGTCCTTCTTGGTCATCACAACTGAAAATCAAGGTTTCTAGCTTAACCTTTCTCCAAAAGTCCATTATGACTTAAAATGGTACCACTAGACAAAAAAGAAAAGAAAAAAGTCATTCCAGTTCAACCTCAAATAAGTTTCGTTCGTGCTGAACTTCCCCAAAAGACAAAGTTATTTTCAATCGATACAATTGTTTAATGAGGCAGTAAAATCTACTTGTAAGACATTGAACCGCTGAGTTCCATAAAACATGCAGAAATATCACACAGCATAAGGTTGGGGAAAGGGCTTGCTATTTCATACAAGACGCTGAATTTAGTTCTAGCGCTGTAAAACTGAGCCTCTAAATCATCCAACTTTAAAACACCTTAGAAAAGTAATTAAAATTGTTTTTCCTGTAATGCTTGGCATGCGATTTAAAACAGCTTTACTGAATTACTGTAATCACATTTCTTATAAATATTGTAAAATAACAAATCCTTTGAAATTGAAAGCTTAATCCACAGAGTTGGAAAACAATTCCCTTAGAAGATGAGAAGAACAGGTTATTCTGAAGATCCTACATTTATTATAATACATATGTGGTCCTCACAATATATGACTGGAAAAAAACAAATGCCCAGAGCGAGGATTATTCCAGCAAGGTTGGATAAAATTCTGTCCTCAGTTATACCACTTGGAAATCAAGAACGCAGAAACTCTGAGACATCCCAATGTTAAGTGACCCTTTCAGAACTTCCCAGATCACGGTCCTTAAAAGAGAGGTATTTAAATAGAAAACCAGAGGAGAAAGGGGTTAGGCAAGAAAAGGCACTTAAACTTGTATGTGAAACTGTTTATACAACTTTTTTTAAACTGCATGTATTAACATTAATAGAAATAAAGGCTCGATCCAAATAATTCCCTTCCATTCAGCATCTGCAGGGCAAAAGGGAAAAGGCAATTTCTCCCCCCGCACCACCTGTGATGTTGTTCTGGAGGGTCCCCAACCCTATAAAGCAGATTCAGCAGGTGAAAGATGTGGGAGGATTGGTGAAAAATCACTCCCCCTTTCAGTCTCCAGGAGGGTTATATAATCCAGCAGTCCTGAGAACGGAAAGAGACCATTGGATCTGATTCAAAGTAATGTATGCTTATTCAGAATGGTGTTGTTTGTTTGTTTGTTTGTTTGTTTTGAGGAAGAGAGGGAGTTGGGTGGCTGAATACCTAAAATCTCAGCTACATTAAAAATCTTGGGAGTGCTCCATTTTTGCCTAGGGGCACCTCTAACTTTGGGAAAGCAGCTTCCCAGTATGAACCTATGAAAATGACTGAACAAACGACGAGACCGTTACCGTTCTTCTAACATATATGTGCATGTATGTGTGTCCTGTTCCAGCCATTCCATTCCCCCAAACCTTCCAACCAGTTGCCAATGTTTTCCTCCCCCTTTTCGGATACTCAATGCCATTGAGTTATTACGGGTCTGTTTGGAGGGTTTTTCCCATTTTATATATATATACTCTGCAAACGTATTGAGTTACTCCAAGTCTACTGATACCTCTTCTTTCATGAATGGATGCTGTACTTTTGCCTGTCGAGGTATCGATACACAAGTAGGACACTGCAACCAAATGTTGCGCACCGGAATGCTTCTGGATAGGGTTTCAGCCAGTTCCCATCCACCCTATGTTTCCTCCCCACTGCCTCCCTCCCCAAAAAACCCTAGTCAGCTGGCATTTCATGCCCACTGAGCATGTGCAGTCCTCACTCTAAAACAACCTAAGCCCCCAGCCCTGCTTTTCTGACAACAGAGACCTGGGGACTAATGGACCAAGCTCTGATTCTACTGCATTTTGCTTTGCCTTCTCTTCCCATTAGGCACAGCTTAAGATTTTAACTTTAACTGATTGCAGCATCTGAGAACTGGAAGGGAGGCATCTATATTCCCCCATCACCCTCTGCGTCTGCCACTAGGGCTGGGTTTCTGAGAGACAGCAGAACCAGCCACCAGCCAGTGAGAAAGTCACACATCTAGCTGTGTCAACAGAGACTCTGCCACAAAATGGCATTCCTCGGACCGTCAGATAACTGGTGTGTGTGTGTGTGTGTGTGTGTGTGACACTTGTACACATCTGTGCCATGCTGCAGTGACGGTCTTCACTGTCTTGTTTTATCATGCTGCAAATACATTGCAAACCGCTTTGAGAATTTCAATCACTAGGTAGGATGTAAAGACTGCTAAATAAATAAACTTATTAAAACCACAGATCAGTCACCTTTCCGTTCTGCCAACGGGCTTTTCTGGCTGCTGGTTATCATCAGCTTAACTTTGTGACAGGTGCAGAAGTTGCAGGGAAGTAGCTTGTGGAGGAAAGATCTTATCCTCAGAGAATAAAGCCATATTTTCCAGTTGACTGGCTACATCTAATAACCAAGCCATAAATATTTCCAACCTCACATATTTTAAGCGAACATCAGGGATGATTAACATAAATATTATTTCATTCCACTTTTTCATTAAAGCACTTTTCCATTTAACATTCCTGCACCCCACTCAAACCCTCTTTCCATCTTAGATTGTTCTAGCAGAGCATATTTGTCACCACGTATCAACCTCCTGTTCTTCTTAATTCAAGCCTTGCTATCTTCATTAACCAGTTATGTTAAGACGTGCAGTGATTGTTCCTTATGTACAAATAAGCTTGCCAATGGTTTGGGCAAGTACATGATGCAAGATTCCTACTAACACATGCACACACACAGAGAAGGCTAAATAAAAATAAATATAAATCTTTGTACTATGGCTGCAAGAGCAGGAAACTAGGAGGCTTCTGAATATTCCACCCATTCCTTTAACCCAGGGCTAGAGCCATATTTAATTTGAAGCATGGGTAAACTCCAACCAGATCTCTGGGTTGGAGTACAAGGGCTAAATCAAGAGCCAGGAAGCATACTGCCTCCCTGTTGCAACTCAGATAGTACCATATCTTGCCACATAATTGGACTATCCAGCTCAGTACTGTCATCACTGACTGAAGAGGCACTCCAAGAAAACAAGACATGAGCCTTTCTTCAGTCCTATTTGGAGATGCCACAGAGAGACTGAGCCTGGGACCTTTTGCAAGAAAAGCATATGATCTACTGCTGAAAAATGGCGCTTCCCGTGCAACACATTTATAACATTCGTGTGAGGAAAGATCGCACCAATGCTTTTCGCAGACAACAGCTGCTAACTAGCAAGTTATTTGCAACTAGGCATATTAAATAGCTTTCTTTGATGGCAACTCGTGCATTTCATCACCATCAGTTATGTGAACGTTCACCTCTAAGCACAGCCAATGTCACTATCAACAATCTAGATTGTTAAAATACAGGCAAGCAAATATATAAATTGTTGCAGTAAATGCTCCTGCAACAAAGCTTTCACTGTGCATAATGAAACAATAGAAATCATCTTCCTAATAAGTTTAGCCACTGTTGAGTTACTTGCGTAACAGTATTTCTCTTTCTCTCTCACACACACACACTCCCATAACTGACAGGCAGTGTCACAAATATATGCTTAGTTCTGCTCGGCATTGCTGCGCTCGTTAATTTAACGAACTATCAAGAGAATATGCTTAGAATGGGCAAGCACTATCTCTCAAATTTCATTTAATTAAACTCTGCTCCAGCAGTATGACAGTCAGCATTTCATGATGGGAATTGTTTTAAGGATGAAGGTAGAAAATGTTTCAAAGTAGTCCTGCGAAAAACATGAAAGCATAATCTAAAATTACCCTTGCACCCGCCGTAATTTATCTCCAATATTAAAGATGTTATTTCCAAAGTTGGTAATTAATTGGATTCCACAGAGAAATTATTCAGACATTCCTGATAGCAAAACGATACACAAAGGCACAAAACATGGTGCCAAAGGACAACTATAAACAACCACTGCGACTCTCCCGAATTACTACAATCATTGAGCTTAATGTAAAATGAATGCTGGCTGGCTTTTGTATGTAGCCATTAGTCTGCAGCAAAAAAGATTGGCATTGGATTTGATTACATTGCCTTAATAAAAAGTAATGAGAGTGGCTCATGCTCTGGTGGTTTTCCTTTAAGTGATACAGTGCAGTAAGTTTGCAAAAGGCCACCATGCCACAAGTTGATTAAGGGTGACACCTCGCCTGAGAAAGGCCACATTATGGTAGACACGGATCACTGCGCTGGTATTGCCCAGGCAGCTTAGCAAAGCCTTCTAACTAAACACTTTCAACCAAGCTACGTCCAGTCTCGCTTAGCTTTCAAGACGTACCGTCAATTCGGCTAACCAGTTCTTCCAGCATTTTCACTTTCTTCTGAATACCAGGCTGAGCAAAGGTGTAGTTATCCTAAGGAGACAAGATCATAAAGCAAGCATGTTGACAAAGAGATAGGAACACGGTGGCTTCAAAAAAAGAAACAGCTGAATGAATGTCTTGCTGGCAGCTGACTTCAGCCTTGCAGAATGACCAGCTGAGTGGGTGAAATTACCATTCAAAACACAGTAGGTATCCCAACAGAGGCTCTGTCCAACTTGCTTAGGTAAAACAAGTTCTCTAACGTGCGTATCAATAACAAACAGAAACATGTCTATTAGGAATTATCATGCAAAGATGGCCACGGTTCGTTGCTAGATTATTTCTCTTCCTTTCAGTGGCTGTGGGGAGAGACATGATAAACTCCTCAAGAACATCAGACATTCCCAAGAATGCACACCTTACAACGGAATGAAGAACCTGTAGCACCCCGAATATTGTTGACTACAACTCCCATCACCCCAACCTTTGGTGATCCTGGTTAAGGTTATATGAGGAATCCAACATCTAGAAGTCCACAGGTAACCCGCCCCTGTGTATTTTTTAAATCTGGAAACTGCCCGGTTGATAAATTCCATAGCATAAATTCCAGACGCAGTGAACATAAGACGCAACAGGTTTTTAGAGGAGGAAAGGGGGGAAGCCCCTTTTTTGAGGATCAGCTCAAAGTTGTGCAGCTTCTTTTGCAAAGGGGGGAAAGCCTTGTGGGGAGGGTCAGCTCACAGTTGTGCACTTTGCAAAGGGAAAAGCCTCATTGGGGGGGGATCAGCTCACAGTTGTGCAGCTTCTTTTGTAAAGAGGAAAAGCCCCATTTTTATGGGGTTCAACTGACAGTTCTGCAGCTTTTTAGGAAAGGAAAGGGAGCCATTTCTACAGTTTTCAGACAGATAATCTAATCAGCCAGTCACATGTCGCTGGGGAAACAAACAGCCTCCTCTGCAGAACATTCAACAATGGAGGCCTGGGCAAGGGGGCAGGGCAGAAAGGGAGCTTTATCTCTCTCGCGATCGCTTGCTGATCAGCTGTTCAGCGGCTTCCTTTCAACACCCCTTCTCTCTTTGTTTTTAAAAAAAGCACTATCTGCTTTTGGCCCCTGGGCAATTTGGCTCCAACCACCATTCGCTCCGTAAGACGCACAGACATTTCCCCTTACTTTTTAGGAGGAAAAAAGTGTGTCTTATGGAGCGAAAAATACAGTAACTTCTTCACACTGGTGCATTATCTTAGCTCAACTAAGGCCGTGTCAGAATTTGTGCTTCTTACATTCCAAAAAGAGGCAGGGAATCAACCCTTAAGGTATGTATTCAGACCTGCTTCACTCATGAGCCAGTTGACCAGTTTTTCTTCCATTCCATGCACAGTTTCTAGTGTGCTCATCTTCACCATAGAGATATTCGCCCCCAAAATTGAGGCTCAGTAGCAGTTTCCACACGTACCACTGGTAAGATGTGCCTAAAGGAGCTGGTAAATTAGAACACAGTCCTCAGGCCAAAAAGGGTAGATTTTCCCATTTCCTAAAATATTTCCCCAAGAGTCTGAAGCTTCATATGCCCTAAGTAGCATAATGTAGAAGCAGTACTTAATAAGAAATGTGCAAGGAAACTGCCTTTTCTTCAAGCATCACATATCTTGACACACATCTGTTTTCTTGATACTTGTTATGTATAACAAGCTTAAACATTCTGCACAACGCTATTTACAATTGGAGCGGAGCAAAATAGTTTTTGTGCTCTGAAAAGGAATAATGGCCACAAGAAATGGAAGCTCTGATCTTAAGTGTGAAAATAATTGTACCCTGCTCCAGGTAAGTCTGTAAGATCCAGGTTCTTTTTTTCAGTGCTTCAGAACAGAATAATATTCGAGCCACATTAAAGCTTCCACGCCGCTAACCACTTATCAGCCTAATTCCCCATCTTTAAATCCTCACTGGTGCTGCAAGACATGTTTTACAAACCAACCTTCAACAGGAGGCACATTCTATGAAAGATGAGGAACGTCAGAAAGGAATGGCAACAAAATCAAAGGGAGTGTTTAATGTGCGTCAGCGACCACCTTGCAGTTAGCAAAGGCAGTAAGGTGCACCTGTCAATAGCTTAATAAAACTGACAGTGAAGCGTAAAGCAGCCACAATCTCCCTCTGCTCTCACAGGGTCTCAAAATGTATTCACAAATGAATCCCTGATTGATTAGAAGTAAGTGATGCTCTGTGACCGAAATTGAAACTTGCCTCTCTAAGGCAGCTTTTTGGAGCACTTCTAAGTTATTGGCCATTCATCTTTGGACCAGTGCATGTTCATGAGCATCAGTGAAGGCAATGGAAGAATCCTTCCACAAGGTAAGCCAACCATGTGTAGTGGACTGCCATACGACCAGGATTTTTTTTTCTTCTTCTCAGCATGTTTCCTGGACAAAACTGTTGTAACTGCCCTGCTGAATGTGACCAAAGACCTTATCTATAGTCCAACATCCTTTCCCCTCCACTGGCCAATCAAATGGACTCTGGGGAAGCCTACAAGCAGGATATGAGGAAAATAGCCCTCTGTGTTACTCCCCAACAGTTGGCATTCAGAGCTGCTTTGCATCTGATCCTGGAGAAAGTGCTAGGCATCATGACTAGTTGCCATCAATAGCCTTATCTCAGATCACACTGATTAGCTACTTACAACTGTTCCTGGACTTGGAAAGCTTGACTGCAGTGACCATGCGCTGTTGACTTCAAGGATAGATTGCTGCAACATGCTCTATGTGGGGCTGCCCTTGAAGATGTTTCAGAAGGTGCAGTTCGTGCAAAATGCAGTGGCTAAGCATACCTACAGGAGCGTGTAACACCAATCTTGAAAGAACTGTATGGTGGCTTGTGTTAACATATAAAGCATAGGCAACCTGCCCCTAAGGGAATAAGACCCTCCAGCTGAAAATGTTCCCCCCCCATTCCTGGGCAACAGAATGAGCAGCTGCAGAGAGTTTATTCCTGCCAGAAAGAAACCTGCCAGTTAAACAAGACTGCACAGATGAGAAGTTATGAAGACTGTTTGACCTCATCCCTGACCAGAAACACTCACAATAAAATAACAATCATATCAGAATAATCTACTTTTTAAAAAGGAAAGAAAACTGTCCACCAACATGTGGAAAAACAGTATGTTTTCAATCAAGCTGAAGAAAGGTTGTACTGGTGCACACGGGAAGGAGAACCAATTTCAAACATACCTCATAAATAGCAATGTCCTGTTTACATTTCACATTTTTTAAATATGGTGGCATCTACTGCCCTATTTCTACTCATCAGGTATATTCTTTTTCAACACCCTTAATGCTGTTCTTGGCCACAACACTAATCAGTTATCCAATGGTTAGAGAAGGGGAAATCAATTTACCTGAATGCCATCAAGCAGTTTTACTCATGCACCAGAAACTGTCAGCTTCGATGTCTGCAGCACTTCGGCGGGCAGACTGGAAACATCAAAATTTTCCACTTCTTCTTCTGCTTGGTAAAAGAGAGAGGGAAAAAAGATACACCAATGAAGTGCACGGAATAAACAAAAGGTTTACACACATATACAAGATATAGCAATCACTAACCTTATCTATAAACATTAAACCGTATGACCTTTACTAAGGACTAAAAGCACTATTCAGCTAAACCTGGTGTTTTCGAACAATCATTCACCCCCGATATTGAAATGCACAGGAGCTATAAAAAAATCAAATCAACTCCACTGTGGAAACTCTAAAGGACTATGGCACACCACCATAAAACTCTGAAAATGCGCAAAATCTATCCACAACTAATTCCAGCCTATTCACATCACAACTTCCAAGGCCAACCAAGATCACCCTTTTAAGATTACGTGTGTTGAGTTAGGATTGCAAGGGCACAGAGAGATGTAGAAATGTCCTCAAGAGAAATATCACACCTGTGGCACTTGGGGAGACCTATTTGCTGCAGTATACTGTACACAGAGCCCCATTAATAACTAGCTACACTGAAGGACAAGTTCCAGTTACATTTTCTGCTCCAAACCCTAATAGATCAGCAAACAAGTGTGAATAGATACCAGCAATGAATAAGTTTATCAGAATTGTAATTGCTGCAAATTAATTGATATAAAGTTACGTTCTTCCTGCAACTGCAATCTAAGTCCAAACCCACCCTCTGGAAAATAATGAAATGTTTGTTAAGCGGCAGTTGTTGCTTAGCTTAGATTTACTTTTACTAGTGGTGGCAAAGAAAAGATATCAAAACCAATCTTGATAGCTGTTTTTGACCAATGCCGTACTTGAGACTCTAGACCAAATTTACAATTCAATCCAGGATAAGCAAACCCAAGTGTGCCTGACTCTGCATGAGTCTGTGACCCTAAGATCTGTTTTCCTGCCAAACAGCAACACACCTCAATTTCCATATGCGAAACCACGGTAATAACAAAGTAATTTTTCTTATGTCACAGAGTAATGGTGCATTTTAGAACAGCTGCTACAGTCAGTGAAGTGAGCCCCAAGTCAGGACAAAAGCAGACCTATAGTTCTGTTTTATGTTCAGCAGGAGTAAGATCTGTATTGGCTAGCCAATGCCAAAAGTGAATGCTCTACAAGAAAGAGGGCAACCAAGATGATCAAGGGTTGGAACCATGCCTTATAAGGAACAGGTTGAAGGAGCTGAGTATGTTTAGCCTGAGAAAGAGGAGACTGAGAGAATGTATGATAGCCATCTTCATATATCTAAAGGATTATCACATGGAAGAGGGAACAAGCTGGAGAGTAGGACTCGAACCAATGGCTTCGGGTTACAATAAAGGAGATTCTGACTAAACATCAGGAAAAACTTTCTGACAGGAAGAGCTGTTCGACAGTGGAACCTCAGGAGGTTGTGAACTTCCTTCCTTAGAGGTTTTTAAGCAAAGGCTGGATGGCCATCTGTCATGGGTGCTTTAGCTGAGATTCCTGCATTGCAGGGGGTTGGACTAGATGACCCTTGGGGTACCTTCCAATTCTGCAGTTCTGTGATTCTATTCTATGACCTGATTCACACCAGACATTTTTGCCTGGCTGGAATGCTCCCAATACAGTCATACCTCGTGTTGCGTTCCCTGCAGGTTGCGAATGGCGCAGGTTACGAACGCGCCGAACCCGGAAGTACCGGGACGGGTTACTTCCGGGTTTGGTGGTTCACGCATGTGCAGAAGCGCCGAATCACGACCCGTGCGTGGGCAGAAGCAGAGCTGCAGGTTGCGGACTGCTTGTAATGCGAACGGGACTCCGGAACGGATCTCGCTTGCATCTAGACGTACCACTGTAATGCATTTTGCTTGACCGGTTGGCGGACAGAGAGGAGTGTGGGTATGTACAGAAACTAACCTACTATGCAAATGGAAAATCTACATTAATTGCTCTTCTCACTTTCGCCTCCGGTCCTCACCGCCACTATGGTACGTAGCACTGAGAAAGCTGCCCAGTAGGGAATAAACCTCTCAAGCTGAAGAGGGTTCCCCATCCCTGTGGAAAGGGGAAGAGAGAGAAACAATTCTGAGAGGCTGTGTTTGCAGATACCTCTTAGCCTGATGATCCATCTAGCATTCAAACAAAAAGAATGTCCAAAGTGTGTAAATGTTATTCCTCTGGCCTTTAAAAAAAAAAAAAGGTTTCAAAATCTTAAGAACTACCCGTCTCTGCAGTGCAATCAGAAAGTAAACTCTGGGGTGTGTTCAATCAGAGTGGTTAGTTATTTGCCCCATTTTGTCTTCTATGTCCAATTTCAGCTAAGACTGCCAATGTTCTGCTGGCTGGGACTGTGTATTTAACTGGTTCTTATCAGGCAAGAATGAGCAGGTGGAACTCTTTCATCTTCAGCCGCAAAGACTCAATGAGGAGGAAAGCCTTCATCTGCTGGTTTCTGGGTATTATATCCTACTAGATGGCACAGGAATGCTACCAGAGAAAAGCTGTCAACTGTAAATTCACTAGCAGATCTGCAGAGCACAGAGGGAGAGAGAGTGTGTAGAATATGATGAGCAATCCATACAGACTCATTAAGAATACAGAATAAGGGACCATTTGAGAAAAGCAGAGCTAATGCTGAGAATGGAACTGCATGAATAATGTAATCCTTTTAGAAGCAGTGTTAAGATGTCTTTTAGGGCTATCAATAAGTTTAATCCACAAACGCTGCAGCATAGAATTAAACAGTATGTAGATTTTTTTTTTCTAAGTAGCAGGACAACATGCATCTTTGTCAATATGTGGGTGGATAGGAAGATATCACTGTACAAAAAATCCCAATTATAATGTCTCACAGCAATGTCTCTCATTTTCTTCAGCTTCCTGCGGCGATTCTCATCACGCTGTCTGTGTAAGTGTGGAAGATAGTAAAATAGCTGCCTAAAGAAAAACTGCTGTGACATGCTGATCCAAGTGCTACGGTTGCTGCAAGCACTGCTGTTAGCTGCTGTTTACTCCTTCACAGAATATTATCCTATTCTTGTGAAAATCTCCTCTGGGCAAAAAAAAAAGAGTAATTCATTTAGAAGGGCTTTAACAAGACGCCTTCTCCACAGGAAGCAGCAAAGCAACACAATGAAAAGTGAATTAATTACAGTTTGCAACATCTCAAGATGCATTACTGAATGGTGAAATTGAGAGCAAGTCCAGTGATGGTCTTTTGGTGGTTCAAAAGCACCAAAAAGTACAATCAATTTGTTTGGTTGCTGCCTGGATTGAAAAGACTACCACCTATACTCCAGGATGGTCACCATCACTGATAGGTGCCAGAGATGAATTTTTTACAGATTTATGAAGTCTAAAAACATACAAGCTTTGCTTTCATAGCAAGCTACAAATCCGAGAAAGAGACATGCGGCTGTTCTGGTGTCTGGGCCGCAGTAGTTTATTGATGCCATTAAATAAGCACTTCCTTCAAGAACTGCCTACTGCTATCTCACAATGCATGATGCAACACTGTTTTGAGTTTCTCTGATCCTACACACAACCTGTTAAGGCTGAGCAGCTTACAACACACCATGTCAACGTTCCCCATAGTAGCTGCGTGTTCCTCATTAATGATTATTTTGAGCCTGAAAAGGAATGACATTTCAAAAATAATTCTCAAAGGTTTTGAAGTAGGACCCATCTGTACAAACTTTGTGGGACCCACTTGTAAACGAAACTCGGTACCTTTTGAGCTCTACTCCCCCTTTTAAAGCAAAAATATATAAAAATGCAAGAATATGTATCTTATTTTTCTTTCTTTCTTAATGTTAATAGATGTGTACACAGAATTCAATCAAGCAGGACATATATAGAGGGAGGGGGAGCTGCTCTCTTAAAAGGGCTACAGAGCAGTAATGGCATGTTGCTGTCTTGGGGAGGGGGGGAACTGGAAATAAAGAAAGACCCACTAGTGGGGCCCACTAGTGTCATGACTCACAGTAAGAACATCTGATTTATGTGCTGCTTTGAATCAATTCACCAACTCATGTTATAAACAAGCTATAAAACATTTTCGGATTCACAAAGAATACTGAATAAAATGCCACTTCTGTTTCAGTGATACTAAATCACAAAAAGGCTTCAAGATGTGGAAGAACAAGTAAACAATGCACTATGAAAGGAATTTAATTTTTAGATGCCATTTACTAAATGCCCTTGACCACTGCTCTGCCTTGATATATTCAGATATATTAAATTGCCAATACTTAGCTAATTAAAAGCACCTTTGGATAAGTGAAAGTGAATTCAGAAAGCTCCTTTAGTATGAACAATGAATCAAAGACTCATAATTTGTATTTTAATTTTTCATAAGGAAATACACAGCATGCAACAGAATGTTTCATTAGCATAACCTAATTACAGAGCAACTCATTATTCCACAAGTCACTGTTAATACTGTTACTAGGATTATAAATATGTTTACAAAATGGGGGAGGGGGGAATCAGTCAAGAATTACATTTTGCCACAACCCTCAACTATTAAACTTTTGTAATCAATCTGTGCTAATTACTACTGAACAGAGAAAGTTACTGTGGGTTCAATTAAACATTACAAAGCTAACCCTTCCATGGTTGCAATTAATTCATATTCGTCGTTTCTCAAAATGGCCTGGTTTCATTCAAATGAAAGAACTGTTTACAATTTTATGGTAACATATACCAAGAAGTTCTATGGCTGCACAAATATGGTTTGCTATGCTGATACATCAAAACTGTACACTTTTAAGTGGAGCAGATCGCTACGCCTATGACGTTTGCCTCACTATTTGCTAACAATTATTAGTCAATGATGCTAGGAATGTTGCCAGAGAATCTGCTAAAATAATTTGTGCACAATTAACTACTTGCCTGCAAAAGGGAAGTGAACTGGACTTTCTGCTTTGCAAAACAGTGGTACCTTGGGTTACAGACGCTTCAGGTTACAGACTCCACTAACCCAGAAATAGTACCTCGGGTTAAGAACTTTGCTTCATGATGAGAACGGTGGCAGCAGGAGGCTCCATTAGCTAAAGTGGTACCTCAGGTTAAGAACGGACCTCTAGAACTAATTAAGTTCTTAACCCGAGGTACATGACATAATGTGAATACAATGTTCCACAATGGAGGAAGAGATGGTTACAGTCAAACCTCCTTCTGCGTCCGCCTCCACTCGCGTCCGCTTTGGCGAACATCCGCGGCAAACCCGGAAGTACTGGAATGGGTTACTTCCGGGTTCTCCGCTTGCGCATGTGCAGAAGCGCTAAATCGCACTGTGCATGCGCAGTGCTTCAATGTGCGTCATTTTCGAGTTGCTGCGGGTCCTCCGGAACGGATCCCCGCCATACCCCGAGGTTCCACTATACAGTATATGCAATAGCTGGAAACGCACAAAATATTTTCATGAGGGGATAATTCAACCAACAAGTTGCATGGATATATGCTTGACCTCTGCTTCACACTGTCTACAAATGTGCAGGAGCACATTCTGACAGGTGTATTGGAACCAGGATATACAAAATAGGCAGCACACTCTTGAACCATGGTAAGGAATTGGGAAGCCAATCACAAAACATTTACAGAATAAGGAAGATGTAGGAGTTAGAGCAGGGGTAGGCAACCTAAGCCTGGGGGCCGGATGCGGCCCACTCGCCTTCTAAATCCGGCCCGCAGACAGTCCGGGAATCAGCATGTTTTTACATGAGTAGAATGTGTGCTTTTATTTAAAATGCCTCTCTGGGTTATTTGTGGGGCATGCCTGGTGTTTTTACATAAGTAGAATGTGTGCTTTTATTTAAAATGCACCTCTGGGTTATTTGTGGGGCATAGGAATTCATTTTTTTCCCTTCAAAATATAGTCCGGCCCCCCACAAGGTCTGAGGGACAGTGGACCGGCCCACGGCTGGAAAAGGTTGCTGACCCCTGAGTTAGAGCTTTCCGAATGACAAAAACACTTCCCGCTGAAGCTCAGAGAAGGAGGAATACCTCTCAGGAGCGTGCAACATTACAAGCATAATTTGGGAGAACTAGGATTACATACTTTCCTGATAGTAGGTGCAATTGAGCTCAGTAGGGCTTACTTCAGAGTAGTTAAGCATGGGACAGCATTGCCTAATTATTGTGACTTAATAATATCTTGAATCTGTCAGAACTGATTCCTTTCTTCAATGATGGTGCACTTTTAATATATGTGCCACCTCATTTATTTTACAAAAAGGTCAGATATAGATTTCGGTATATAGATTATCGTTCCATTCTTTATTTTGCATATGATAACCAACGCAGTTTTGCCAAGCCAAGAGAAAAGGTTTAGAGGAAAAGTAATGCTCATCTGCAGCAGATGCATGCAACAAAATAGCTGAAACAAGATGTTGGGTAGTGCAGATTCAACTGTGCTTATAAAACAGCTGGAATCTAAATATAACTAAGCGGGTCTGCAGCTCTCTCTTCAGCCATTATGGCTGTTAAACCAAGGATCAAGATCTGGGAAGTTCTCCGTTTCTGTGCTTGCAGCCTAAAGCTTTCCTCTCTCTACAATGCATAACAAGCATTTACGACTAGGTCTCTGACTTTTTCAAATAATGTCACAATCCAAACTTTTGGTTTGTAAACAAGATCTTGCAAGTGTAAAACATCTCGTTCTCATTGCAAGTCTTCAGGCACATTGCTCCAGCAACTTTATTTGAAAACGAGACCGGGAAACCACATCGATTTATACCAAAAGGTTTGCTAAAAACTTTCCAACACACCTAAATATCAAGAACTATCATATGCAGAAAGGAAGCGTTGCATAAATAGATATGCAGAAAAAGCTGCCGGGGTTGACAAGATATCGAACGACAGCTGGAAAGTGCAACAGAGCACTGAGACTTCCAGAGTCAATATGGCTTTTAGAATGAATAAACCTCACTCAAATAATTATATCGCATGAAGCTGCTCTGTTTAAGTAAGTAGGTCAAACAGCACAAAAATTACTATTTTTACTGCATGTGTGAAATGAAGTGGTACCAATTGGAGGGAACTACTCCCAACCAAATGGCCTCTTTAGTTTCAAATGCACAGCAGTTAAACATAAAGTGCTTCAAAAAGCCACAATTTCATCCAATTTTAATGCTTTTTAAAAAATGAATATTATTTCAGTTAAAAAAAATGAATTGAAAATAAAAACTTGTCTTCCAACAGGAGTTAGAGGAGAGAGATGGGTTAGAGTAGAGAGAGGAGGTCTAGTAAAGGGGCTAGGAGTTAAGATAGCTGTTAGAGAGCAGAATAAGTTATATCAGGCTAGAACAGACCTTCCCAACCTGCTGCCCTCTAGATGTTTTGGATTACAACTTCCACCATTAGCATTCCTTCTAATAGAAAGAATGGCAGCAGATTGATATTGTCTACAGCTGAAGTTGATGTGTCATTTAAACTGGATCTTTCCCAGTCATCCTGAAATGATCTTGCTTATGTTGAAAGCCATTTAAAGCAGAATACTGCATACCCTAATCCCAAAAGGGATGAAGTACTACCAAAGACAGTCATTTCTCCAGCCTGTGAGTGATTGTTAAAATAGTAATTTTGCATTATAGCTTCTTCTTTTCCCTTCAGGTTCTTGCAAAAGGTGTCTTAAATGAAGTTTTGTAATACATATATTTATTTCACTTTAATTGATGTAAATCTAGTTTACTTATTGCAGTAAAATAGCTGACTGCCTTCAAAATTAAGCAACTGTAAGAAGACAAGAAATATCGATTTCTACTGAAATTGGGAATAACCTACCGTACTTGGGAATAAGTCCCATTCAACTGAATAGGACGTCTGAGAAAACCTGCATAGGATTCCACCATTAGTAAACTAGCAGCACAATACTTTCAACCATAACTAATCAATGTTATGGTGTATCTACACTGTCTACAAATCAATTACACAAAACATCCGAAGCATCAATAGCTTATGTACACATTCCCAATGCTGCAAAAACTTGGTTTTTAGGCTACTGGCTCTACCACAATTAAATATGAATTTAAAACTATGTAAGTTTGCTGATAATTTGCAGTAGAAGGCAATGATCTAAGCTAGTGAATCCACCAAGGAACGAATACAAAAGATTTACTTTACTTGAAGGATTTACATGTCGTCTTTCAAAACAAAATCCCCCCTCCAAAGGCATCTTACAGTCAGTATTCATGCTAAGCAGAATTCAGTGTTTGTTTGTGGCGATCAGTGAGGCAACAATCTTTTGGCCTTCAGTTGCCACTAGTAGATACGCTGAAATTTAACAACAACAACAACAACAACAACAATAATACCCCACCCATCTGGCTGGGTTTCCCTAGCCACTCTGGGCGGCTTCCAACAAAAGATTGAAAATACATTACAACACCAGTAATTAAAAACTTCCCTAAACAGGGCTGCCTTCAGCTGTCTTTTAAAAGTCAGATAGTTGTTTATTTCTTTGACATCTGATGGAAGGGCGTTCCACAGGGCAGGCAGCACTACCGAAAAGGCCCTCTGCCTGGTTCTCTAGCTTCACTTCTCACAGTGAGGAAACCTCCAGAAGGCCCTCAGAGCTGGACCTCAGTGTCCGGGCTGAACGATGGGGGTGGAGATGCTCCTTCAGGTATACTGGGCCGAGGCCGTTTAGTTTGTTTCAGCCATGGCTTGTGAAAGCTTGGAGAAGCCTGGAAAATAGTTCTTTAAAAAGAGGAGCGAGCATCTTTGGACCGGGTAAATGGACTGAGATAGACAGTGTATAATGAATAGTATCCAAGCACACAGTGCAATGCCACCATTGTACATAATGTGCAAACGCAGTAAACAAACCCACAGACATGAGTTGCAACAACCCAATTTATCATAATTTTGTTAATTGGATTTCCTGAAGAGGAGGAGATTTTGGCAGTAATAAGGAAAATGATATTGCTGAAATAAAGACACGTCTGATTTTTCATCAATGAGATGTTTCTAGCGCTGATTAAGATGCTGCAGACATACAATATAAACCATCTCTAGTAGCACTGGAATGCACAATCAGCAGAATATAGGCAAATAGGTAATTTGCTTATATGATTTTGGACAATTCAGAGTTCTTCAAGACCAACTTAATTAGCAATCCCATATTACACTGACATAGCAGTCGGCCATTGCCCCTGGATGGAAAGAAAACACATATATATGTGCTGCTCAAAAATGTACTACTGGATAGGCTTTGAAAATAAGAGGAACAATGGATGATTGTAAATTGAAGAAACGGTACCGAAAACAAAACAGCAAATAAACCTCCGATCGGTACATTCAACATGTAGAATACTGCGTACAACTGTCGTTATGCTACATAGTTGGAAATAGCATAGAATGTAGAAAAAATAGCAGCTTAAGCTGACAGTTGGATCTTATTTTTTACAAAATAATATTTAAGTACTTAGGGCTTTTAGGGTCATTTCTGATGTTATGTCAGGATAGGGAGCCTGTGGTCCTCTGGGGTGTTGTTGACTCTCATCAGGGCCACCAGCATGGCTAACATGCTAACATGGCTAAACGGCCTCGGTCCTGTATACCTGAAGGAGCGTCTCCACCCCCATCATTCAGCCCGGACACTGAGATCCAACGCCGAGGGCCTTCTGTCGGTTCCCTCACTGCGAGATGCAAAACTACAGGGAACCAGGCAGAGGGCCTTCTCGGTAGTGGCGCCCACCCTGTGGAACGCCCTCCCATCACAGGTCAAGGAAATAAACAACTACCTGACATTCAGAAAAAACCTGAAGGCAGCCCTTTTTAGGGAAGTTTTTAATGCGTGATATTTTTGTATTTGATTTCTGTTGGAAGCCGCCCAGAGTGGCTGGGGAAATCCAGCCAGATGGGCGGGGTACAAATAATAAATATTATTATTATTATTATTATTATTATTATTATTATTATTATTAACAGTAGGGAGATTATAGGAAGATCCCTATAGCTGGTTTAACCTGTATTTGTGTGTGAGCATTGGCTATACTGGTTGGAGGTGATGGGAGTTGCAAACCTTCAACTTCAGGCGCACAGATTCTGCAGTTGTTCCTGAAGCAATGATAATATATCTTTATTGTGGTGGTTCTAACTACCTTAAAGTTGTGGTTACTACCTGTTTCTCTCGCACCTTGGGGAGAGGAAGTCTTGCTTCACCTTTGGCGCTGCACTTTAGACAAGTGTCGCCCAGGCTCCAAAGAAAACAGAGGCTCATCTTTACCACCACACAACTTCAGAGATACTGTCAAGATGCAGAGTGTCCTACTGCTTTCAAGTACTTCTGAAGCCCAGCTGGCACTGGCTAGAAAATATGGCAACCTAGGGAGCACATTTGTGGACTCTGGCCATTTCAAGAACAACCGTAGTGAGAAATTGTGCACAGGTATGGTTCTCCCATCGCCACACAATATTTTTAGTTGTGGTCTCAAATGTACTATATAGTACAAGAGTTCAAGGTAAAAAAAAAAAAAGATGCCATACTATAATCATGGGGAAAAAAGCTTTCCAATATAAAACTATCTATAACTTAAATCTTCTGTGCTTTACTGAGAAATATGGAGAGTAAACCTACAGGAAACTCAAAAACTAAGCCTTATTTTAACTTATGATTAGCACGGAGCACTAATTACACATATTAGGTGATAATTAACGTATTAGGTGATAACACGGGTGGCGCTGTGGGTTAAACCGCAGAGCCTAGGGCTTGCCGATCAGAAGGTCGGCGGTTCAAATCCCCACGACGGGATGAACTCCCGTTGCTCGGTCCCAGCTCCTGCCCACCTAGCAGTTCGATAGCACATCAAAGTGCAAGTAGATAAATAGGTACCGCTCCGATGGGAAGGTAAACGGCATTTCTGTGCGCTGCTCTGGTTCGCCAGAAGCGGCTTAGTCATGCTGGCCACATGACCCGGAAGCTGTACACCGGCTCCCTCGGCCAGTAATGTGAGAAGAGCGCCGCAACCCCAGAGTCGGATACAACTGGACCTAATGGTCAGGGGTCCCTTTACCTTTATGACATTTGATTAACTGCAATAATGGAAAACAAATGTCTAGAGTTGTAGGCAACCACTACAATAACCATACCAAAAAGACCTATCTAATTATCTTCCCAAACCTTGACTTCATTAAAAAAAAGAAGTAGGCAACGTCAGAATCCTACAATGTGTAAAAACTTTATTTTTAGAAACTAAAGGTTTCATCAGCTCTGCCTATATGTAGAGGTTTCCATTGCACTTTGCTTTTCAAGCCAATATGCATGAACAAGTTGTAATGGGGCTCCTCTTTGCATACAGCTGCCCTGGAGCTTCACCCACAGCGCAAACAAACTAGGCACTAAAATGAAGTGAGAGCACTTGAAGGACTTCTGTTATTCACATCCACAATTCCTCTGGAGATGCTTACTAAGGCTACCACGCTCATGAAATCTATTTTAAAGATGACAAAGGAGTTACTCCAAGTGCTCTCTCACTTCTCCATTTTGACACCAGTGCAATAAACCATCCTTTAAAGACGGCAGCTATGCTAGATCCCTTTTGTCAGCATCTTTTTTATTAGCAACAATGCACTGTCCTTCCATAACCTCTCATGCATCATGCTCACAATAGGCCTATCAAACACCATTTCAATGAAAGCATGAGAAGAATACATCAAACATAAGGAGGCTGACTGATAAAGAGTGGCATTTGGAAGCAACTGCATTTGCAAAAGCCACATTGTGGTATTTCAGCAAAGGTAATTATGAAGCCAGAGTTCAGATGGAACAGTTTAGTATAGTTGTGTATTCAAATCATTTAAACACAATGCATCTGCTAAGTTCAGTAAACTCTGGGTCCAGGTTTCTCTTCTGGATGACAACGGATGTGCTCTCAGTTCAAATTATCCCTCAACATTTTTATGCGGCTGATTGAACTGCCACAGAAAAAAAGCTGCTTCCCCAAAAGAGCTATGTTCTGCAGCAGGCCTCCTGCATGCTATAGATCAGAGCCACTGGAAAGCAAAATATGTTGCTGCAGCTTTGGAAATGACTCCCATTGGCAGCAGAAACCCAATTTGGACACTGCACCTTTGAGTGCATTGTTTCAGAACATAAACCAGCTATTTTAGTTCCTTGGGTTTCTGCCACCATCTCCATGGGCCGGTTCAGATGCTTTTAGAAACTTTCCTCACGTGGTGCAGCTCTGCCATCACCAAGGATGCGTTTGCACTGAGAATGCAATGTGTTCATGAAAGGACTGTGTCACACAAGCTACAGCCATGGGAAAAGCATGTCACCAATGACTGTGGAAAACGAAAGGAAATTCTTACTGCAAATTTCTATTCCCAGAGACTCCTGAAGGTGTAGAAAATTACACCTGTGTCCACAGAACAGGTCAAGTCACATAGTAACTACATGAATCTATCCCTACAGATAAGGCTGAGAAGAAGAAGAAGAGAAGAAGAAGAAGAAGAAGAAGAAGAAGAAGAAGAAGAAGAAGAAGAAGAAGAAGAAGAGTTTGGATTTGATATCCCGCTTTATCACTACCCGAAGGAGTCTCAAAGCGGCTAACATTCTCCTTTCCCTTCCTCCCCCACAACAAACACTCTGTGAGGTGAGTGGGGCTGAGAGACTTCAGAGAAGTGTGACTAGCCCAAGGTCCCAGCAGCTGCATGTGGAGGAACGGAGACACAAACCCGGTTCACCAGATTACAAGTCTACCGCTCTTAACCACTACACCACACTGGCTTAGATAAACTGAATGCTTAGATAAACTTTAGATAAGCTTAGATAGAAGCTTAGATAAACTGAAACTATGGTCACTACAAATCTGGAAAGGCCGACAGGACAAGCACACCAGCAAGGCTAAGCAAACAGAGCAACGCAGAAGGACACAGTGCTGAATAGCAACAACTTACCAAGCTATAAATATAACCTGCACTCAGCCAAGTGCAGCCTTTTGAAGTAGCTATTAACGTGGTAGGCTGAAGTCTCATCAGTCCTCTATTGGCTTCGGCGTCTAATGGAACATTAGCAAATAGGTTAAGCCCTTTGCTAGCAGATAGGGTTGTAACAGAGAATGAGATACGAGCCTACTTTTATCTATTACTGCCCTGGGAAAATGAACATGGTTTCAAAGCATCCCATTAAGAAGCCAACCTGGTTGTTACTTGATCACTGAGACTATTAGCATAAGGACACCTACAGTAAAAGCTACTATCAGTAACAAGAGTTAATTATACCAATAGAAAAAGTACCAGCAAATATTGGAAGGTATGTAGATTTTAGACTCTGAGACTCAAAGAGGTCAATGATTTCATAAGAATGTTAACAAAAACTAAAACAAAACAAAATGAATAAGTAGTAACAACAACAACAACAACAACAACATGAAGTGCCGGCAACTGGTTGCATGCGGCGGGCAGTTGGGTTATTTGATGTTGCGAGTTTTGTGTTATATATTTCAAAATACAAAATTTAAGGGGAAATTTAAAGTTTAGTCTTACAACAGAAGACCAAACAAGCTGATTAAAACTCCTTGAGTTGACTGGGAAAGGAATGGATCCAAAGGACTAGATGGGAGCAACTACTGCCAAGGTTCAGTTCCCTGTACCATCAGGAAGCAGGGTCTTGCCAGAAGATGTGTTGGATTTTTAAAAATGTGGACGCATTGCCTGCTATATGTATGAGACTTATACACTCATTAAAGTTTTGATGCCCTGAAAGATCATCCAGTGAAACAGTGGATTTCTGGATGCTTCAAGGCTAAATACACAGCAAACCCTAGACAGACTTAACTGCTTTTCTCAGCAGAAAAACAATATGCTCCTTTTTCTCCTCCGTCATTGCACCCATGGTCATGTACCATGTATCATCATAGACTTACAGACCAAAGTTGTATCTCCTTAACAGGAATCCTTAAATTTAATACAGTATAACCCGTAGATTAAGTAGCAAGACACAACATAACACATAACATGCTACAATTAAGGATTCTCAACACTGAAAGCTAATTTATCACATCACTGAAAATTTTCAAGTTGTGCTGCATCGATCTTGCTCTCAAAAATGTTGTTAAAACCCTTTCGCATCCAATGTCCAATTCACATGTAATAAAGTTTCCAAACCTATGAAATCTAAGTTTAGGGTGGTTTGTGTCGTTTAACTAGACAAAAGCCTTAAATACTTGGCTTCAGAAATTATGAAGACAAACAATTATGGAAAATTCTATAAGGGTTTAGCAGACCAGTCAACTTGACACATGAATGGAAGGCAATCAAATGCAAATTAAATGCAAATAATTACAAGGTCAGCTTCATAATAATCTAATGTATCAACATCATAAATATGATAGCTTTTCTTCCTGTGAATGTCATCCAATTTTAATTCATAATTGGAATATGTGAAAAAATGCCTATATCACTGAAACACATCTTATGGCAATTTTTGTGCATTAGTGCCTTGCTACATCCCAATGGGCCAATGTAAATCTACTTACCTTGTCACAAGGATACTCTAATTATTATTAACAGAGTAATTGTTAACAACTGAGCCTTCATGGGCTCTTCTGAAACATACACTGGAGTTGCCATTTAAATGAGAGGGAATCTGAAAGTTCATTAGAACAGGATTTTGGCCTCATTTGCACGATGTGCCAAGTTTAATAAGTTATACTTCATGAAACTATATGGTTTATGAAGAACTGTGGCTACACACACCTCCAGTGAGAGCCAATGTGGTGTAGTGGTTAAGAGCGGTAGACTCATAATCTGGGGAACTGGGTTCGCGTCTCCGCTCCTCCACATGCAGCTGCTGGGTGATCTTGGGCTAGTCACACTTCTCTGAAGTCTCTCAGCCCCACTCACCTCACAGAGTGTTTGTTGTGGGGGAGGAAGGGAAAGGAGAATGGTAGCCGCTTTGAGACTCCTTCGGGTAGTGATAAAGCGGGATATCAAATCCAAACTCCTCCTCTTCTTCTTCTCCCTTGTCCTTCCCCAGGTCCTAGACTTCCGTGTGAATATCCTGGCTTGCTTTAAACTCCGTTCCTCATTGGTTTTGTTTGCACATCACAGTAAACCGAACTTTGGCTTACCCAGGCTACACAAACAGAGGAACTCGCACCTACTTTCCTCCTCCCCAGTTCTCATAGCACAATGCAACAGCAAAGCCTTTACATGTTGTCCCAACCTGGGATCCTGATTCAGGTTTCTCCTCCTTAATCGCAATCTGTAGCAAGGTGTGTCCTACGGTTACAGTTTGTGGTTATAGGAGAAGAGGCCTTAACCACGCTCCCAGGTTCAGACAATATGCTAAGTCAAACCTCGGCATAGCTGGCTTAGCTGTCATGTTGTGCTAAAAGGACCAGGGAGGACCACAAGCAAGTGTGAGTTCCTCTCTGGGAGCCAGTACATTGGGGTGGTCCAAGTAAGCCATAGTGTGGCTTGCCGTGACATTGCAAGCCAGGCCACTGTATACAAATTGTGAAACTCTAGTTGAATGTCAGTGACCAAAGTAGGATGAGATTGTGTTTTATTTCCCTGATTTGGTAACCGGCATCAAGCCAAAATTCCCCTGTATGCACAATGGATCAGTGCAAGCTACAATATTTGTGATGAAGCTGGTACATGATAGGAAGGGTGAGGGACAAGCACACACTACAGTGTCTGTCCACGGTTCAGTTCATGAAGGTTTGAATTATTGTTTGAATGCAGTCAATGTGACAACAGACTATTTGGTTCTTAGCTGAGCTTTCTCTCTCTATTTTGCTGTTCTTCTGAATGGGCTGAATGTAACTCCTTACTGCAATGTTTCAGTCATTCAAAAGTTGATCTCTTTTATCCCAAAGAGGCTCTTGCAGATCCTCATAATCTGCTATTACAATTTTTATATAAATATATTTAAATCAAGCTAAAGATTGGCTTTTCACAACAGTCCACTGTTTGCATACTGTTTTCTCCTGACTACAGGAGAAGGCATTGCTAAAACTGTCATTATTCTGGGAATTCCCTTAACAGCACCACCTCGACATTGAAGATTTATGATGGCAACAGAATACAGATACTGTTGTGCAGATTGGGCTTGCCAACCAAGACTGCATTTTAACAGAGATCTGTAGCCAAGCAATCTCCCTCTCAAAAGCAGACTTCATGTACACCCACCCAATACTAGAGAACCAATCATACTTTCACTCTTTTTATTTAAAGGTGCCCAGAACTGGCTCAGGTGTTGCTGGTCAGGTGTTGTCTCCCCCCTTTACACATACTCTTGAGCTGCCAAAAAAGTGCTCAGAGCACCAGTAGTCCACAGCTGGGCAGATGTTCTAGGAGCAGGGATTATAGTTACAGTATATAACCAAGTGCCCTGATGTACACTTTTCTACCAGTCAAACAAAGCAATAAGTGTAATGCCGAGGGTATTTCAGCAACCGCTTTTCAGTGGCATTGTCCCCAATTAAGACAAATGGCCATTAGACAGACCCTGGTCTGTTGATAGCAAATTTCAGAAAAACACAGTCAATATACTTGAAATGTAAACTGATGGTAAAGTAC